>NC_091155.1:18701538-18789038 GCF_040958095.1 Procambarus clarkii
TGTGAACACGGCCACACAGTGTGAACACGGGCACACAGTGTGAACACGGGCACACAGTGTGAACACGGGCACACTGTGTGAACACGGGCACACAGTGTGAACACGGGCACACAGTGTGAACACGGCCACACAGTGTGAACACGAGCACACAGTGTGAACACGGGCACACAGTGAGAACACGGCCACACAGTGTGAACACGGGCACACAGTGTGAACACGGGCACACAGTGTGAACACGGCCACACAGTGAGAACACGGGGACACAGTGAGAACACGGGCACACAGTGAGAACACGGCCACACAGTGTGAACACGGGCACACAGTGTGAACACGGGCACACAGTGTGAACACGGCCACACAGTGTGAACACGGGCACACAGTGTGAACACGGGCACACAGTGTGAACAAGGGCACACAGTGTGAACACGGCCACACAGTGTGAACACAGGCACACAGTGTGAACACGGGCACACAGTGTGAACACGGCCACACAGTGTGAACACGGGCACACAGTGTGAACACGGGCACACAGTGTGAACAAGGGCACACAGTGTGAACACGGGCACACAGTGTGAACACGGGCACACAGTGTGAACACGGCCACACAGTGAGAACACGGCCACACAGTGAGAACACGGGGCACACAGTGAGAAAACGGCCACACAGTGAGAACACGGGCACACAGTATGAACACGGCCACACAGTGTGAACACGGCCACACAGTGAGAACACGGGCACACAGTGTGAACACGGCCACACAGTGTGAACACGGCCACACAGTGTGAACACGGAAACACAGTGTGAACACGGGCACACAGTGTGAACACGGGCACACAGTGAGAACGCGGCCACACAGTGTGAACACGGCCACACAGTGAGAACACGGCCACACAGTGAGAACACGGCCACACAGTGTGAACACGGCCACACAGTGAGAACACGGCCACACAGTGTGAACACGGCCACACAGTGAGAACACGGCCACACAGTGAGAACACGGCCACACAGTGTGAACACGGGCACACAGTGAGAACATGGCCACACAGTGTGAACACGGGCACACAGTGTGAACACGGCCACACAGTGTGAACACGGCCACACAGTGTGAACACGGCCACACAGTGAGAACACGGCCACACAGTGAAAACACGGCCACACAGTGAGAACACGGCCACACAGTGAGAACACGGCCACACAGTGAGAACACGGCCACACAGTGAGAACACGGCCACACAGTGAGAACACGGCCACACAGTGTGAACACGGCCACACAGTGTGAACACGGCCACACAGTGAGAACACGGCCACACAGTGAGAACACGGCCACACAGTGAGAACACGGCCACACAGTGAAAACACGGCCACACAGTGAGAACACGGCCACACAGTGAAAAACACGGCCACACAGTGAGAACACGGCCACACAGTGAGAACACGGCCACACAGTGAGAACACGGCCGCACAGTGAAAACACGGCCACACAGTGAGAACACGGCCACGCAGTGAGAACACGGCCACACAGTGAGAACACGGCCACACAGTGAGAACACGGCCACACAGTGAGAACACGGCCACACAGTGAGAACACGGCCACACAGTGAGAACACGGCCACACAGTGAGAACACGGCCACACAGTGAGAACACGGCCACACAGTGAGAACACGGCCACACAGTGAGAACACGGCCACACAGTGAGAACACGGCCACACAGTGAGAACACGGCCACACAGTGTGAACACGGCCACACAGTGAGAACACGGCCACACAGTGAGAACACGGCCACACAGTGCGAACACGGGGCCACACAGTGAGAACACGGGCACACAGTGTGAACACGAGCACACAGGTGTGAACACGGGCACACAAGTGTGAACACGGGCACACAGTGAGAACACGGGCACACAGTGTGAACACGGCCACACAGTGAGAACACGGCCACACAGTGTGAACACGGCCACACAGTGAGAACACGGCCACACAGTGTGAACACGGCCCACACAGTGTGAACACGGCCACACAGTGAGAACACGGCCACACAGTGTGAACACGGGCACACAGTGTGAACACGGCACACAGTGTGAACACGGGCACACAGTGTGAACACGGGCACACAGTGAGAACACGGCCACACAGTGTGAACACGGCCACACAGTGTGAACACGGGCACACAGTGAGAACACGGCCACACAGTGTGAACACGGCCACACAGTGAGAACACGGCCACACAGTGTGAACACGGGCACACAGTGTGAACACGGGCACACAGTGTGAACAAGGGCACACAGTGTGAACACGGCCACACAGTGTGAACACGGGCACACAATGTGAACACGGGCACACTGTGTGAACACGGGCACACAGTGTGAACAATGACACACAGTGTGAACACGGCCACACAGTGTGAACACGAGCACACAGTGTGAACACGGGCACACAGTGAGAACACGGCCACACAGTGTGAACACGGGCACACAGTGTGAACACGGGCACACAGTGAGAACACGGGCACACAGTGAGAACACGGCCACACAGTGTGAACACGGGCACACAGTGTGAACACGGGCACACAGTGTGAACACGGCACACAGTGTGAACACGGGCACACAGTGTGAACACGGGCACAACAGTGTGAACAAGGGCACACAGTGTGAACACGGCCACACAATGTGACACAGGTGAACAAGGACACAGTGTGAACACGGGCCACACAGTGTGAACACGGCCACACAGTGTGAACACGGGCAACAGTGTGAACACGGCCACACAGTGTGAACACGGCCACACAGTGAGAACACGGCCACACAGTGTGAACACTGGGCACACAGTGTGAACACGGGGCACAACAGTGTGAACACGGGCACACAGTGTGAACACGGGCACACAGTGAGAACACGGCCCACACAGTGTGAACACGGCCACACAGTGTGAACACGGGCACACAGTGAGAACACGGCCACACAGTGTGAACACGGCCACACAGTGAGACCACGGCCACACAGTGTGAACACGGGCACACAGTGTGAACACGGGCACACAGTGTGAACAAGGGCACACAGTGTGAACACGGCCACACAGTGTGAACACGGGCACACAATGTGAACACGGGCACACTGTGTGAACACGGGCACACAGTGTGAACAATGACACACAGTGTGAACACGGCCACACAGTGTGAACACGAGCACACAGTGTGAACACGGGCACACAGTGAGAACACGGCCACACAGTGTGAACACGGGCACACAGTGTGAACACGGGCACACAGTGAGAACACGGGCACACAGTGAGAACACGGCCACACAGTGTGAACACGGGCACACAGTGTGAACACGGGCACACAGTGTGAACACGGCCACACAGTGTGAACACGGGCACACAGTGTGAACACGGGCACACAGTGTGAACAAGGGCACACAGTGTGAACACGGCCACACAATGTGAACACAGGCACACAGTGTGAACACGGGCACACAGTGTGAACACGGCCACACAGTGTGAACACGGGCACACAGTGTGAACACGGGCACACAGTGTGAACAAGGGCACACAGTGTGAACACGGCCACACAGTGTGAACACGGGCACACAGTGTGAACACGGGCACACAGTGTGAACACGGGCACACCGTGTGAACACGGGCACACAGTGTGAACACGGGCACACAGTGTGAACACGGCCACACAGTGTGAAAAAGAGCACACAGTGTGAACACGGGCACACAGTGAGAACACGGCCACACAGTGTGAACACGGGCACACAGTGTGAACACGGGCACACAGTGTGAACACGGCCACACAGTGAGAACACGGGCACACATTGAGAACACGGGCACACAGTGAGAACACGGCCACACAGTGAGAACACTAGCACACAGTGTGAACACGGCCACACAGTGTGAACACGGCCACACAGTGTGAACACGGAAACACAGTGTGAACACGGGCACACAGTGTGAACACGGGCACACAGTGAGAACACGGCCACACAGTGTGAACACGGCCACACAGTGAGAACACGGCCACACAGTGAGAACACGGCCACACAGTGTGAACACGGCCACACAGTGAGAACACGGCCACACAGTGTGAACACGGCCACACAGTGAGAACACGGCCACACAGTGAGAACACGGCCACACAGTGTGAACGCGGGCACACAGTGAGAACATGGCCACACAGTGTGAACACGGGCACACAGTGTGAACACGGCCACACAGTGTGAACACGGCCACACAGTGAGAACACGGCCACACAGTGAAAACACGGCCACACAGTGAGAACACGGCCACACAGTGAGAACACGGCCACACAGTGAGAACACGGCCACACAGTGAGAACACGGCCACACAGTGAGAACACGGCCACACAGTGTGAACACGGCCACACAGTGTGAACACGGCCACACAGTGAGAACATGGCCACACAGTGAGAACACGGCCACACAGTGTGAACACGGCCACACAGTGAAAACACGGCCACACAGTGAGAACACGGCCACACAGTGAAAACACGGCCACACAGTGAGAACACGGCCACACAGTGAGAACACGGCCACACAGTGAGAACACGGCCACACAGTGAAAACAAGGCCACACAGTGAGAACACGGCCACACAGTGAAAACACGGCCACACAGTGAGAACACGGCCACACAGTGAGAACACGGCCACACAGTGAGAACACGGCCACACAGTGTGAACACGGCCACACAGTGAGAACACGGCCACATAGTGAGAACACGGCCACACAGTGTGAACACGGGCACACAGTGAGAACACGGCCACACAGTGAGAACACGGCCACACAGTGTGAACACGGGCACACAGTGAGAACACGGCCACACAGTGAGAACATGGCCACACAGTGAAACACGGCCACACAGTGAGAACACGGCCCACACAGTGAGAACACGGCCACACAGTGAGAACACGGCCACACAGTGTGAACACGGCCACACAGTGAGAACACGGCCACACAGTGAGAACACGGCCACACAGTGTGAACACGGGCACACAGTGAGAACACGGCCACACAGTGAGAACACGGGCACACAGTGAGAACACTGCCACACAGTGAGAACACGGCCACACAGTGGAGAACACGGCCACACAGTGAGAACACGGCACACAGTGAGAACACGGCCAACACAGTGAGAACACGGCCACACAGTGAGAACACGGCCACACAGTGAGAACACGGCCACACAGTGAGAACACGGCCACACAGTGAGAACACGGCCACACAGTGAGAACACGGCACACAGTGAGAACACGGGCCACACAGTGTGAAACACGGCCACACAGTGTGAACACGGCCACACAGTGAGAACACGGCACACAGTGTGAACACGGCCACACAGTGTGAACACGGCCACACAGTGTGAACACGGAAACACAGTGTGAACACGGGCCACACAGTGTGAACACGGGCCACACAGTGAGAACAGCGGGCCACACAGTGTGAACACGGCCACACAGTGAGAACACGGCCACACAGTGAGAACACGGCCACACAGTGTGAAACACGGCCACACAGTGAGAACACGGCCACACAGTGTGAACACGGCCACACAGTGAGAACACGGCCACACAGTGAGAACACGGCCACACAGTGTGAACACGGGCACACAGTGAGAACATGGCCACACAGTGTGAACACGGGCACACAGTGTGAACACGGCCACACAGTGTGAACACGGCCACACAGTGTGAACACGGCCACGCAGTGAGAACACGGCCACACAGTGAAAACACGGCCACACAGTGAGAACACGGCCACACAGTGAGAACACGGCCACACAGTGAGAACACGGCCACACAGTGAGAACACGGCCACACAGTGAGAACACGGCCACACAGTGTGAACACGGCCACACAGTGTGAACACGGCCACACAGTGAGAACATGGCCACACAGTGAGAACACGGCCACACAGTGTGAACACGGCCACACAGTGAAAACACGGCCACACAGTGAGAACACGGCCACACAGTGAAAACACGGCCACACAGTGAGAACACGGCCACACAGTGAGAACACGGCCACACAGTGAGAACACGGCCGCACAGTGAAAACACGGCCACACAGTGAGAACACGGCCACGCAGTGAGAACACGGCCACACAGTGAGAACACGGCCACACAGTGAGAACACGGCCACACAGTGAGAACACGGCCACACAGTGAGAACACGGCCACACAGTGAGAACACGGCCACACAGTGAGAACACGGCCACACAGTGAGAACACGGCCACACAGTGAGAACACGGCCACACAATGAGAACACGGCCACACAGTGTGAACACGGCCACACAGTGAGAACACGGCCACACAGTGAGAACACGGCCACACAGTGCGAACACGGGCACACAGTGAGAACACGGGCACACAGTGTGAACACGAGCACACAGTGTGAACACGGGCACACAGTGTGAACACGGGCACACAGTGAGAACACGGGCACACAGTGTGAACACGGCCACACAGTGAGAACACGGCCACACAGTGTGAACACGGCCACACAGTGAGAACACGGCCACACAGTGTGAACACGGCCACACAGTGTGAACACGGCCACACAGTGTGAACACGGGCACACAGTGTGAACACGGGCACACAGTGTGAACACGGGCACACAGTGTGAACACGGGCACACAGTGAGAACACGGCCACACAGTGTGAACACGGCCACACAGTGTGAACACGGCCACACAGTGAGAACACGGCCACACAATGTGAACACGGCCACACAGTGAGAACACGGCCACACAGTGTGAACACGGGCACACAGTGTGAACACGGGCACACAGTGTGAACAAGGGCACACAGTGTGAACACGGCCACACAGTGTGAACACGGGCACACAATGTGAACACGGGCACACTGTGTGAACACGGGCACACAGTGTGAACAATGACACACAGTGTGAACACGGCCACACAGTGTGAACACGAGCACACAGTGTGAACACGGGCACACAGTGAGAACACGGCCACACAGTGTGAACACGGGCACACAGTGTGAACACGGGCACACAGTGAGAACACGGGCACACAGTGAGAACACGGCCACACAGTGTGAACACGGGCACACAGTGTGAACACGGGCACACAGTGTGAACACGGCCACACAGTGTGAACACGGGCACACAGTGTGAACACGGGCACACAGTGTGAACAAGGGCACACAGAGCGAACACGGCCACACAATGTGAACACAGGCACACAGTGTGAACACGGGCACACAGTGTGAACACGGCAACACAGTGTGAACACGGGCACACAGTGTGAACACGGGCACACAGTGTGAACAAGGGCACACAGTGTGAACACGGCCACACAGTGTGAACACGGGCACACAGTGTGAACACGGGCACACAGTGTGAACACGGGCACACCGTGTGAACACGGGCACACAGTGTGAACACGGGCACACAGTGTGAACACGGCCACACAGTGTGAAAAAGAGCACACAGTGTGAACACGGGCACACAGTGAGAACACGGCCACACAGTGTGAACACGGGCACACAGTGTGAACACGGGCACACAGTGTGAACACGGCCACACAGTGAGAACACGGGCACACATTGAGAACACGGGCACACAGTGAGAACACGGCCACACAGTGAGAACACTAGCACACAGTGTGAACACGGCCACACAGTGTGAACACGGCCACAGAGTGTGAACACGGAAACACAGTGTGAACACGGGCACACAGTGTGAACACGGGCACACAGTGAGAACACGGCCACACAGTGTGAACACGGCCACACAGTGAGAACACGGCCACACAGTGAGAACACGGCCACACAGTGTGAACACGGCCACACAGTGAGAACACGGCCACACAGTGTGAACACGGCCACACAGTGAGAACACGGCCACACAGTGAGAACACGGCCACACAGTGTGAACACGGGCACACAGTGAGAACATGGACACACAGTGTGAACACGGGCACACAGTGTGAACACGGCCACACAGTGTGAACACGGCCACACAGTGAGAACACGGCCACACAGTGAAAACACGGCCACACAGTGAGAACACGGCCACACAGTGAGAACACGGCTACACAGTGAGAACACGGCCACACAGTGAGAACACGGCCACACAGTGAGAACACGGCCACACAGTGTGAACACGGCCACACAGTGTGAACACGGCCACACAGTGAGAACATGGCCACACAGTGAGAACACGGCCACACAGTGTGAACACGGCCACACAGTGTGAACACGGCCACACAGTGAAAACACGGCCACACAGTGAGAACACGGCCACACAGTGAAAACACGGCCACACAGTGAGAACACGGCCACACAGTGAGAACACGGCCACACAGTGAGAACACGGCCACACAGTGAAAACACGGCCACACAGTGAGAACACGGCCACACAGTGAAAACACGGCCACACAGTGAGAACACGGCCACACAGTGAGAACACGGCCACACAGTGAGAACACGGCCACACAGTGTGAACACGGCCACACAGTGAGAACACGGCCACACAGTGAGAACACGGCCACACAGTGTGAACACGGGCACACAGTGAGAACACGGCCACACAGTGAGAACACGGCCACACAGTGTGAACACGGGCACACAGTGAGAACACGGCCACACAGTGAGAACATGGCCACACAGTGAAAACACGGCCACACAGTGAGAACACGGCCACACAGTGAGAACACGGCCACACAGTGAGAACACGGCCACACAGTGTGAACACGGCCACACAGTGAGAACACGGCCACACAGTGAGAACACGGCCACACAGTGTGAACACGGGCACACAGTGAGAACACGGCCACACAGTGAGAACACGGGCACACAGTGAGAACACTGCCACACAGTGAGAACACGGCCACACAGTGAGAACACGGCCACACAGTGAGAACACGGCCACACAGTGAGAACACGGCAACACAGTGAGAACACGGCCACACAGTGAGAACACGGCCACACAGTGAGAACACGGCCACACAGTGAGAACACGGCCACACAGTGAGAACACGGCCACACAGTGAGAACACGGCCACACAGTGAGAACACGGCCACACAGTGAGAACACGGCCACACAGTGAGAACACGGCCACACAGTGAGAACACGGCCACACAGTGAGAACACGGCCACACAGTGTGAACACGGCCACACAGTGAGAACACGGCCACACAGTGAGAACACGGCCACACAGTGTGAACACGGGCACACAGTGAGAACACGGGCACACAGTGTGAACACGGGCACACAGTGTGAACACGGGCACACAGTGTGAACACGGGCACACAGTGAGAACACGGGCACACAGTGTGAACACGGCCACACAGTGAGAACACGGCCACACAGTGTGAACACGGCCACACCGTGAGAACACGGCCACACAGTGTGAACACGGCCACACAGTGTGAACACGGCCACACAGTGAGAACACGGCCACACAGTGTGAACACGGGCACACAGTGTGAACACGGGCACACAGTGTGAACACGGGCACACAGTGTGAACACGGGCACACAGTGAGAACACGGCCACACAGTGTGAACACGGCCACACAGTGTGAACACGGGCACACAGTGAGAACACGGCCACACAGTGTGAACACGGCCACACAGTGAGAACACGGCCACACAGTGTGAACACGGCCACACAGTGTGAACACGGCCACGCAGTGTGAACACGGCCACACAGTGTGAACACGGCCACACAGTGAGAACACGGCCACACAGTGTGAACACGGCCACACAGTGAGAACACGGCCACACAGTGTGAACACGGCCACACAGTGAGAACACGGCCACACAGTGTGAACACGGCCACACAGTGTAAACACGGCCACACAGTGTGAACACGGGCACACAGTGTGAACACGGGCACACAGTGTGAACACGGGCACACTGTGTGAACACAGGCACACAGTGTGAACACGGGCACACAGTGTGAACACGGGCACACAGTGTGAACACGGGCACACAGTGAGAACACGGGCACACAGTGTGAACACGGCCACACAGTGAGAACACGGCCACACAGTGTGAACACGGCCACACAGTGAGAACACGGCCACACAGTGTGAACACGGCCACACAGTGTGAACACGGGCGAGTCAGTCAGCTGTGGATGCTGTTCTCAGCTGGTTGTGTCGTCTCCACAGCATGTGTCGTCGCCTCCACAGCAGGTGTCGTCGCCTCCACAGCAGGTGTCGTCGCCTCCACAGCATGTGGCGTCGCTCCCACAGCATGTGGCGTCGCCCCCACAGCATGTGTCGTCGCCCCCACAGCATGTGTCGTCGCCCCCACAGCATGTGTCGTCGCCTCCACAGCAGGTGTCGTCGCCTCCACAGCAGGTGTCGTCGCCCCCACACCAGGTGTCGTCGCCCCCACAGCATGTGTCGTCGCCCCCACAGCAGGTGTCGTCACCTCCACAGCAGGTGTCGTCGTCTCCACAGCATGTGTCGTCGCCTCCACAGCAGGTGTCGTCGCCTCCACAGCAGGTGTCGTCGCCTCCACAGCAGGTGTCGTCGCCTCCACAGCAGGTGTCGTCGCCCCCACAGCAGGTGTCGTCGCCCCCACAGCATGTGTCGTCGCCCCCACAGCAGGTGTCGTCGCCTCCACAGCAGGTGTCGTCGTCTCCACAGCATGTGTCGTCGCCTCCACAGCAGGTGTCGTCGCCTCCACAGCAGGTGTCGTCGCCTCCACAGCAGGTGTCGTCGCCTCCACAGCAGGTGTCGTCGCCCCCACAGCAGGTGTCGTCGCCCCCACAGCATGTGTCGTCGCCCCCACAGCAGGTGTCGTCGCCTCCACAGCAGGTGTCGTCGTCTCCACAGCATGTGTCGTCGCCTCCACAGCAGGTGTCGTCGCCTCCACAGCAGGTGTCGTCGCCTCCACAGCAGGTGTCGTCGCCTCCACAGCAGGTGTCGTCGTCTCCACAGCATGTGTCGTCGCCTCCACAGCAGGTGTCGTCGCCCCCCACAGCAGGTGTCGTCGCCCCCACAGCAGGTGTCGTCGCCTCCACAGCATGTGTCGTCGCTCCCACAGCATGTGGCGTCGCCTCCACAGCATGTGTCGTCGTCTCCACAGCAGGTGTCGTCGCCCCCACAGCAGGTGTTGTCGCCTCCACAGCAGGTGTCGTCGCCTCCACAGTATATGTCGTCGCCTCCACAGCATGTGTCGTCGCCCCCACAGCAGGTGTCGTCGCCCCAACAGCAGGTGTCGTCGCCTCCACAGCATGTGTCGTCGTCTCCACAGCAGGTGTCGTCGCCCCCACAGCTGGTGGCGTCGCCCCCACAGCAGGTGTCGTCGCTCCCACAGCATGTGGCGCCGCCCCCACAGCAGGTGTCGTCGCCTCCACAGCATGTGTCATCGCTCCCACAGCAGGTGTCGTCGCCCCCACAGCAGGTGTCGTCGCCTCCACAGCATGTGTCGTCGTCTCCACAGCAGGTGTCGTCGCCCCCACAGCCGGTGTTGTCGCCTCCACAGCAGGTGTCGTTGCCTCCACAGTAGGTGTCGTCGTCTCCACAGCATGTGTCGTCGCCTCCACAGCAGGTGTCGTCGCCTCCACAGCAGGTGTCGTCGCCTCCACAGCAGGTGTCGTCGCCTCCACAGCAGGTGTCGTCGCCCCCACAGCAGGTGTCGTTGCCTCCACAGCATGTGTCGTCGCCCCCACAGCATGTGTCGTCGCCTCCACAGCATGTGTCGTCGCCCCCACAGCATGTGTCGTCGCCCCCACAGCAGGTGTCGTCGCCTCCACAGCAGGTGTCGTCTCCACAGCATGTGTCGTCGCCTCCACAGCAGGTGTCGTCGCCTCCACAGCAGGTGTCGTCGCCTCCACAGCAGGTGTCGTCGCCTCCACAGCAGGTGTCGTCGTCTCCACAGCATGTGTCGTCGCCTCCACAGCAGGTGTCGTCGCCTCCACAGCAGGTGTCGTCGCCTCCACAGCAGGTGTCGTCGCCTCCACAGCATGTGGCGTCGCTCCCACAGCATGTGGCGTCGCCCCCACAGCAGGTGTAGTCGCCCCCACAGCATGTTTTGTCGCCCCCACAGCATGTGTTGTCGCCCCCACAGCAGGTGTCGTCGCCCCCACAGCATGTGTTGTCGCTCCCACAGCATGTGTCGTCGCCCCCACAGCAGGTGTCGTCGCCCCCACAGCAGGTGTCGTCGCCCCCACAGTAGGTGTCGTCGCCCCCACAGCAGGTGTCGTCGCCCCCACAGCAGGTGTCGTCGCCCCCACAGCAGGTGTCGTCGCCCCCACAGAAGGTGTCGTCGCCCCCACAGCAGGTGTCGTCGCCCCCACAGCAGGTGTCGTCGCCCCCACAGCAGGTGTCGTCGCCCCCGCAGCATGTGTTGTCGCCCCCACAGCAGGTGTCGTCGCCCCCACAGCAGGAGTCGTCGCCCCCACAGCAGGTGTCGTCGCCCCCACAGCAGGTGTCGTCGCCCCCACAGCAGGTGTCGTCGCCCCCACAGAAGGTGTCGTCGCCTCCACAGCAGGTGTCGTCGCCCCCACAGCAGGTGTCGTCGCCCCCACAGCAGGTGTCGTCGCCCCCACAGCAGGTGTCGTCGCCCCCACAGCAGGTGTCGTAGCTCCCACAGCAGGTGTCGTCGCCTCCACAGCAGGTGTCGTCGCCCCCACAGCAGGTGTCGTCGCCCCCACAGCAGGTGTCGTCGCCTCCACAGCAGGTGTCGTCGCCCCCACAGCAGGTGTCGTCGCCTCCACAGCAGGTGTCGTCGCCTCCACAGCAGGTGTCGTCGCCCCCACAGCATGTGTCGTCGCCCCCACAGCAGGTGTCGTCGCCTCAACAGCATGTGTCGTCGTCTCCACAGCATGTGTCGTCGCCCCCACAGCAGGTGTCGTCGCCTCAACAGCATGTGTCGTCGCCTCCACAGCATGTGTCGTCGCCCCCACAGCATGTGTCGTCGCCCCCACAGCAGGTGTCGTCGCCCCCACAGCAGGTGTCGTCGCCCCCACAGCAGGTGTCGTCGCCCCCACAGCATGTGTCGTCGCCCCCACAGCAGGTGTCGACGCCCCCACAGCAGGTGTCGTCGCCCCCACAGAAGGTGTCGTCGCCCCCACAGCAGGTGTCGTCGCCCCCACAGCAGGTGTCGTCGCCCCCACAGCAGGTGTCGTCGCCCCCGCAGCATGTGTTGTCGCCCCCACAGCAGGTGTCGTCGCCCCCACAGCAGGTGTCGTCGCCCCCACAGCAGGTGTCGTCGCCCCCACAGCAGGTGTCGTCGCCCCCACAGCAGGTGTCGTCGCCCCCACAGAAGGTGTCGTCGCCTCCACAGCAGGTGTCGTCGCCCCCACAGCAGGTGTCGTCGCCCCCACAGCAGGTGTCGTCGCCCCCACAGCAGGTGTCGTAGCTCCCACAGCAGGTGTCGTCGCCTCCACAGCAGGTGTCGTCGCCCCCACAGCAGGTGTCGTCGCCCCCACAGCAGGTGTCGTCGCCTCCACAGCAGGTGTCGTCGCCCCCACAGCAGGTGTCGTCGCCTCCACAGCAGGTGTCGTCGCCTCCACAGCAGGTGTCGTCGCCCCCACAGCATGTGTCGTCGCCCCCACAGCAGGTGTCGTCGCCTCAACAGCATGTGTCGTCGCCTCCACAGCATGTGTCGTCGCCCCCACAGCAGGTGTCGTCGCCTCAACAGCATGTGTCGTCGCCTCCACAGCATGTGTCGTCGCCCCCACAGCATGTGTCGTCGCCCCCACAGCAGGTGTCGTCGCCCCCACAGCAGGTGTCGTCGCCCCCACAGCAGGTGTCGTCGCCCCCACAGCTTGTGTCGTCGCCCCCACAGCAGGTGTCGACGCCCCCACAGCAGGTGTCGTCGCCCCCACAGCAGGTGTCGTCGCCTCAACAGCATGTGTCGTCGCCTCAACAGCATGTGTCGTCGCCCCCACAGCAGGTGTCGACGCCCCCACAGCATGTGTCGTCGCCCCCGCAGCAGGTGTCGTCGCCTCAACAGCATGTGTCGTCGCCTCCACAGCAGGTGTCGACGCCCCCACAGCATGTGTCGTCGCCCCCACAGCAGGTGTCGACGCCCCCACAGCAGGTGTCGTCGCCCCCACAGCAGGTGTCGTCGCCCCCACAGCAGGTGTCGTCGTGTAGCCAAGTAGACACCAAATATTGGGACACAAGCCACCTTCAATCACCACTAACGTCATTGACTTAAATCTTTAACTTAATTTCGCTCTCGTTTAAAAAAAGTACTAAACTGGATTCATAAATATAAAAGGGGTCATTTTTATATATAACAAAAGTGCAACTTCCATTGATGTTCCATTGACCTGGACTGTATGGGTCTCGAACCCTGGACCCCACTCGTGTGAGGCCGTAGTTCTATCAACTCGACTATGAGTAGTCTTAAAATGGAAAGTTTCCAGGTGTATGAAGTCCAGAGGGAAAAGGAAAGCTCTTTCAACTCGGCTTTGAGCAGTCTTCAAAAGGAAAGTTTCCAGGTGAATGAAGTCCAGAAGGAAAGAAGTCCAGGTGAATGAAGTCCAGAAGGAAAGAAGTCCAGGTGAATGGAATGTTTAGTTCCTTGGAAAAGTGAATGGCATTTTATTTCCATTGATGTGTCTCCTTTCACACGTAATTTGTTGCAATATATCCTAAGTAAACCCAGCTTACTTAACTAAGTAAACTAATTCTAAGTTTACCATGGAATGTGTATTTACCTCGAATATTGCTAAGATGTACCCTAGTGATCACCTTCACCAGGGTGTTGACATGTGTAATGTCTACAGTCACTAATGTCTGCGGTCAGTAATGTCTATAGTAATGTCTACGGTCAGTAATGTCTATAGTAATGTCTAGGGTCAGTAATGTCTATAGTAATGTCTACGGTCAGTAATGTCTATAGTAATGTCTAGGGTCAGTAATGTCTAGAGTAATGTCTACGGTCAGTAATGTCTATAGTAATGTCTAGGGTCAGTAATGTCTAGAGTAATGTCTACAAAAGAACTGCCAAAACGTCTAATCTACGAGAGGAGTTGTCCCTCCCCAGTGTTAAAAGCAGAATTAACGAAGTGAATGATAAGCTTGCAATTAGGATAGCCAGAGATCCCCATTACAATGATACAGCCAAGAAAAATCTGAGTTCTGTGCTGCTAACAGGAGGAAGCAGGAGAAGCAAAAAAATGGCATCTAAGATCAGTCTGCTTCATCGAAGAACTTCACCTGTTTGAGCAAGCCCGTGAGCTCCTGCCTGTAGAGAGGTTACCTCCCTGGGAGAATGACATGCAAGATTATCATCAATGAAATGGCAATGAAAAAATCCAACATGATACCAAAATGAGGTACAAGTATCTCCAGGAAATTTATAAAGAAGCCGGAAATGAACTAGATCAAATCTACACTGATGGGTCATCAAATCCTGTCAATGGCAGGGCTGGTGCAGCATACACTGTAATTAAGGATAATGCAAAAATGAAGAAAAACGCGTATTGAGAACTATGCCTATTCAACACAAGCAGAACTGCCATTGTTATCGCGTTAAGATTCCTTGAAAGAAATACTAATGGTGCAGTGATCTGCTCTGATTCAAAAGCAGCACTGCAAAGCCTACGTAAAAATCGGGCAGAAACTCTTGCAATAGTCGCTGAAATTAAGAGAGCTGAGAGGGCATTAACCAACCAGGAAAAAGTCATCAAGTTTCTGTGGATCTCCTCCCATGTTGGAATATGTGGGAATGAACGAGCAGATGTGCTGGCTGCTGAAGGCGCTGAAGGAGACCATATTGAATACTTCATACCCAAGACTCTACTACAAATTAGAGGTATTGTCAGGCAACATAACCGTGACAAGGTAACTGAGGAAAGAAGGATAGAAGCACAAACCAGTGAATCTGTACGATGGTACAACATGGTTGCAGCTGGCAATCCCAATCGTTATGGCCGAAGAGGAGGACGACGTTAGAAAGAATCAGTAATAGCGAGAATCCGTCTTGGAAACAAATATCAGTGGAGATTCGGAATGGAAACAACAATTGTTCAGCGGAATTGCAGAATCTGTGGTGAGAGTGACGGACACCGCCTTGACCACCATCTACGTGAATGTGAACACCTCAGAGACATTAGAAATATGTGTAGAATAATAAACCCCACATTGTTTGAGTTAGGAAAACACTATTTGTCAAATATTGATACTGTTCTTAAAA
The DNA here is from genome assembly GCF_040958095.1 of Procambarus clarkii. Taxonomy (NCBI): domain Eukaryota; kingdom Metazoa; phylum Arthropoda; class Malacostraca; order Decapoda; family Cambaridae; genus Procambarus; species Procambarus clarkii. The sequence continues at coordinate 18,717,688 of NC_091155.1, forward strand.
GATTTCCCCATTTTGCACCCACAAGATAACGTAAGATTTTTTGGGTTGACAGATGTTAATCTTCTAGTTTGAGGAGACGTTCACTCGAGACAGTCAAGCAAGTCCCAGCTGTGTCTGGGTACAAGTGACAGGATGAACAACCCAGCGGGTTTTCTTAATATTGGGGAGTGTTGTATATACTGTCACTATGGCGGTATGTCCACTCACAAGATGAGTGGCGCTGCCCAATACTGTCACTATGGCGGTATGTCCACTCACAAGATGAGTGGCGCTGCCCAATACTGTCACTATGGCGGTATGTCCACTCACAAGATGAGTGGCGCTGCCCAATAAACTCGCCCCTCGGGCCAAAATTTAAAATTTAAAAAATGTCTACAGTTAGTGATCACCTACAACAGGGTGTTGTCGTGTGTAATGTCTGAAAGATGTTAGTGTTAAGGATGTTGAACTACCACAGTTGGTAGTTCAACATCCCTCACGTGGGATCCAAAGCTCTAGTTCAAGGTAGGTAACTGCATGGCTCCACGGACCAAACACCCCACGGATCAAACACTCCATGGACCAAACATACCACGGACAAACACACCACAGACCAAACACACCACGGACCAAACACACCACGGACCAAACACACCAAGGACCAAACACACCATGGTCCAAACACACCACGGACCAAACACACCACGGACCAAACACACCACGGACCAAACACACCAAGGACCAAACACACCATGGTCCAAACACACCACGGACCAAACACACCACGGACAAACACACCACGCACCAAACTCACCACGGACCAAACACACCACGGACCAAACACACCACGGACAAACACACCACGCACCAAACTCACCACGGACCAAACACACCACGGACCAAACACACCACGAACCACGAACCAAACACACCACGGACCAAACACACCACGAACCAAACACACCACGGACCAAGCACACCACGAACCAAACACACCACGGACCAAACACACCACGAACCAAACACACCACGGACCAAACACACCACGGACCAAACACACCACGAACCAAACACACCACGAACCAAACACACCACGGACCAAACACATCATGGACCAAACACACCACGCACCAAACACACCACGGACCAAACACACCACGGACCAAAGACACCAAGGACCAAGAACAATAATATTAACATCCTTCAGCAAAAAATGTAAATTATCACTAATGTGAATAATTCAATTAGGTCTAATTACAATGAAAGGCGATGCTTGTATTCGCTGCCACACGGGAAGGAAGTATTCATAAGAGCTGCAAGCAAAATACAAGCAAATTTATGATAAACTGCTAAGCTATCTTCCGCAATATCAAAATTCAATGAAATAGTTCCATATGGGATTGTACAATAGAGCCAGGAGTGCTAAAATCTTTGATGGATTCACATTCAATAATGTAGTGTTCAAGGGAGTGATTTAATGGCTCCTCACCGTTTGCAATATAGAGCATATTAGAAGCAACAGAGACAGTCTCGAGCAACAGAAAGGGAAGCCTATGCAACATAAGGATGAGGAGAGAGCACAGCACAAATTGGGGCTGAGATGGAGGTGTGGATGAGACCAGAGACGAAGGGGTGAAGAGGGGATAGACGTAGAGAGACAGAAAGAAGGCTGATGCTGAGGGAGAGATAAAGAGACAGAGGTTATCTTGAGATGGATTTTGGGGGTTTTTAGTGTCCCCGCGGCCTGGTCCTCGACCAGGCCTCCACCCCCAGGAAGCAGCACGTGACAGCTGACTAACACCCAGGTACCTATTTTACTGCTAGGTAACAGGGGCATAGGGTGAAAGAAACTCTGCCCATTGTTTCTCGCCGGCACCTGGGATCGAACCCAGGACCACAGGATCACAAGTCCAGCGTGCTGTCCGCTCGGCCGACCGGCTCCCTAAGGGCGAGAAACAGACGGAGAGAGAGACGGTTGGGTTATCTTGAAGTTATCTTAAGATGATTTCAGGGCTTAACGTCCCCACAGCCCGGTCCTCGACTAGGTCTCCATTTTGTTACCCCCCCCCCCCCCCAGGAAGTTGCCCGTAGCAGCTGTCTAACTCCCACGTACTTATTTACTGCTAGGTAACAGGGGCATCAGGGTGAAAGAAGCTTTTTGCCCATTTGTCTCCGCCTCCACCGGGGATAGAACCCGGAACCTCAGGATTACGAATCCGAAGCGCTGTTCACTCAGCTGTCAGGCGCCCCCCTGGGGAGAGAGAGAGAGAGAAGGAGACAGAGAGAGAGAGAGAGAGAGAGAGAGAGAGAGAGAGAGAGAGAGAGAGAGAGAGAGAGAGAGAGAGAGAGAGAGAGAGAGAGAGAGAGAGAGAGAGAGAGAGAGAGAGAGAGAGAGAGAGAGAGAGACAGAGAGGCAGAGAGAGAGAGAGAGAGAGAGAGAGACAGAGAGAGAGAGAGAGAGAGAGAGAGAGAGAGAGAGAGAGAGAGAGAGAGAGAGAGAGAGAGAGAGAGAGAGAGAGAGAGAGAGAGAGAGAGAGAGAGAGAGAGAGAGAGAGAGAGAGAGACAGAGAGGGAGAGAGAGATATGGCAAAGAAAACAGAGACGAAGGGGAAGATAAAAGTTGAGCCGCAATAAAGACAGATAATAAAGAGAGAAAACAAATGATGAAGGTGGAAAATGAGACGATCGGAGAGTAAGGTAATTATGAGGAGAAAGCACCAAGCCACAATGCAATAGGAGAGGACAAGTAGGACAAGAGAGGACAATCTACATAAGAGGACAATCTACATAAGGAGTTGGTGAGATTGGATGGAGAGAACGAATTATATAAGCCCATCCACTTAAACCGTCTGGGATCGAACACGGACCTGCAAGAAGTGAGGCCTCGGCTCTTCCGGAAGTCCAAATGGTTCTTGTGACAGAGATAATGGAAAAGAAGAGACATGATTAATTCAATTAGGGAAATTAAATTAAATTTGCATTACATATAAAAAATACATATTTGAATGTGATTCCTGCAATCCATCCAACTGAAATGATAGTGCTTATAGTAATTATTTGCTCAAGAATACCAATATGTTGTAATAGATCATCAACAAACCACTTTCTGTACGATTAATTTGATTGAATCCGGAAAAAATCAATAAATTAGCTAAAACCAAGCTTAAATATATACCAATATATACATAAAACATATATGTACAATTTTAGGCATTAGATAGTGTGTATTAGGCCTAGGATTCCTAGGCGAGGAGAGGTTGGTTTTTATAATTAAGCTGTTGTTCAAAAAAAATTTTCCGGTGTCTCCAAATTCCGTAATACAAACCCAATTTCCTGGTGGTCCATCACTAGATATTGGTACCTTCGACGACCAGGGCTGGACTCCTGCGGGACAGACAGACAGAGGCTGGTGTGACGGAGATCGTCATTGATCACGAAGGGAACCAAAGCCAACACCAACACACCGGCCACAGGATAAGGACAAACAACGGTCCTATTTCTATTTCTTTCGATGAAAATTTTGGGTTATATTTTCCCTGCGAATATTGCTCTTACGTTAACGGCTCCAGCTGGTAAATATATCTTCCAACAGTAGTGATAAATTCTCTGACATAAATGCAATTGTTTAAATCATGAGCGTACAATGCCACCAGAATATGGAATATTTTATTAAAAAAAAGCAAGTTCAAACGTGCTAGGTCTTAAGTAGGTTACTGATTGTTTAAATAACCTCTATATATAGGAAATTAGATACTCTTGTGCCTCTGAAGAAAAATCACTACAATATATGTGTTACTGAAAGTAATTTTGGATTCCTATCCTTTACTGAGAAATACTGCATTAGATTTCCAGGGTATTGTATGTACTCTTTGTACTCCCCAGACTACAGCTGTATTTGTTGGCTCACTTGCAGTCCAATACTATAATGGTTTATAGCTAAATAACTAACGTTCTCGCTGGAGTGTGTTAGAAAGCGCCAGTACATTTGTGTTATGAAACTGTTTCATGTTTTCCACATGAAAATGTATATATACGAACGTGTGTTTAAAATTACCTGTATAAAAACGATTGCATATGCCAACCCGTTCTCGCACTTCCTTATTGTCAATATTGGCTTATTTAATAAGTGCATATGTGACATACTAATTGATTGTCAATATTTTAATTTACCTTGAAAAGCTTCATAGAAAACACCGACCTCACCTAACCTTCTTAGTATGTTAGGATAAGCATCTTATTGCTTATTACTTACAATTATTACTTAACCTATCAACGGTATAGGTTAAGTAATAATTGTAATTAAGAAGCAATAAGATGCTTATCTTAACATACTAAGAAGGTTAGGTAAGGTCGGTGTTTTCTATGAAGCTTTTCAAGGTAAACTAAAATATTCACAATCAATTAGTATGTCACATATGCACTTATTAATAAGCCAATATTGACAATAAGCAAGTGCGAGAAAGGGTTGGCATGTGACTATATATATCATGTGAATACAGGTGAGGGAATGTGTTTTGGGTTATTGCTGCAGCGTTCATTCCAACTCTCGTCTCGCTATTCACAGACGCACAGCAATACTCCAATACCACTTCCCCTACAGAAAGCACGACCCCCTATGGAGGCAATGCTCGCCTTGGCTTAAGACGACTTATATATTAATTTCGTCAACTTATCAATACTGTTCTTAAAAATATATTTTCTTTTGTAAAATATATATATTAATGGAAATATATATTATAGTTTCAGTTATACAATAGTTAGGCCTAAGATATCTAAGGTTAAGTGTTTTTCCTTTTGCTGGCAGTTATTTATGCTTAAAGAACGTGTTGCAAGCATTTAGAGAGGTTCGCTTGCAAATGAGCGGAGTTATCTTCTTGAGGTTATCTTGAGATGATTTCGCGGCTTTAGTGTCCCCGCGGCCCGGTCCTCGACCAGGCCTCCACCCACTGGAAGCAGCCCGTGACAGCTGACTAACACCCAGGTACCTATTTTACTGCTAGGTAACAGGGGCATAGGGTGAAAGAAACTCTGCCCATTGTTTCTCGCTGGCGCCCGGGATCGAACCCGGGACCACAGGATCACAATTCCAGTGTGCTGTCCGCTCGGCCGACCGACTCCCCGGTGGTGAAACATTTCAACCCGTTCTCACACTAGGCTGGTTAAAACAGCGGCCCTCCTCCCCAGACGCATTCATCAATTTTAACATACTGTGCATTCAAAACTGGTTTGTTCTCATATATAAATTAATATTATTCTTCATAAATATTCGAAGTATAGTTTGGCGTAGGTTAGGTTAGGTTAGGTTAGGTTAGGTTAGGTTAGGTTAGGTTAGGTGTTTAGGTTAGGTTAGGTTAGGTTAGGTTAGGTTAGGTTAGGTTAGGTTAGGTGTTTAGGTTACGTTAGGTTAGGTTAGGTTAGGTTAGGTTAGGTTAGGTTAGGTTAGGTTAGGTTAGGTGTTTAGGTTACGTTAGGTTAGGTTAGGTTAGGTTAGGTTAGGTGTTTAGGTTTTGTTGGCGATTATTTGTATTTGAAGAACGCTGGTGAAGCATTTTCAGAATTGTGGTTGGAACAGAGGACGTGAGCGAAGCAGTTGTTCCGGAAGTGTTCGGACGTCATCAGTTGTTAATCGTGTGTAAACCGCTTTTCATTCATAAACAGGGGGGTTTGGCGGCTGGATTAACGAGCTTGGATCTTTGTATGCGAGAACGGGTTGAACATTTATAGCGTTGTGGTTCGAACTAAAGTCGTCAGCGAAACACTCGTTCGAGAAGTGTTCGAACATCATCAGTTGTGAGTTGTATCTAAACTGTTTTTTCATTCATAAACACAAGGTTTATGAATGAAAACGGTTTAGCGGATTGATTAACGAGCATTTGGCCTCTGTTGTTTAGGCCCGTCCTCATAAACAACGGCCAAAGTCCATTCCATGCACCCGCCAAACCCCCTGTTCATGAATGAAAAACGGTTTACATACGACTTACAACTGTTGATGTCCGAACACTTCTCGGACGAGTGTTTCGCTGACGACTTTTGTTCGAACCACAAGCTGTAAATGTTTCACCCAAGTACTTCAAATACAAATAATTGCGGCCGATTATTTAGGTTCCGAACAGAACCTAAACACCTAATCTAACCTAACTAATGCCTAAATATGCACAATATGCTAATATATAACAACATTCATATATATTTGAGAAAATTCCCGTTTTGAATAAACAGCATGTCAAAATATATGAATACGTCTGTGGAGTAGACCGCTGGATGGAATAGACCCGAGTCGAGGACGGGTTGTTTTAAATGCTTCTCCTCCGTAGCTCAAATATAATTATGACAACAGAACCTAAACGTCTAACTTAACATATCCCAGGCATAACTATACTCAAACTAGTAAAGTACATTAATATTAAATTACATTTAAGAAAATGCCCTTCTTGGTTAGACCGTGATAATTTAGGATTGAATCTTTGGGATCGGCCGCAGCTTGCATGAGAATTGTCTGAGGATGGTAGTTCGTATTCACCAAGAGAGGTTGGCTTCTTTATTAACGAGCAGTTTGCCAGGATTCTGAGGCTGGGTAGGTTTATGCTGAATTCACAAATGCTGAATAAAGCTAAATTACAGTTTTTATTTTCAAATGCACTCAACAGAATTACATTAAGGGGGAAATTTTTGTGCCTGTTCATCGTTACAGAATTAACGTTCGAGGTAGTAAGTTTGTTACGCATTTAAGCGCTTTCAATGTTGGGAAATTAAGCACTTTATTTTCCACGAATATCAAAACGCTTATAAAAACACTAACTCTCCCAGGTTTGTTATTCATTAAAATAAAATAAAAAAAAATCAGATGAATATATAAATGAGCTGTGAGCGTGAAAATGTTGTCATTATGACAGTTCGTCTCACCTGTCCTACTTCACCCGAAAAGCCTCAGTCTGCCTCACCTATTTTAACTCAGTCTGTATCTGCCACACTTGCCATGCATCGTTTTGACACACCTGTCATGCCCCACTCTGCCACGCATGCCATAGCTCAGTCTGCCACACCTGCTATGTCTCTATCCTTCTAAACAGAAATAGAGCTGAAAATTTATTTTAAACTAGCTATACCCGGCCACGCGTTGCTGAGCCACAGCAACCCTTCCCTATCCTCCCCATCCTTACCATCATTCCTTCTCCCCCGTCTCCTCGTCCTGTTCACCATCCCCAACTCCAACATTCCCTCGTTCTCCCCAACATTTCCCAAACCCCCGTCCCTTCGTCCTCCCCACCATTACCCCTCCACCATCCCCTCGTGCGCCACACCACATCCCACTACCCACCCCTCATCCTCCCCACCATTCCCCTCTCCCTCGTATGATGCATTCTCAAATGATCTGATGTTCTCATCAGAAAAATGGGAACATCAAGTGATGTTCCCATCACTGAAAAATAAGAAAAAACAGTTAAAAAAGCGAAATGAAAAAATTGCAAAAAACTATACTCACCAAATGAACGGTATGGTAAACCACACAGCTCAATTCCAACGCAATGTCACACAAAATACTTAAATCAAAATGAAAATAAATCGAAATCTATGAAAATTCAATTTATCAATGCAATCGGAAACGTTGAAATGGAATCGTAACATATTTAGTACAGAGTGTGTTGCTTTTACGTCCAACAGATGGTGCTGTTTTTTAAAAAATAAAACATGTTTTTACCTGTCACAGGTATGGTATCTATATATTAGGTATATAAAAACACGCGCATATTCGAATGGAACTTTCGAATATCAAAGCAATCGGTGAAGAACTTTCGGAGATTAGCGATTTTGAACAAACGAACATTTACATTTTTATTTAAATAGATGAAAATTTTGTGAATATACTTTAACAACGTGTTTTTGTTTACTTCTGTCGTTTTTTTAAATCCTTAGGCACTTGAGAATTAATTTCCAACAGTTTGGAATAGAGTGGTGATAAGGAGACGAAGAGATAGACAGAATAAGGGTAGGTGGGAAAGAAGACAGAGAAAAAGAGTAGGTGGTGAAGAGACAGAAAATAAGAATAAGTGGTGGGAGACAGAGAATAAGAATAGGTGGTGAGGAATTAGGTGGTGAGGCAAAAATAGAAATACAGATGGAGACGGAGGATGAGAGAAGAGGACAAGAATAAAGAGACGAAACTGGCGACATAGAGGCGTAGGAACGATAATTCTTCAAACCCTAAATTTCTTACTTTTATACTAACGAATTACATTTTTGTTATAAGAGGTTAAATTGAGGATTCTCGAGCAAGAACTAGCACATGTTATGGTTCAGAACGATAAAGTTATGTTAACATACTGAATGAGGCAGCCGTCAGTGCCCAGGTCAACTCAGCTATCGTCGACCCAGCTATCGTCGACCATGCTATCGTCGACCCAGCTATCGTCGACCATGCTATCGTCGACCCAGCTATCGTCGACCATGCTATCGTCGACCCAGCTATCGTCGACCATGCTATCGTCGACCCAGCTATCGTCGACCCAGCTATCGTCGACCATGCTATCGTCGACCCAGCTATCGTCGACCCAGCTATCGTCGACCCAGCTATCGTTGACCCAGCTATCGTCGACCCAGGTACCAAAAGGTTCTGCTATGGGGTCTGACTCCAACCTGCCAATAACAATCCTTTCTCTCTCTCTCTCTCTCTCTCTCTCTCTCTCTCTCTCTCTCTCTCTCTCTCTCTCTCTCTCTCTCTCTCTCTCTCTCTCTCTCTCTCTCTCTCTCTCTCTCTCTCTCTCTCTCCCACTCTCTGAGAGAGTGATTTCTCAGTCCCCGCCACTGACATCCAGTTGCACAATGAAGGCTGTTGCATGAGCAATGGGAGTCGGCAATATAACCCTATGCTCTCACAGTGCAGAGCAATGCGTACAATTGCTATCTATCTTAGTATTGGACTGAAACCTGCCATATTTCGGAGCCTAATGAGACCATTACATGAGCAGCATTCCGATGTTACGGAGGCCAATACGGAGATAGCGGTAGTGAGCCGTATTTCCTATTTTAGTCAGCAGGGGACCGTCGTCATCTCAGAGTCGTCTAGTGTGGTAAATTGCTCCTGGCAATTCTGAGGGATTTCCACAGGTCAGGTCAGCCATGGATGCCTCGGCAGACCATGGTGCAGCTGTGACATAGCTGCTTGGTAACTTTAGCTGACTTACGGCAATCCATATTATGCAGACGAAGAGTCACAATAACGTTGCTGAGGATATGATGTCCAGTCCACATGTCAGAAAATGAAAAAAACGACGACGTTTCGGTTCGTCCTGGACCATTATCAAGTCGTTCTGGACTTGATAATCGTCTGGGACGGACCGAAACGACGTCTTTTTCTTTAGTTTCTGATGTGAAGTTAGGACATCAATTCAGATTATCCCACACTGTCCTAGTAGCTAATCGCAGACGCCAGTTGATACTTTAGACGGAGGCTAGAAGCATAATGAGGATTGTTGCTGCTTCAGGACGCCTGAGACATGTGTTCCGCATTTGGCCAAATTTTAAGCAGTATCGACTAAAGTCTCACAGGTTGATATGCAACAAGACAGCAGTACACTGCAGAACAGCAACAGTTGGAACGATTGGGTGTTTCGATCATCAGTTGGTTGTACACTGTGGAAATTCACACCTCAATCAGGCACTAACCAAGGGTCTAGGTCAACTCTGCTCAACGGTGAAGGTCACGAGGTTGTCAGTTATGATGCTGCAATGCTAATCCACAAGGATTACTCCTTCCACATCAGAGGATGCCGAGGACCTTGCATGTCACTTACAGCTCTATTTTTGATCAAGTTCAGACTGAGGATACACAGAGTGAGGACTGGATGTTGGGTTGTGATCCACGATTTTGTAGGACGAGCGTTGCCTCAAGGACGAGTGAAATTGACGGTTGAAGTAAGTTCGGCTCTATTGTACCCAGCATCTTATATTGTAAAGCTCAATTTGCCTCAATTATGGAAACACAGGGATTGTCTATCTAAAGTAGTAAATAAAGTCAACTTTTTGTCATTGCCTAGTGTAATAATGGTACCTGGATGTGTGATACTTGGTTAGGCCAGGATCCTTGGACCATTTAGTCATTGCCTACACCAGTCCTGGAAAGATATTAACATCTCTGTGTCCTCAAGTCCTGGAAGGATATTAACATCTCTGTGTCCTTAAGTCCTGGAAGGATATTAACATCTCTGTGTCCTCAAGTCCTGGAAGGATATTAACATCTCTGTGTCCTTAAGTCCTGGAAGGATATTAACATCTCTGTGTCCTCATGTCCTGGAAGGATATTAACATCTCTGTGTCCTCATGTCCTGGAAGGATATTAACATCTCTGTGTCCTCAAGTCCTGGAAGGATATTAACATCTCTGTGTCCTCATGTCCTGGAAGGATATTAACATCTCTGTGTCCTTAAGTCCTGGAAGGATATTAACATCTCTGTGTCCTCATGTCCTGGAAGGATATTAACATCTCTGTGTCCTTAAGTCCTGGAAGGATATTAACATCTCTGTGTCCTCATGTCCTGGAAGAATATTAACATCTATATGTCCTTTCGTCTCTCCCCGACCAAGTGTCCAGGGTCTCAAGGTGGTGCCCTCGTTATGTGGGTGTTTTATATAGGTTGTAATAACTAATAATTCTATCTCCTTCCCTTCTTTTCTCTCCCTGTCTCTCCATAACTCTCCTCTTCCGTGAGCCTCCAGTTGCCTCTGCGTAGCCAACTGGAGGCTCGCGGGGAGATTACGCACTCAAGTGGAGTTCACCTCAACCTGAGTGCGTAATCTGCAATAGATACGAATGCATTGAGACTTATGTAGATTAGAAAGACCAGCCTTTCTAATCTACATGAATGTGTGTGAGTGTGAGGATGTGTGATTACTTAAGGCTTGCCATTATTGTAAGTACTATTCACTCTGAGTGTTGAACGTTATTACACACCTCTCTGATCACCCACAACAGGTGGAGAGGAGTGTAAGAAGTTGTCAGTAATTTAGTGATTATCTGCACTCTATCGCATCGTCCGAAAGCAAGAGGGAATTTATACGAGTAAATACATTACACATTTAGTTACGTGTATTTTTTGTTGACTGTTCGACGGGTCATTATTTGTGATAACTATGTTATTACTGTTGCTGAGTTCCAGAAGGAACTCCCATTGAGTCTGTTGTGACAGGCAGAGATAGGTTAGCAGTGTCATGTGATTGGATGTTCAGAATCTTAACATACACTTTGAATGACTTAAGTCTTTTCAAAGTGTATTACAACATAATCGGTCACTGAGGCGTCCATGTGTATCTCTGCAACCCGCTCTTGCACTTGCACTTGCTTATAGTCAATATTGGCTTATTAAATAAGTGCATATGTGACATACTAATATATTGTGAATATTTTAGTTTACCTTGAAAAGCTTCATAGAAAACACCGACCTTACCTAACCTTCTTAGTATGTTTGGTAAGTTATTACTTAACCTATACCTATAATAGGTTAAGTAATAATTGTAATTAAGAAGCAATAAGATGCTTATCTTAACATACTAAGAAGGTTAGGTAAGGTCGGTGTTTTCTATGAAGCTTTTCAAGGTAAACTAAAATATTCACAATAAATTAGTATGTCACATATGCACTTATTGATTAAGCCAATATTGACTATACACAAGTGCGAGAACGGGTTGATCTCTGACGTGATATTAGCTGAGTTAGAGAACAGTCTTGACGAATGCTCCCTGTGTAATTGGTACTCAAGCCCTGTAAAAAAAGAAGTATTTATAGGTTACGCATGTGTTATATCAAACCTTTTGATTGCTGCTACATTTATTAACAAATTGAGGAACCATCAGCGTATGATAACTGTTCCAGAGCTCCTAAACTTAGCTCTTACACTCTTATCAATTTGTTGTGTATAAAATCAAGTGAGACGAAAATTTATGGTGCATCCATAGTATTGAAGGACGCCTTAAATGAACAAATCCACAAGGGCCGTGACGACGATTCGAACCTGCGTCCGGGAGCATCCCAGACGCTGCCTTAATCGAATGAGCTACGACATGGTTAAAAGAGTTGAAACCGAAGTTCTACTGAACTTACTGGATCCATACTGGATATGTAGTGTAGCCATCTTATATTGTTTACCCAGATCTTGGACGCTTTGCTTACGTCTTGCTAAGTCTGGGCCAGCATTCTTGAAGACGTCTATTACTGCACTTTGGCTTGGTGCCTTATTTACATAATCTCTCTCTCTCTCTCTCTCTCTCTCTCTCTCTCTCTCTCTCTCTCTCTCTCTCTCTCTCTCTCTCTCTCTCTCTCTCTCTCTCTCTCTCTCTCTCTCTCTCTCTCTCTCTCTCTCTCTCTCTCTCTCTCTCTCTCTCTCTCTTCTCTCTCCTTCTCGCCCTCTCTCTCTCTCTCTCTCTCTCTCTCTCTCTCTCTCTCTCTCTCTCTCTCTCTCTCTCTCTCTCTCTCTCTCTCTCTCTCTCTCTCTCTCTCTCTCTCTCTCTCTCTCTCTCTCTCTCTCTCTCTCTCTCTTCTCTCTCCTTCTCGCCCTCTCCTCTCTCTCTCTCACGCACACTTTCATACCTCCGTGTTGAGAATACGGGTAAAACTGAGGTTTTTGTTCTGAAGGGACACTTCATAAAATCCCTTATACACTTTTTAGTAAGATTCATTAAACTTCTTCGGGTGAGTTTGGCAGCCGGATCCGCCTCCTCACCGGGAACTTAAGAGCTCACTGAAGCAGATCCCGGTAAAATTGAGTTTATTCTTTCTAGCGTATTACAGTCTCGTTAAACAGTATCCATTAGAAGAGTCATTTGGAATTTAAACTTGTAAATTGGAATTCGCTGAATTTTAACTGTGTTTGTAATAGTGTTTAATTCGTAAAGAAAGGCAGAGGCAAAATTTAACAACAAATATGATTAAAAGAATTGTCAGGAAATCACTTGGCCAGTAAGGGTCGAGTCCTATTTATTTGAAGCCACTCTCATTTATAGACTCTTCAAACATTAGCTTCAATGAGAGTGGGATTAGGTGGCTATACATAGGATCTGCTGCCTGGGTAACAGCTTCTCCCCCGGATCAACCTACCCCTGGCTTTGCGCCCTGGTGAGGCCACTCCAGACCGACAACCAGAGCGCAACTCCATAGTCTCCTGAGACTGATGGATGCCTACTACATAGGAGCTGCCTCGCATGGGCCAAAAGGCCCTCTGCACTCACCTTTATTCTTATGTTATTATGTTCAATGTTGACATTGTTAACAATTCAATGACACAAACATTGCTTCAGTGTTGTGATTTTTCTTCTTGAATTATTTGGGGTAATTTTCCCCACACCTCAGCAAACCTTAAAATAAGTTTATTGAGACAATAAATTGAGACAATTAAATTGTCAATAAATTGACAATAAACTAATGAAATTAAATTGACAATTTATTGAGACATCTCAAAGGGATAGAGTAGCTGAGGCAATTTCTATCCTCTCCACAACCCTATTTCTGAGCTTGTATTTACGGATGAATATTATAAACATATGAAAATTTAATCCATTTTTTTATTGATATAAAAAAAAACAATGTATAAAACAGTCAACAAGTAAGGAATAACACAGGAATACAACACGTGCGGAAACACATGAAACAATACAACACGTGCGGAAACACATGAAACAATACAACAAAACACACAGAGCTAAGTTCAGTAGAACTTCGGTTTCAACTCTTTTAACCCTGTCGTAGCTCAGTTGATTAAGGCAGTGTCTGGGATGCTCCTGGACGCAGGTTCGAGTCCTCGTCACGGCCCTTGGAGATTTGTTAATACAACAAAAACCAGGAAACAGACGGAATATACACACAAGTAGACACAGTAAAAAGTACAAGACACTAACAAAACCATAACCACTAAACAGCATGTGACACAGAACACAGACAGTACACAACATAGATTAGACATTAAAATAATAACTAGAATAACAGAATGACAACCACCCCCATTACATGAAGGGGAGGAAAAATTAATACAAGCCCGGGCAGCCCGATTCCCTGATGACTAATAATAAACAGAAGCTCCCCTATGACTCTGTAATATCCCCATTGGTCAAACTATTATGTATTAGCGATTAGACCCACCATTAATGTATAATGACTTACTGTAAATATATAGCTCTTGTAATAGCACTTTCTCCGTAACTAGCTGACATTGTAACTATAAGGTGTGAAGGATAGATGAAATTGTTTATGTAATAATCTAAGATGAGGTCTGATAAAGACCTTTTGTGCCCCTCTGTAATGCTTTGCGCTATCGCTCACAGGATGAGTATGGGGTGCACAATAAACAACAATCAATCAAACACAGAGGAGCATAACAGGACACAAAAGGAAGATGCCAAATACAAAAAAGCAATAAAACCAGGAAACACTTACAAAAGTACATAAGTAGCATAAAATAATTACAAAGAACAATAAATAAGTACACACCCACAAACCATGTTGGAAACACATGGAGCAACAACACACACACAACCCACAACCATGCACCCGCACACCAACACTCCCGCCACCCCAACACACGAGGCGCGTACAAGACAGGGTGCCATTGGAAGAGCATCAAGACACCTCCATCCCCAGTGGCCCCCCCCCGGAGGTGGAACACCTGAACTCTGCATGGGAGCAGCACCTACAACACCCGGGCCAGCCACTCGCTGCAACCGGAGAACGAACCCACAGCAACGGAAAGACGAGGACACTTCAGAAGTTTCATGGTGCCAACGACGTGCGGCGAATCACTCCGAGCCTCCGACGCCACCACCTATTCGGCCTCCTCGTCCCCTATCCCCCCGGAACCCATTTCGCAAGCAACCCCCACCTCACCGCTGACCCCGAGCCCGCCGGAGGAGGAAGAACATGGGGAGGAACGCCCGCCAAAGCCACGCCTCACGAAGCCTCTACTTTCTACCCAGGGTAGAAGGCCTGGTAGGGACCTGGTAGCCTGGTGGATACCGCGCAGGACTCGTAATTCTGTGGCGCGGGTTCGATTCCCGCACCAGGCAGAAACAAATGGGCAAAGTTTCTTTCACCCTGAATGCCCCTGTTACTTAGCAGTAAATAGGTACCTGGGAGTTAGTCAGCTGACACGGGCTGCTTCCTGGGGTGTGTGTGGTGTGGAAAAAAAAAAAAAAAAAAAGTAGTTAGTAAACAGTTGATTGACAGTTGAGAGGCGAGCCGAAAGAGCAAAGCTCAACCCCCGCAAATACAACGAGCCCGCCGGAGGAGGAAGAACATGGGGAGGAACGCCCGCCAAAGCCACGCCTCACGAAGCCTCTACTTTCTACCCAGGGTAGAAGGCCTGGTAGGGACCTGGTAGCCTGGTGGATACCGCGCAGGACTCGTAATTCTGTGGCGCGGGTTCGATTCCCGCACCAGGCAGAAACAAATGGGCAAAGTTTCTTTCACCCTGAATGCCCCTGTTACTTAGCAGTAAATAGGTACCTGGGAGTTAGTCAGCTGACACGGGCTGCTTCCTGGGGTGTGTGTGGTGTGGAAAAAAAAGTAGTTAGTAAACAGTTGATTGACAGTTGAGAGGCGAGCCGAAAGAGCAAAGCTCAACCCCCGCAAATACAACTAGGTGAATACAGACAGGAGACACGGGCCCAGAGCACCCCAGCTCCGGGAAGCACACC
This sequence comes from Procambarus clarkii, assembly GCF_040958095.1. Lineage (NCBI taxonomy): Eukaryota > Metazoa > Arthropoda > Malacostraca > Decapoda > Cambaridae > Procambarus > Procambarus clarkii. The sequence continues at coordinate 18,733,342 of NC_091155.1, forward strand.
GCCCCCAGCACCAGGGTCACGCTCCACCCCCGCTCCAACACCATCCACCGCCTCGGAGACACTTGGAGCCCGATGCACCTCTGCAGCCACCGTCTGCCGAATACCCGCAGCAGGAACCTCCAGGACCGCGGGGCCACCCGGCAAGGCAGACATATCAAGACCAGACCAAGATGCAGGCACAGCAGGCGAAGAGATCCCACCAGGCACATAGGAGACCCTCACTGTGAACCCACATACCATCACGCGGTTAGGAATAGACCGAGAGACTCTCATGCGCAACGTACACGAATCCATACGAAGACCCTGCAGCAGCCCACCATGCATAAGGGCAAAATGATACCCCAACATCACACCAAACGGCTCAAACGCTGCACACAGCTCCGCCTCAAGGAAGTTCACTGGCACACCGTGGACACTCACAAAGGTCAAGGGCCCTCACTGATCCGAGACCTTCACAGTCACAGCTGATGCAGGAATCGCAAGTATCCGCGCATCCCAACAACTCACACACTGCTGGTAAACAAGGGATTTGGCGAACGTCACCGCCACATGGGCAGTTGAGAGCTTCTCCAGGCCGAGGAGATCGGAGATATTCACATCGAGCACGTCCAGGAGGGCAACCTCCACAAGGGGCCAATCCAATGGAGCAGAAAAATCCAGCCATATAGTATCCACACGGCGAATAGTATTTATTTCCTGTCACAGGTGAGACATGTATATAGTAGGTATATAAAAAGACGCGCCTATTCGAATGCAACGTTGTGTCAGAATTTCAACGCAATCGGTAAAGATGTTTCGAGGATTTCCCTCACATGAAAAACACATGAAAACACAGTTTTTTCAGAAAAAGCATGTTTTTTTTACTGGCATAGACGTGACATCCATATACTATGTATATAATAACCTGCTTGGATGCGAATGGAACATTGTGTGAAAACTTCAAAGCAATCAGTGAAGAACTTTCGGAGATTAGCGGTTATGCACAAACGAACATTTCCATTTTTATTTATATAGACGGTGACTATAGTTTTTTGAATGATACCACTTGACCTGATCCCATTCAAGAGGTTCTTTATAATAACTCACAACTGTACCAATGCTTACCAATGTTTCGCTCATAACTAACCTTTCCTCCTACAAAGAACGTCGCTTTTCGCACGTATGCGTTACATGAGGCCGAAAAATATTCGTAGTTGTAAATGGAAGCAGGTCGCGAAAGTGACGCACGGTCCCATTTTCTGTTTTAGGTCCTCAGGTAGGTTAGGAAAGGACACTTTACACTGACCGTTTTCTTGACGTTGGGAAACCTCAAGAGGTCGGACTACTTAAAGAATATCTCAAGACTAACGAAACTCTGACATATAATACTGCAATCTCTACCTCTGACTAGTTTTTTAAGATATGTTTACAAACAATAGAAGTAACTTTCTCACGCAAGAGCTACTGGATATCCTAATATGAAGTAATGTGAGAAGTGTATTACCTAAGGTCTTCCATAACGAGTCAAATAAATGTCATTTGTTATTATAAATTTAACCAGTTTTTCCCACAGTAGTAATAGTAGCAGGCATCCTGCAACCTCGGCAGACTATGGAGTGGCGCTCTTGTTGCCTAGGCCGGAGTGTCCTCTCCTGGGCGCAAAGCCAAGGTAGATCGATATGGAGAAGCTGTTACCCATGCAGCAGGTCCCCCTTCTCCACAGTAGGCATAAAAATAGTCGATAATTAGATGCTGATAATCTTCCTACGTATTAGAACATTGTGAGCATATTCGTAACACTTAATGATTCTTGGATAGTGCTCACCCCATATATTATATGGTGGTATCCGGCAGAGCCCGGGTCTTTTCCCCTATCTTCCCCTTTCCCCCAAACATTCCTCTTCTCCTCCAATATCCCTCCTCTCGCCCACTCATCCCCTCTCCCCGAGCATCCCCTCTCACTCTTCTCTCACTCCACCTTTCTCCTCAGCTCCCATAAATCCTTCTCTCTCACCCCCTCTTCTGCCCCCTCCCCCTCTGTTTATCTCCTTCGTTCTCTCTCTCTCTCTCTCTTTCTCTCTGTTTCTCTCTCTCTCTCTCTCTCTCTCTCTCTCTCTCTCTCTCTCTCTCTCTCTCTCTCTCTCTCTCTCTCTCTCTCTCTCTCTCTCTTTCTCTCTGTTTCTCTCTCTCTCTCTCTCTCTCTCTCTCTCTCTCTCTCTCTCTCTCTCTCTCTCTCTCTCTCTCTCTCTCTCTCTCTCTCTCTCTCTCTCTCTCTCTCTCTCTCTCTCTCTCTCTCTCTCTCTCTCTCTCTCTCTCTCTCTCTCTCTCTCTCTCTCTCTCTCTCTCTCTCTCTCTCTCTCTCTCTCTCTCTTTTTAAACTAAGACTAGGATTCATAAGGATGCCTAATGACATACCTAGTGAAGCTGCAAGGAAGAGCTGTTATCCTACCTCAGCTCATCTGAAGTCTACACCTAGAAACTCATTTATTTCATAAGAGTATACTTTGAAACTAACACATTGGGAACTATCATATATTGAACTTATGTAAGCTAAGTTGAAACCTACTCCTAGATGCCCATTTATTTCATGAGCCTGTTATTATTTGCTTGAGCGTGTTATTGAAGAGACCCGGGCTCTCTCTCTCTCTCTCTCTCTCTCTCTCTCTCTCTCTCTCTCTCTCTCTCTCTCTCTCTCTCTCTCTCTCTCTCTCTCTCTCTCTCTCTCTCTCTCTCTCTCTCTCTCTCTCTCTCTCTATCTCTCTCTCTCTCTCTCTCTCTCTCTCTCTCTCTCTCTCTCTCTCTCTCTCTCTCTCTCTCTCTCTCTCTCTCTCTCTCTCTCTCTCTCTCTCTCTCTCTCTCTCTCTCTCTCTCTCTCTCTCTCTCTCTCTCTCTCTTTCTCTCTCTCTCTTTCACCCCCCCCTCCCTCTCTCCCTGACTGCAGTACCTCCCAAAGTGTCGTCTCAGGAGGCCGGACAAGGCCAGTCCTAAGCGTCTGGCCGCCTACATTAAATAGACAAATAGACAATCTATTTTATTGATATAGATATTTAAGAAGAGTAGGCCAAGCTCCTCCTTACATCATTTTATGAGACAGAAAAATTATTTTGGAACTCGAAACTTTTTTTAAGTTATTTTCCTTCCTTTGGACAAAATGTTAAATTTTCTTAAGTGAAGACCAATATAAAATTTCGTCTTCATTATCTGTTAAATGACCTGATTGAGTTTAATGGCTCGATCCTTTCCGTAACATTGACTTGATATATTTGGAAAAATTATTTAACTGTTCAACTGTGGTTCTCTCCTAACTCCTTCCGCAAGTTCTGGTTGTCCAAGTGTACAGTGTCGGGCTCCTGTATCAGGTTAGGTCCGCGTTTGGACGTGTCTCTGTAGTGCCAGCGAGTTCCTCCCTTGTTTAGGTTGTGGGCGGCAGGTTGTAGACCTGCTCGGACGAGGAGGTCCTTGATGGATTTCCCTCGCCTCTGTGCAATCATCTGTGGGTCCTTTGGGAAGTTTACCCAGGAGGGGTGTTCACCGTATGTCTGCCTCGTCCAGGTCCACACGTCTGTGAGCTTTCGCTTCAGATTCCCAGCGAGGCTGGGAAAAAATAAGATCGGGAGGATCCACTTTATATCCTCTACTCAAGGGGCTGGAGCAGCTGTGTTCTAGTCCTCCCTCGTTGTTTCTCCTGTGCATGCTGCAGCAGTTCCTCAGGGTAGTCTCTATTCCTAAACATCTCTCAAAGGTCGTCTAGTTGTGGGTAGAGGGTTTTCGTCTTTGCTGTTTATTCTCTTTAAGCGTAACCCTAAAGGAAAAGGTAGAGATTTCTTTAGGCTAGCGGGTGGCATGAATCGAATTTCAGATATGTGTGAAGGTTCGTCGCCTTATAATACGCAGCCGCCCTCTCCAGCAGTTTCGTTTTATTGACCAGACCACACACTAGATGGTGAAGGGATGACGACGTTTCGGTCCGTCCTGGACCATTCTCAAGTCGATTGTCGACTTGAGAATGATAACAATCGACTTGAGAATGGTCCAGGACGGACCATTCACGTCGTCGTCCCTTCACCTTCTAGTGTGTGGTCTGGTCAACATACTTTAGCCACGTTATTGTGACTCATCGCCTGCAGTTTCGTTTTATACTGGGTGAGTGTGATCTTTGAGGTGACTGTTCGTCTTCGTTTTCCCTTTCTCTGTTGTAGTTCGCTTTGTTTCCCCTTTCTTCTCTGACCTCCATAGTTCCCCTTTGCGTCTCTGCCTTCTCCCTGCTGGCCTCTGTTCGTGCAGTTACAGCGTTTGGTCTGGTTGTTGTTCCCTGCATGACGTCTGTTGTCCCTGCCTCTGCTGTCGTACCTGCTCCTGTTCTTTAGGAACAAACCTGTACCCTATTGTTATAGTTACCTCAATCGGTTGAACGGTAGTTCTACCTCGGGGAGAGGTCTCTGTTGTTATACCCTATGTTTCCTCGAGATCTGTCTGTTATTTCTTATTGGGTTTCCCCATCCGGCTCTGGATCTGTCTCGACTGTTCCGCCCTCCCTGGTATACCCTTTGACGTGCCTGTCTCGATGGGCTCCTCCTCTGGTTCAGTTCTGTGGCCTGGTTGGGGTTCCTAGGTTTAGGGAGGGGGGGAACAGGTTTGTTGGGAGGAAGCATACCTTGGTTAGAATGTAGACTAGTATCATCGTCATCCGGTAACTCGAGTACTGACCTGGGGGCTGCCTAGGCTTCCCGCTGCTCAGGTTTTTGGTTCACTGGTCGCCCATGGTTTAGCGCCCTGTCGACAGCGTTCAGCAGGCTCTGCATTAACCTTCGTGGGGGATTCGAGAAAAACCCGTCGTACCTGCGCGACGTTTGCCCTCTCGTCATGAGGCGTCCGTCGTAGAGTCTCTTCAGGTTTCCTTGCTTCGGGGCCGTCTTTCGTCTTAAACCTTCCCACAGGGCAACCCGTTCTCGCACTTTCTTACAGTCAATATTGACTTATTAAATACGTGCACATGTGACATACTAATTTATTGTGAATATGTTAGTTTACCTTGAAAAGCTTCATAGAAAACACCGACCTTACCTAACCTTCTTAGTATGTTAAGATAAGCATCTTATTGCTTCGTAATTACAATTATTACTTAACCTATACCTATAATAGGTTAAGTAATAACTAAATTATTACTTAACCTATACCTATAATAGGTTAAGTAATAATTGTAATTACGAAGCAATAAGATGCTTATCTTGACATACTAAGAAGGTTAGGTAAGGTCGGTGTTTTCTATGAAGCTTTTCAAGGTAAACTAAAATATTCAGAATAAATTAGTATGTCACATATGCACGTATTTAATAAGGCAATATTGAATATACGAAAGTGAGAGAATGGGTTGCACAGGGTGGTCCCTATCCGCTTCCCGTCCCAACTATTCATTAGGAGGTGGGCTACAATGAGCTCCATTTTGATCATTTCCCTTGTGTGGGAGGCTTTGAGGAGCAGCGTGTAGATCGCCATGGACGCTCAATCTTGTGCTAAGTTTACCTTATTAATGAAATTTCTGAGGCCTGGCAGGATCGGGAGACCTGCACAAAAAATGGAAAACATACCTGTAGGGTCAGGTAGTCCGGGTCTGTTTCTAGTCTAGTTTCCCTCTAGTTCTAATTTCCCTCTAGTGAGAATTTCCCTCTAATTCTCACACTGAATGTGTGAGAATTTGTCTTTTATGTACTCTATGGTCCTCTTATCTTGAGGTTATCTTGAGAAGGTTTCGGGGCTTTTTAGTGTCCCCGCGGCCCGGTCCTCGACCAGGCCTCCACCCCCAGGAAGCAGCCCGTGACAGCTGACTAACACCCAGGTACCTATTTTACTGCTAGGTAACAGGGTCATAGGGTGAAAGAAACTCTGCCCATTGTTTCTCGCCGGGGCCAGGGATCGAACCCGGGACCACAGGATCACAAGTCCAGTGTGCTGTCCGCTCGGCCGACCGGCTCCCCGCTCGGCCGACCGGTCCTAAAGATTGTTTTTTCGAGCACTATAATCTCCGTTTCCTCTGGCAGCAAGAAACGATCTACTTGAAATCGGGTCTCCTTTCCCATCATTGTATGTACTAGTGGTGTTATGTCGTGTACTTGGAGTAGGTCCTCCGGGTCTGGGGAGAAGGGAAGGTACATCAATGCAGTTGAACCTGCTCCCTGTCCAATCCCGCCTGTCTCTCCAGACACCGTGTAGGAGTGTCTGCCGGGAGCTGTGGACCTTGCTCATGCCTGAGTAGGGTCTCTGTTAGTCCGTTGTCCCCACTCTTCTCCTGAGACGTGGGAGAGAGAGATTCCTGATGGCTTCAATCATCACTGCTGGTAGGAATTCAGAGACTGCGGTATTAGGGCCAGTTTGTCTGTCAGTTTGTTTTTTCGCCTTCGTGGTCGAGGGTTGATTTGGTGAAGGTGCACGTACCCTCTTCTTCCTTGATGCGTCGGTCTCCATGTTACCCAGATTGGTGGCTTCACAAGTCATCATAAAAAAAACTCATGACACTTGACACGGAAAGAAATGGGGGATTAAAACAACGTTTAACAAATAGAAAAACAAATAGATTTGTACTTCCCTTTTTGGCTTCTAAATGTGTCTCCGTGGTGTAGTGGTAAGATACTCACCTGGCGTTCCGCGAGCGCTTTGTCATGGGTTCGTATCCTGGCCGGGGAGGATTTACTGGGCGCAAATCCTTAACTGTAGCCTCTGTTTAACGCAACAGTAAAATTGGTACTTAGTTGTAAAAACAATTCTTCGCGGCGGGGATCGTATTCCAGAGACCTGCCAGAAACGCTACGCGTACTAGAGGCTGTACAAGAATATAACAACTCTTGTATATATCTCAAAAAAATACGTGAAATGAGAAGAGAAACCAGGAATAGTAGTAGTAGGCATCCATCAGTCTCAGGAGACTATGGAGTTGCACTCTAGTGTCGGCCTGGTCTGGAGTGGCCTCACCAGGGCGCAAAGCCAGGGTAGGTTGATTCGGGGGAGAAGCTGTTACCCAGGCAGCAGGTCCCTCCTCTCCACGGCGCTGAAATTCTCCAATGGAAAGGCATACACCAATACGAATGGTTCCTGGGTTCTATAGAAGGAATAGTATTCCTCCCAGAAACGGAATCCGAGTCCCGCTCACTCCAAGAGGAGGATCCGGGATAAACGTACTGCCTTAACTGGTTGAAAAAGATATTATTTCTCCCAAGTTTCGCCCTTCAGAATTCTCCCCTGGTTAGAGGAGAGGGAATAATGTTGGGCAAATGCAAAACTGGCTACAGCCGACTGTTTCGTAGGAGCTTAGTCCATTACCCTTCAGCCCTAATGATGCGGAATTGTGTTGTGTTAAGCCGCCGGGTAAGTCGCTTATTTATAATCCAAAATACAGATGTTGAGCAAGCAAGTTGCTAACAGTGAGAATCAAATCCCAAAAGTAGGCGGCCTGTTACGTACATAGGGCCTTCAAGCCACCTAATACAGGAAAATCTAGAGATAATAATGAAAAATAATTTTTTTAAAGGTTTGATGTGGTGGTTGAATGTTGGTCTTCGTATAATAGAAGAAAATGCCGCAAGTGTTGCTTAGCTTTGTTTCCAGCAACTTTTACACATAAACGTTGGGGTAGTGTGTTGATACGTCCTAGTCCGGCGGGCAAGGTTGCTGGCCGGCTCGACATACGGTATATTATTCCAAGAAAAATCAGCGGTGGTTGGACCCTTCCCGAAATTCGTTAAGTAAATCTTGCCTGTTTCTTTAAATTGGAGCTTAATAATTATTCGTATGTTCGAACATTTTAATGTCCCACCAAAGCCTTTATGTATACGCTGCTAGTAGTAAAAACCTTTTAAATAACGGAAACCAGTTTTCTGCAATATCGACACATAACAAATTCCTTATAGCACCACGATTGTAAATATTGTAGTGTTCTTACATATACAGTTTTCTGACCAGGAGTTTGGTCTTGCCAGCTGCTGCCTTCTAGCGGCGAAAAGACCTTTCACGGGAAAAAATCTAAATCATTCAGGAATAATTAATTCTTGTTCAAGACTCCGTCACCATTGCGAGTTCTATAATGATTTTTTGGGAGTTCTGCATAGAACACTGTGTTTGATATTATATATATGTTCAACATAACGCAAATCAACGAGAAAAATAAAATTACGACAGGGAAGAAAAAATGTGATTTTAATTTTTTTCCTAATAATGTACATGCAATTATTTCCTTTTTTTTTAATTTATCATGATACTCGAGGCATTGTTTGTGCTTATAATGATTCTCCAGGCGATGTTTATGTTTATAATGATACTCCAGGCATTATTTGTTTTATAATGACACTCCAGGCAATGTTTATGTTTATAATGATACTCCAGGCATTATTTGTTTTTATAATGACACTCCAGGCATTGTTAGTTTTTATAATGATACTCCAGGCATTGTTTGTTTTTATAGTGATACTCCAGGGATTGTTTGTGCTTATAATGATTCTCCAGGCATTGTTTGTGTTTATAATGATACTCCAGGCATTATTTGTTTTTATAATGACACTCCAGGCATTATTTGTTTTTATTATGATATTCCAGGCATTATTTGTTTTTATAATGATACTCCAGGAATTGTTTGTGTTTATAATGATACTCCAGACATTGTTTGTGCTTAAAATGATACTCCAGGCATTGTTTGTGCTTATAATGATACTCCAGGCATTGTTTGTGCTTATAATAACACTCCAGGCATTGTTTGTGCTTATAATGACACTCCAAGCATTGTTTGAGCTTATAATGACACTCCAGGCATTGTTTGTGTTTATAATGATACTCCAGGCATTGTTTGTGCTTATAATGATACTCCAGGCATTGTTTGTGCTTATAATGATACTCCAGGCATTGTTTGTGCTTATAATGACACTCCAGGCATTGTTTGTGTTTATAATGACATTCCAGGCATTGTTTGTGTTTATAATGATACTCCAGGCATTGTTTGTGCTTATAATGATACTCCAGGCATTGTTTGTGCTTATAATGACACTCCAGGCATTGTTTGTGTTTATAATGATACTCCAGGCATTGTTTGTGTTTATAATGATACTCCAGGCATTGTTTGTGCTTATAATGATACTCCAGGCATTGTTTGTGCATATAATGACACTCCAGGCATTGTTTGTGCTTATAATGATATTCCAGGCATTGTTTGTGCTTATAATGACACTCCAGGCATTGTTTGTGCTTATAATGACACTCCAGGCATTGTTTGTGCTTATAATGACACTCCAGGCATTGTTTATGCTTATAATGACACTCCAGGCATTGTTTGTGCTTATAATGATACTCCAGGCATTGTTTTTGCTTATAATGATAGTCCAGGCATTGTTTGTGCTTATAATGACACTCCAGGCATTGTTTGTGTTTATAATGATACTCCAGGCATTGTTTGTGTTTATAATGATACTCCAGGCATTGTTTGTGCTTATAATGACACTCCAGGCATTGTTTGTGTTTATAATGATACTCCAGGCATTGTTTGTGCTTATAATGACACTCCAGGCATTGTTTGTGCTTATAATGACACTCCAGGCATTGTTTGTGTTTATAATGATACTCCAGGCATTGTTTGTGCTTATAATGACACTCCAGGCATTGTTTGTGCTTATAATGACACTCCAGGCATTGTTTGTGTTTATAATGACACTCCAGGCATTGTTTGTGCATATAATGACACTCCAGGCATTGTTTGTGCTTATAATGACACTCCAGGCATTGTTTGTGCTTATAATGACACTCCAGGCATTGTTTGTGCTTATAATGACACTCCAGGCATTGTTTGTGCTTATAATGACACTCCAGGCATTGTTTGTGTTTATAATGACACTCCAGGCATTGTTTGTGCTTATAATGACACTCCAGGCATTGTTTGTGTTTATAATGATACTCCAGGCATTGTTTGTGCTTATAATGACACTCCAGGCATTGTTTGTGTTTATAATGACACTCCAGGCATTGTTTGTGCATATAATGACACTCCAGGCATTGTTTGTGCTTATCATGACACTCCAGGCATTGTTTGTGCTTATAATGATACTCCAGGCATTGTTTGTGCTTATAATGACACTCCAGGCATTGTTTGTGCTTATAATGACACTCCAGGCATTGTTTGTGCTTATAATGACACTCCAGGCATTGTTTGTGCTTATAATGACACTCCAGGCATTGTTTGTGCTTATAATGACACTCCAGGCATTGTTTGTGCTTATAATGACACTCCAGGCATTGTTTGTGCTTATAATGACACTCCAGGCATTGTTTGTGCTTATAATGACACTCCAGGCATTGTTTGTGCTTATAATGACACTCCAGGCATTGTTTGTGCTTATAATGACACTCCAGGCATTGTTTGTGCTTATAATGACACTCCAGGCATTGTTTGTGCTTATAATGACACTCCAGGCATTGTTTGTGCTTATAATGACACTCCAGGCATTGTTTGTGCTTATAATGACACTCCAGGCATTGTTTGTGCTTATAATGACACTCCAGGCATTGTTTGTGTTTATAATGATACTCCAGGCATTGTTTGTGCTTTTAATGACACTCCAGGCATTGTTTGTGTTTATAATGATACTCAAGGCATTGTTTGTGCTTATAATGACACTCCAGGCATTGTTTGTGCTTATAATGACACTCCAGGCATTGTTTGTGTTTATAATGATACTCCAGGCATTGTTTGTGCATATAATGATACTCCAGGCATTGTTTGTGTTTATAATGACACTCCAGGCATTGTTTGTGCTTATAATGACACTCCAGGCATTGTTTGTGTTTATAATGATACTCCAGGCATTGTTTGTGCTTATAATGACACTCCAGGCATTGTTTGTGTTTATAATGATACTCCAGGCATTGTTTGTGCTTATAATGACACTCCAGGCATTGTTTGTGCTTATAATGACACTCCAGGCATTGTTTGTGTTTATAATGATACTCCAGGCATTGTTTGTGCATATAATGACACTCCAGGCATTGTTTGTGCTTATAATGATACTCCAGGCATTGTTTGTGCTTATAATGACACTCCAGGCATTGTTTGTGCTTATAATGACACTCCAGGCATTGTTTGTGTTTATAATGACACTCCAGGCATTGTTTGTGCTTATAATGATACTCCAGGCATTGTTTGTGCATATAATGACACTCCAGGCATTGTTTGTGCTTATAATGATACTCCAGGCATTGTTTGTGCTTATAATGACACTCCAGGCATTGTTTGTGCTTATAATGACACTCCAGGCATTGTTTGTGTTTATAATGATACTCCAGGCATTGTTTGTGCTTATAATGATACTCCAGGCATTGTTTGTGCTTATAATGACACTCCAGGCATTGTTTGTGTTTATAATGATACTCCAGGCATTGTTTGTTCTTATAATGACACTCCAGGCATTGTTTGTGCTTATAATGACACTCCAGGCATTGTTTGTGCTTATAATGACACTCCAGGCATTGTTTGTGCTTATAAAGACACTCCAGGCATTGTTTGTGTTTATAATGATACTCCAGGCATTGTTTGTGCTTATAATGACACTCCAGGCATTGTTTGTGTTTATAATGATACTCCAGGCATTGTTTTTGCTTATAATGATACTCCAGGCATTGTTTGTGCTTATAATGACACTCCAGGCATTGTTTGTGTTTATAATGATACTCCAGGCATTGTTTGTGCATATAATGACACTCCAGGCATTGTTTGTGCTTATCATGACACTCCAGGCATTGTTTGTGCTTATAATGATACTCCAGGCATTGTTTGTGCTTATAATGACACTCCAGGCATTGTTTGTGCTTATAATGACACTCCAGGCATTGTTTGTGCTTATAATGACACTCCAGGCATTGTTTGTGCTTATAATGACACTCCAGGCATTGTTTGTGCTTATAATGACACTCCAGGCATTGTTTGTGCTTATAATGACACTCCAGGCATTGTTTGTGCTTATAATGATACTCCAGGCATTGTTTGTGCTTATAATGACACTCCAGGCATTGTTTGTGCTTATAATGACACTCCAGGCATTGTTTGTGCTTATAATGACACTCCAGGCATTGTTTGTGCTTATAATGACACTCCAGGCATTGTTTGTGCTTATAATGACACTCCAGGCATTGTTTGTGTTTATAATGATACTCCAGGCATTGTTTGTGCTTATAATGACACTCCAGGCATTGTTTGTGTTTATAATGATACTCAAGGCATTGTTTGTGCTTATAATGACACTCCAGGCATTGTTTGTGCTTATAATGACACTCCAGGCATTGTTTGTGTTTATAATGATACTCCAGGCATTGTTTGTGCATATAATGACACTCCAGGCATTGTTTGTGCTTATAATGATACTCCAGGCATTGTTTGTGCTTATAATGACACTCCAGGCATTGTTTGTGCTTATAATGACACTCCAGGCATTGTTTGTGCTTATAATGACACGCCAGGCATTGTTTGTGCTTATAATGATACTCCAGGCATTGTTTGTGCTTATAATGACGCTCCAGGCATTGTTTGTGCTTATAATGACACTCCAGGCATTGTTTGTGCTTATAATGACACTCCAGGCATTGTTTGTGCTTATAATGATACTCCAGGCATTGTTTGTGCTTATAATGATACTCGAGGCATTGTTTGTGCTTATAATGACACTCCATGCATTGTTTGTGCTTATAATGACACTCCAGGCATTGTTTGTGCTTATAATGACACTCCAGGCATTGTTTGTGCTTATAATGATACTCCAGGCATTGTTTGTGCTTATAATGACACTCCAGGCATTGTTTGTGCTTATAATGACACTCCAGGCATTGTTTGTGTTTATAATGACACTCCAGGCATTGTTTGTGCTTATAATGATACTCCAGGCATTGTTTGTGCATATAATGACACTCCAGGCATTGTTTGTGCTTATAATGATACTCCAGGCATTGTTTGTGCTTATAATGACACTCCAGGCATTGTTTGTGCTTATAATGACACTCCAGGCATTGTTTGTGTTTATAATGATACTCCAGGCATTGTTTGTGCTTATAATGATACTCCAGGCATTGTTTGTGCTTATAATGACACTCCAGGCATTGTTTGTGTTTATAATGATACTCCAGGCATTGTTTGTTCTTATAATGACACTCCAGGCATTGTTTGTGCTTATAATGACACTCCAGGCATTGTTTGTGCTTATAATGACACTCCAGGCATTGTTTGTGCTTATAAAGACACTCCAGGCATTGTTTGTGTTTATAATGATACTCCAGGCATTGTTTGTGCTTATAATGACACTCCAGGCATTGTTTGTGTTTATAATGATACTCCAGGCATTGTTTTTGCTTATAATGATACTCCAGGCATTGTTTGTGCTTATAATGACACTCCAGGCATTGTTTGTGTTTATAATGATACTCCAGGCATTGTTTGTGCATATAATGACACTCCAGGCATTGTTTGTGCTTATCATGACACTCCAGGCATTGTTTGTGTTTATAATGATACTCCAGGCATTGTTTGTGCTTATAATGACACTCCAGGCATTGTTTGTGCTTATAATGACACTCCAGGCATTGTTTGTGCTTATAATGACACTCCAGGCATTGTTTGTGCTTATAATGACACTCCAGGCATTGTTTGTGCTTATAATGACACTCCAGGCATTGTTTGTGCTTATAATGACACTCCAGGCATTGTTTGTGCTTATAATGATACTCCAGGCATTGTTTGTGCTTATAATGACACTCCAGGCATTGTTTGTGCTTATAATGACACTCCAGGCATTGTTTGTGCTTATAATGACACTCCAGGCATTGTTTGTGCTTATAATGACACTCCAGGCATTGTTTGTGCTTATAATGACACTCCAGGCATTGTTTGTGTTTATAATGATACTCCAGGCATTGTTTGTGCTTATAATGACACTCCAGGCATTGTTTGTGTTTATAATGATACTCAAGGCATTGTTTGTGCTTATAATGACACTCCAGGCATTGTTTGTGCTTATAATGACACTCCAGGCATTGTTTGTGTTTATAATGATACTCCAGGCATTGTTTGTGCATATAATGACACTCCAGGCATTGTTTGTGCTTATAATGATACTCCAGGCATTGTTTGTGCTTATAATGACACTCCAGGCATTGTTTGTGCTTATAATGACACTCCAGGCATTGTTTGTGCTTATAATGACACTCCAGGCATTGTTTGTGCTTATAATGATACTCCAGGCATTGTTTGTGCTTATAATGACGCTCCAGGCATTGTTTGTGCTTATAATGACACTCCAGGCATTGTTTGTGCTTATAATGACACTCCAGGCATTGTTTGTGCTTATAATGATACTCCAGGCATTGTTTGTGCTTATAATGATACTCGAGGCATTGTTTGTGCTTATAATGACACTCCATGCATTGTTTGTGCTTATAATGACACTCCAGGCATTGTTTGTGCTTATAATGACACTCCAGGCATTGTTTGTGCTTATAATGACACTCCAGGCATTGTTTGTGCCTGGAGTATCTTAAAATCAGACATTTTTTTATCAAAATTTTCATCCTAAAAATTAAGAAAATTGAGCTTTCTAATTCCTCCAAGAGAAGTTATTTTTGAAAGAGATAAGTTATTTTGTTGTGTTTATATTTATAATACTATACAGGGTATTCGGTCGTGTCTCTCTCTCCTTCTCTCCCCTCTCCCCTTTCCCTTCTAATTCTTCTTGTACCCGTCTCTATCCTCTCTCGCACTATCCAGCTCTTTCAGCTCTTTCCCTTTCCACCCTCTTCATCCCTCTTCCTCTCCTTCCGTCTGTGTATTTTCCCCCTAACATTCTCTCTTCTCACACTTCCCTTTCTCCTTCAACTTCCTTCCACCTCCTCCTCCTTTTCTTTCTCCTCTTCTACCCTTCGCATTCTCCCCTCTCAGAAAATTCGAATTCCTGTAACCCGAATGTTTTGGAGATAAGAATGAATTTGTGTTAATCGTTTTCAAGAAAACGGCGGAAGAAAGTTGGTATAGCGTCGAAATGGGCATCGTCACTGCTCACTATCTCCATCGCCGTACCTATCTGCACTACATACTTTCTTCATCACTGTAACTATCTTCATCTCAGTAACTATCTGTATCACTGTAACTATCTTCATCTCAGTAACTATCTGTATCACTGTAACTGTCTTCACTTCATATTATCTTCATCTTCTGTAGCTTCCATCACCTTTTGTACCCTCTATCACCTGTGCCCTTCACCACCTTCCATACTCCTTCATTACCTTCCTTCTCCTTCTCTCAATTCCCTTTTCTTTTCCGTTTTCCCTACCCTTCTCCACCCTCGTCACCTCTCTCTACCTCCCGTAAAATTCACCATCTTTCCTATCTATCAACGCCTCCCCAACCCTTCACCACATTCTCTACTCTTCACCACTCTTCTTTCATCCCTTCTACTCATTTTCACTATCAACTCTTCTTCAATAAATAATCTACATGAGAGAAAATAACATTTATTAAAGTAGAAAATAATGCTATATGAATTTCTGTCAGGATGGAGTCTGGAATATATATAAAGATATTATAAATTTGTGTAATTTGTCCTTTCGACGATAGAGGGATACAGAGTGCTCGCTTGCGACCAGCCTATGATCATCCCCAGAGCAAGGCGAGTCACCTTGCAAAGTATAGTCATGTTAGACCCCAAGAGTCTGACCCCAAAACTCAAGCTGACGAGCCAGAAAGTCATGCAAACATTCTCTTGAAGAGATAAATGTGTTATTACGCTATCATAGGCATAATTAAGATTACCAAATTGTTTCTGTGTGTGACTCTGTTTTGGAACACTGGTTGTTTGTGCATGAGCCTTTGTTAGTGTTTACTGATTGTTTGTGCAAGAGCCTTTGTTAGTGTTTACTGGTTGTTTGTATTTATTCATTGATTGTATATGTATATGCCCTTTGTTTTGATTTCATGTTTGTTAAAGCATCATGCAATAAAGCATCATGAAATAAAGCATTATGCAATAAAGCATCATGAAATAAAGCACCAACTTTAGAACTTCTTGTGTTCAAAACAATCTTCCTATGCAATATCTATGTAAATAAAAGTGTAAATGTTCGTTTGTTCAAAATCGCTAATCTCCGAAAGTTCTTCACCGATTACTTTGAAATTTTTTACACAGCGTTTCATTCGCATACGAGCGTGTTTTATATGCCTACTATATACATGCAACACCTGTGACAGGTAGAAAACATGCTTTAAAAAAAAAAAAACAGCACCATGTGTTCCACTTAAAAGCAACACATGCTATACTAAATATGTTACAATTCCATTTCAATGTTTCTGATTGCATTGATAAATTAAATTTTCATGGACTCGATTTATATTCATTTTGTTTTAATTATTTTGTGGCGAATCAGACGAGGGAGTAGGGAAAGGTAGGGAAGACGAGGGGATGGGAGTGGGGGATGGTGGGGAGGACGAGGGGACAGGAGAGGGTGTAACGGTGAGAAGAATGAGGGGACGGGGGAGTGAAGGATGGTGTGGAGGACGAGGGAATAGGGGAATAGAGAAGGGTGGGGAGAACAAGAGGATAGGGAAGTGGGGGATGGGGGACTGGGAAATGGTGTGGAGGACGAGGAGACGGGGGGAGTGAGGGATGGTGGGGAGGATGAGGGGACGGAAGAGGGGACGGTAGTTGATAGTGGTAAGGATTGTGATGTTGTGTACCTTGACTTTAGCATAGCTTTTGTTACAGTGCCACATGAAAGACTGATTAAAAAGATAGAGGCTCGTGGTATTGGGGGTGCTATATTAAGCTGCATTAGAGCATGGCTATTCCAGAGGAAACAGAGAGTTAGTATAAATGGGGTTAAGTCAGAGTGGGATAATGTGGTAAGTGGGGTGCCTCAGGGCTCTGTCCTGGGACCTCTGTCGTTTATAATATATATAAATGATTTACATTCAGGTTTGAGTAGCAACATTTGCAAATTTACCGATGATACAAAAATCGGTAGGGAAATTAACACGGAAGAATACTTACTATCACTTCAAGTTGATCTAAATAGGGTTTTGAAATGGTCAAAAGATTGGCAGATGCAGTTTAATGCTGATAATTGTAAAGTTTTGAGGCTAGGTAATGATGATAGAGTTACAAGATACGAGCTGGTTGGTGTTGAGATTGCGAAGTCGGATTGTGAAAGGTATCTGGGATTTATGATTAGTAAAAATTTAAAACCAAAAGATGAATGCATAAATGTTCGTAATAAGGCAAATAGGACACAAATCAAGAGACCCCACTTCCACCACGTTACCCGGTAATTGGTTCCACAAATCAACAATCCCTTTACCGAACCAGTATTTACTCTCTTTCATCTTTACTCTCTTGTATCTTTCATAAATCGAAACTTATCCAATTTATACCCATTGTTTCGTGTTCTGTTTTATGTTTATACTTTTATGCCCAATTAATATTCCCTTTTGTTATATTCATTCATCCACTTGTACACCTCTATCATGTCACCAGTAATTCTTCGCCTTAACAGCGAATGCAATATTTGCATTGATTTTTTTTGTTTTAAATTCTTACTAATCATAACTCCCAGATTCCTTTCGCAATCCAACTTTGCAATCTCAACACCATCTAGCTCGTATTTTGTAACTATATCATCATTACCTATTCTTAAAACCTTACCTTTGTCAGCATTAAACTGCCTCTGCCAATCTTTTGACCATTTAAAACCCTTTTTAGATAGTCTTGAAATGATAGAGAGTCTTTTCCGTGTTTATTTCCCTTCCGATTTTTGTATCATCATTAAATTTGCAAATATTGCTGCTCAAACGTGATTCTAAATCATTTCTATATATTATGAATGACAGACGTCCCAGGACAGAGCCTTGAGGCACTCCACTTACAACAGTTTCGCATTCTGACTTAACCCCATTGATACAAACTCTTTGTTTCCTTTAGTATAGCAATGCCCTTAATCCAACTTAATATAGCACCCCAATACCGTGAGTCTTTTTTTTTAATCAGTCTTTTAAGTCACTATGTCAAAAGCTTTGCTAAAGTCAAGGTACACAACATCACAAACCTTACCACTGTCAACTGCCTCAATTATGCTGGAATAAAATGATTCCAAATTTGTAAAACATGAACGCTCATTTGTAGAACCGTGTTGTGAATCATTTCTCAATTTATGTTTTTCAAGATGAAGACGATGGATTGTATTTGCAATTATAAATTCAAGTAACTTTCAGGCTGTAAATGGTGCAGGCTGTATGGATGTTGCAGGCTGTTGCAGCTGTCAAAGCATAGCTAATGGGGCGGAATTGGATGTGGAGTAGGAGCTTGCTGGTAAGGGAGGGACTGGCTGTCTGCCCATTCCTCTCCTCCATATCTTGAGATCTTGAGGTTATCTTGAGATGATTTCAGGGCTTTTAGTGTCCTCGCGGCCCGGTCCTCGATCAGGCCTCCACCCCCAGGAAGTAGCCCGTGACAGCTGACTAACACCCAGGTACCTATTTTACTGCTAGGTAACAGGGGCATAGGGTGAAAGAAACTTTACCCATTGTTTCTCGCCGGCGCCCGGGATCGAACCCGGGACCACAGGATCACAAGTACAGCGTGCTGTCCGCTGGCCGACCGGCTCCATACCCATATATCCAAACCAATACTTTCCAATGTCCCTTTTTAAACGAGATTCTTTCTTCGTGTTCCCTTCGTTGTGGTTCTGACCTGTTGACTCCTGTGGATTATTTGCTTCTAATCCTTTTGAAACACACAATAAATTCCCACCAACGTCAGATGGAGCGCATATGTAAATATTTGTTTCAGTTGTTCCTGCAAATTGTGATTATTATTGAAAAATTAATTTTTGAGAACAGGATGTGGATGAAATTGTGAGCTTGGGAGAAGGTGGCCTTCCCTCTACACACATGTGGCCGCTGCTCTGTCTGCATGTGAAGTCACTAACCCAAGTTTAGTGTGTACGATATAGACTATGATGTGCTTGGATGAATGTTTGTGCGAGTAATTTATATAAATGGGCTCTGCTACATAATCTTCAATAGTGTAGCCAATGGCTACAATAGTGTAGCCATTGGCTACAATAGTGTAGCCAATGGCTACAATAGTGTAGCCAATGGCTACAATAGTGTAGCCAATGGCTACATTCATAATGATTGCGGTGTTAGGTGGGTGAGGTGTGGGAAGGGCCTATGTGCATTACTCTATATACATAATATTATTTTACTAGCGATAGTATTATTACTTTTAATGATATAACGTGTTGAGTTTGGTCATAAAACTTGAAATAATTTATCATAGCAAAGTGCAACTCGCCTTTAAAGGAATAATTTTATGGGAGTTTGTTTTATATCAATATTGTTACAATTTTTATGAAAGTATTATGTAAATGCCCATAGCCATGTAATTAATTAACTAGTATGAAAATTATCAACTCCAAAATGGAATACAATAAATCATTTACTAAATAATTCATTATATATATTACAATGAGTAATGTTTGGAAAATTAACATTAATCTCACACATCATTTGTGTGAAAACTATTGTATCAGACAATCAGGCCTCGTCGCCGGGAGAACAGGATGGCCAGCATACGGTACGCTGTCACTCCAAAAATAGCCAGTGTTCATCCAGATAGTCAAATATGGCAACAGGTATCCGTAGACCTTATCATTCTTCCTATAGAACACACACCAGAATTATACATCTTCAGGTTATCTTGAGATGATTTCGGGGCTTTTTTTTTTTTAGTGTCCCCGCGGCCCGGTCCTCGACCAGGCCTCCACCCCCAGGAAGCAGCCCGTGAGAGCTGATTAACATCCAGGTACCTATTTTACTGCTAGGTAACAGGGGCATAGGGTGAAAGAAATTCTGCCCAATGTTTCTCACCGGCGCCTGGGATTGAACCCAGGACCACAGGATCACAAGTCCAGCGTGCTGTCCGCTCGGCCGACCGGCTCCCTGAATATAGGGAATTTCCTACAACGAAACCCCAACAAAATAAAACCAGTTTCGTCGGCTCTGGAAGCCACATGTTGTTATAAGTGGATTTACTAATGCTTTTTAAAAACAAAAACAAATTTTGTGCAAGAGCTGGCACGGCTAATTAACAGAGGACGCTTCAAACGCAACCTGATTACGCAAATTGAGTTATGAGGCTCAGGGGAGCAGCGGTAAGCGCAGCCTCCGCGTTCACACATGTTTACAGCTTGGCCACAATCACAGTGAGGAGGCCAGAGTCAACGGTGACACAGACATGGCTCAGGTATACAGAGGTTCACGGTCTTGACATGTCCCAGTGGCACTGCTGACTAGGGTGTCCCTCCCTCTCTCTCTCTAGGGTGTCTCTCTAGGGTGTCTCTTTCTATAGGGTGTCCCTTTCTCTAGGGTGTCCCTCTCTCTCTAGGGTGTCCCTCTCTCTCTAGGGTGTCCCTCTCTCTCTCTAGGCTGTCTCCCTCTCTCTAGGGTGTCCTTTTCTCTAGGGTGTCCCATTCTCTAGGGTGTCCCTTTCTCTAGGGTGTCTCTTTCTCTAGGGGTGTCCCTTTCTCTATGGTGTCTCTCTAGGGTGTCTCTCTAGGGTGTCTCTTTCCCTAGGGTGTCCCTTTCTCTAGGGTGTCCCTCTCTCTCTAGGGTGTCCCTCTCTCTCTAGGGTGTCCCTCTCTCTCTAGGGTGTCCCTCTCTCTCTAGGGTGTCCCTCTCTCTCTAGGGTGTCCCTCTCTCTCTAGGATGTCCCTCTCTCTAGGGTGCCCCTTGCTCTAGGGTATTCCTCTCTATAGGGTGTCTCTCTCTCTCTAGGGTGTCCCTCTCTCTCTAGGGTGTCTCCCTCTCTCTAGGGTGTGCTTCTCTCTAGGGTGTTTCTTTCTCTAGGGGTGTCCCTTTCTCTAAGGCGTCTCTTTCTCTAGGGTGTCCCTCTCTCCAGGGTGTCCCTCTTTCCAGGGAGAACCCTCTCTCTAGGGTGTCTCTTTCTCTAGGGTGTCCCTTTCTCTAAGGCGTCTCTTTCTCTAGGGTGTCCCTCTCTTCAGGGTGTCTCTTTCTCCAGGGATCTACAAGAAAGGGTACTGCAAGGTGTACCACACTACAAGGTGTACCGCTCTACAAGGCGTACCGCTCTACAAGGCGTACCGCTCTACAAGGTATACCGTTCTACAAGGTGTACCGTTTTTCAAGGTGTACCGCTCTACAAGGTGTACCGCTTTAGAAGGCGTCCCTCTCTAATCGCGTGACTCGACGATATATCTGTGTAACGTGCAGATATTAACAATGTTAATATCGCTGGAAACAATGTATACTGAGTTTACCAGACTACCGGGTATCCCAGCCTCCCCATCTGTCGGATACCCGCATACAGATTGCGGTGTGCGCGGAGTTTGGAGACTTATAGAATGGGCTAATACAGTTGTATCAGAGAATTCCGGGAAATAGCCTAAATGAACAGTCACATGCAAATGACCTGCTACGGATGTGCGACAGATTTGCCTTGAAATTGAAATTGAAAATAAGTTTATTGAGGTAAAATACACACAAAGGGATGAGGTAGCTCAAGTTATTCTCACCTCGTTCTTTACAACGTGTTCATTCATATATAGACACACATCACAAACAATAAACATATTGTCAAACATTCTGAGAAATAAACATATACATTTCAGATTTGCCTTAAACCAGCAAATAGTAGAACCAACTAGGAAGGAGAACACGCTGGACCTCATTTTCACTAATAAGGATGAATTGATCTGGAACATAATGGTTACAAATACCTATTCCTCAGATCACAACTTAATTGAAGTTCTGACAAGCATGGGGAATAGACCTCCAAAACCAGTCCAGATTCCCGGTGGAGGAGATTTCAACAAATTCAACTTCAATAATAAACAGATAAACTTGGAGCAAATAAACCAAGACTCCACAGAAATAAACTGGGAAGAACAGCTAGAAAATGCAAACCTGATCCAGTGCCTGGAAAAAATAAGCTCAGTAGTACTAGAAATATGTTAAAACCGCATACCCCTAAAAAAAAAAAGAGGAAGAGATGCAGGTTGGAACGCGAAGGTCGTTCCCTATGTAGGCGAAGAAAACGAATCGCGGAACAATTTGAGAGTCGCACCCTATCTCAAGAACGGCGAAGAAGGTTAGGTAGAGAAATAGAAACAATTGAACTCAAGCTACAAGAATCATACAAAACCCAGAGCTCTTGCCTGTCACAGTTGCTGGGCCACTGTGACAAGGCATTAGATGCCATGGAAGACAAACATAACGCTGATGTAATTTACACAGAATTCGCAAAAGCCTTCGACAAATGTGACCATGGTGTTATTGTACATAAAATGTACAATAACATTACCGTTATTGAATTACCGGAAAAATAGGCAGATGGATCTACAATTTCCTGACTAATCGAACCCAATGAGTAATAATCAACAAAATAAAATCCAGCCCATCAACCGTGAAGAGCTCAGTCCCCCAGGGTACTGTGCTTGCTCCAGTACTTTTTCTCACCATCATATCGGACATAGACAAGGACACAACCTATAGTACTGTATCATACTTTGCAGATGACACTAGGATTTTTATGAGAGTAGACAACATAGAGGACACGGCAAACCTCCAGTCAGACGTAAATCAGGTCTTTCTATGGGCTGCAGAAAGTAATATAGTATTTAACGAAGATAAGTTCCAGCTTATGCGCTACGGAAAAAAATATAATATAAAAACGGAAACAACGTACAAAACGCAGTTAAATCATAACTTAGAACGAAAAGGCAATGTAAAGGATCTGGGTGTACTTATGTCGGAAGACCTTACCTCTAAAGAACACAATAAAGTAGCCGTCACAACTGCAAGAAAAATGACAGGTTGGATAACAAGAACCTTCCACCCTAGAGAAGCTATACCGATGATGATACCCTACAAGACGCTAGTGCTCTCTTGAGTGGAGTTCTGCTGCACAATGACGGTCCTTTCAAAGCTGGAGAAATTGCCTACATGCAGAGCGTGCAGAGATCCTTTACTACTAGAATCCACTAAGTAAAACATCTAAACTATTTTAACCGACTAAAGAGTCAATATTTGCATTCTCTTGAGCGCAGGCAGGAGAGATACATAATAATTAATACATGGAAAAAAGTAGAGGACTGGTCTCAAACCTGCACACCGCAATAACATCACATGAGACCAGATGGCATGGCAGGATGTGCAGAATACCCCCCGTTGAAGAGCAGAAATGCAACAGGTACTCTGAGAGAGAACTTTATCAACATCAGAAGCCCAAGACACTAAGGCCTCTGTGTTCAACACGCTTCCACTACACATAAGGGGCATAACTGGCCGACCCCTCACAGTGTTCAAGACAGAACTTGACAAACACCTCCAAAGCATACATGATCAACCAGGCTGTGACTCATGCGTCAGGCTGCGAGCAGCCGCGTCCAACAGCCTGGCTGACAAGTCCAGCAACGACGAGGCCTGGTCGACGACCGGGCCGCGGGGTCGCTAAGGCCCGAAATCACCTCATGGTAACGTCAGGGTAAGGTAGGCGGTGGATGACTGAGCTCTAAACCCCACCTGCAGAGCCGAGAACGTATCCCTGAATAATAGTTATTGGCTAGAGTCGCCTTGGTAAACTCTAACTCTACTCTACCTCCCTCGAGGGAGTGCGAATGTCAATACGGTCCTCAGGGGGCTGATTGAGACCTTGTACGGTCTACAAGCAGTCATACTAAACCGTACTACAAGTGCTACAAGTCGTCCTACCCTCGTATTATAAGCGGTCGTCTTAGGTGGAAGATGCAACAATAATTTTAATCTCGGATTATAAACAAGATTTAAAATCAAATTAATGTAAACCTAATAGACATTTTCAGCATCCTGTGTGTGAAGGTCACCTAGGAAGGCTCTCCGCCATCTTAATCAACATGTTGATGCCAACGTCTTTAATAAGGTCACTGAGAGAGTCACAGAAAATATTCTTCACCATAGTAAACTACCCATTGCTTCTAGGACCATCCTGGGGTTAACTTCATATCTGCATAACGTTATTATGGAGGATGTGTGTGTGTGTGTGTGTGTGTGTGTGGGTGTGTGTGTGTGTGTGTGTGTGTGTGTGTGTGTGTGTGTGTGTGTGTGTGTGTGTGTGTGTGTGTGTGTGTGTGTGTGTGTGTGTGTGTGTGCGTGTGTGTGTACTCACCTAATTGTACTCACCTAATTGTGCTTGCGGGGGTTGAGCTTTGGCTCTTTGGTCCCGCCTCTCAACTGTCAATCAACTGGTGTACAGATTCCTGAGCCTACTGGGCTCTATCATACCTACATTTGAAACTGTGTATGGAGTCAGCCTCCACCACATCACTTCCTAGTGCATTCCATTTATTAACTACTCTGACACTGAAAAAATTCTTTCTAACGTCTCTGTGGCTCATCTGGGTACTAAGTTTCCACCTGTGTCCCCTTGTTCGTGTCCCACCCGTGCTGAAGAGTTTGTCTTTGTCCACCCTGTCAATTCCCCTGAGAATTTTGTAGGTGGTTATCATGTCTCCCCTTACTCTTCTGTTTTCCAGGGATGTGAGGTTCAGCTCCTTTAGCCTTTCCTCGTAGCTCAATCCTCTCAGTTCCGGGACGAGCCTGGTGGCATACCGCTGAATCTTCTCTAACTTTGTCTTGTGTTTAACTAGGTATGGACTCCAGGCTGGAGCTGCATACTCCAGGATTGGTCTTACATAAGTGGTATACAGGGTTCTGAAAGATTCCTTACACAAGTTTCTGAAGGCAGTTCTTATGTTGGCCAGTCTAGCATATGCCGCTGATGATATTCTTTTGATGTGGGCCTCTGGGGACAGGTTCGGTGTGATATCAACCCCCAGATCCTTCTCTCTATTTGATTCTTGCAGGATTTCCCCTCCCAGATGATACCTTGTGTTCAGCCTCCTGCTCCCTTCGCCTAATTTCATCACCTTACACTTTCCAGAGTTGAACTTCAGCAGCCATTTTCTAGACCATTCCTCCAGTTTATCCAGGTCATCCTGTAGTCTCTGTCTATCTTCATCCGTCTTGATTCTTCTCATAATTTTTGCATCATCAGCAAACATCGAGAGGAATGAGTCTATACCCTCTGGAAGATCGTTCACATATATTAGAAACAGGATGGGTCCAAGTACTGAGCCCTGTGGGACTCCGCTGGTGACATCTCGCCACTCTGATGTCTTCCCCCTCACCGTTACTCGCTGTTTCCTGTTGCTTAAGTACTCCCTTATCCACTGGAGCACCTTCCCTTTTACTCCTGCCTGTTGCTCCAACTTTTTTAACAGCCTTTTATGGGGTACTGTGTCGAAGGCTTTTTGGCAATCCAGGAAAATGCAGTCGGCCCACCCTTCTCTTTCCTTTCTTCTCTTCTCTGTGTGTGTGTGTGTGTGTGTTGTGTGTGTGTGTGTGTGTGTGTGTGTGTGTGTGTGTGTGTGTGTGTACTCACTTATTTGTGCTTGCGGGGGTTGAGCTTTGGCTCTTTGGTCCCGCCTCTCAACTGTCAATCAACTGGTGTACAGATTCCTGAGCCCACTGGGCTCTGTCATATCTACATTTGAAACTGTGTATGGAGTCAGCCTCCACCACATCACTGCCTAATGCATTCCATCTGTCTTTACCTTGCTTGTGATGTCATTTTCGTATTGTCTTTCTGCCTCTCTTCTAATCCTGACATATTCATTTCTGGCATTCTGGAATCTTTCTATGCTCTCCAGTGTCCTGTTATTCCTATAGTTTCTCCATGCCCTTTTACTTTGCTGCTTAGCTAGCCTACATCTCTGATTAAACCATGGGTTTCTCACCTTCATTTCATTGTTTTCCTTTTGGACTGGGACAAACTTGTTTGCTGCTTCCCTGCACTTGTGCGTGATGAAGTTCATCATGTCTTGGGCAGTCTTTTCCCTGAGCTCTGTTTCCCATGCTTTATCTGTTAGGAAGTTTCTTATCTCCTCATAGTTTCCCTTTCGGAATGCTAACCTTTTGTTGTCAGTACCCCTCCTCGAGTTCAATAACCCTTTTTCAACCAGATACTCATAAGTCAGTACACTGTGGTCGCTCATTCCTACCGGGGTCTCAAAACCGATTTCTCTTATGTCGGAGTCGTTCAGAGTGAAGACTAGGTCGAGTCTCTCTGGTTCGTCATTTCCTCTCATCCTTGTGGGTTCTCTGACATGCTGGGTTAAAAAGTTTCTAGTCACCACCTCCAGTAGTTTGGCTCTCCACGTACCCTCGCCTCCATGCGATTCCTTGTTCTCCCAGTCAATCCTTCTGTGATTGAAGTCGCCCATGATGAGCAGGTGGGATCTATTTTTACAGGCAGCAGAGGCTGCCCTCTCAATTATAGTGTTAGCTGCCATGTTGTTGTTTTCATACTCTTGACTGGGTCTTCTGTCATTTGGTGGAGGGTTGTATATTACTGCTACTACTATTCTTGGTCCTCCCATTGTTATAGTGCCTGCTATGTAGTCTCTTTGTGTGTGTGTGTACTCACCTAGTTGTGCTATCGGGGGTTGAGCTCTGGCTCTTTGGTCCCGCCTCTCAACCGTCAATCAACAGGTGTACAGATTCCTGAACATGATTCCTGAAGATGTGTGTGTGTGTGTGTGTGTGTGTGTATGTGTGTGTGTGTGTGTGTGTGTGTGTGTGTGTGTGTGTGTGTGTGTGTGTGTGTGTGTGTGTGTGTGTGTGTGTGTGTGTGTGTGTGTGTGTGTGTGTGTGTGTGTGTGTGTACTAACCTAATTGTGCTTGCGGGATTGAGCTCTGGCTCTTTGGTCCCGCCTCTCAACTGTCAATCAACTGGTGTACAGATTCCTGAGCCTACTGAGCTCAGTCATATCTACATTCGAAACTGTGTATGGAGTCAGCGTCCACCACATCACTGCCTAATGCAATCCATCTGTTAACTACTCTGACACTGAAAAAGTTCTTTCTAAGGTCCCCTGTGGCTCATTTGGGTACTCAGTTTCCACGTGTGTGTGTGTGTGTGTGTGTGTGTGTGTGTGTGTGTGTGTGTGTGTGTGTGTGTGTGTGTGTGTGTGTGTACTCACCTAGTTGTACTCACCTAGTTGTGTCTGCAGGATCGAGCATTGACTCTTGGATCCCGCCTTTCGAGCATCGGTTGTTTACAGCAATGACTCCTGTCCTATTTCCCTATCATACCTGGTTTTAAAATTATGAATAGTATTTGCTTCCACAACCTGTTCCTGAAGTGCATTCCATTTCCCCACTACTCTCACGCTAAAAGAAAACTTCCTAACATCTCTGTGACTCATCTGAGTTTCAAGCTTCCATCCAT
This sequence comes from Procambarus clarkii, assembly GCF_040958095.1. Taxonomy (NCBI): domain Eukaryota; kingdom Metazoa; phylum Arthropoda; class Malacostraca; order Decapoda; family Cambaridae; genus Procambarus; species Procambarus clarkii. The sequence goes on from NC_091155.1 coordinate 18,760,665, forward strand.
GTCCTCTCGTTCTGTTACTATTCCGTGTGAACATTTCGTCTATGTCCACTCTGTCAATTCCTCTGAGTATCTTATACGTTCCTATCATGTCCCCCCTCTCCCTTCTTCTTTCTAGTGTCGTAAGGCACAATTCCCTCAGGCGCTCTTCATACCCCATCCCTCGTAGCTCTGGGACGAGTCTCGTTGCAAACCTCTGAACCTTTTCCAGTTTCATTATATGTTTCTTCAGATGGGGACTCCATGATGAGGCGGCATACTCTAAGACTGGCCTTACGTAGGCAGTGTAAAGCGCCCTAAATGCCTCCTTACTTAGGTTTCTGAATGATGTTCTAACTTTTGCCAGTGTAGAGTACGCTGCTGTCGTTATCCTATTAATATGTGCCTCAGGAGATAGATTAGGTGTTACGTCCACCCCCAGGTCTCTTTCACGCGTCGTTACAGGTAGGCTGTTCCCCTTCATTGTGTACTGTCCCTTTGGTCTCCTATCTCCTAGTCCCATTTCCATAACTTTACATTTGCTCGTGTTGAATTCTAGTAGCCATTTCTCTGACCATCTCTGCAATCTGTTCAGGTCCTCTTGGAGGATCCTGCAATCCTCATCTGTCACAACTCTTCTCATCAACTTTGCATCATCCGCAAACATCGACATGTAGGACTCTACGCCTGTAAACATGTCGTTAACATATACAAGAAATAGAATTGGTCCCAGCACCGATCCTTGTGGTACTCCACTTGTTACTGTTCGCCAGTCCGACTTCTCGCCCCTTACCGTAACTCTTTGGCTCCTTCCTGTTAGGTAGTTCCTTATCCATTCTAGGACCTTTCCCCCCACCCCCGCCTGCCTCTCGAGCTTGAACAGCAGTCTCATGTGCGGTACTGTATCAAAGGCTTTTTGGCAGTCCAGAAATATGCAGTCTGCCCAACCATCTCTGTCCTGTCTTATCCTCGTTATTTTATCATAGAATTCCAGAAGGTTTGTTAGGCACGATTTCCCTGTCCAGAACCCATGTTGATGTTTGTTCACAAACCTAATGTTCTCCAGGTGTGCAACCAGTCGCAGCCTAATTATTCTTTCCAGTATTTTACAGGGGATGCTTGTCAGTGATACAGGTCTGTAGTTAAGTGCCTCCTCCCTATCTCCTTTCTTGAAGATCGGCACGACATTTGCCTTCTTCCAGCAACTGGGCAATGCTCCTGACATAAGTGACTCATTAAAGATCATTGCCAGAGGCACGCTGAGGGCCTGTGCTGCTTCTTTTAGTATCCACGGTGATACTTTGTCTGGTCCAACTGCTTTAGTTGGTTTAGTTTAGTTGTGTGTGTGTGTGTGTGTGTGTGTGTGTGTGTGTGTGTGTGTGTGTGTGTGTGTGTGTACTCACCTAATTGTACTCACCTAATTGTGCTTGCGGGGGTTGAGCTCTGGCTCTTTGGTCCCGCCTCTCAACCGTCAATCAACTGGTGTACAGATTCCTGAGCCTATTGGGCTCTATCATATCTACATTTGAAACTGTGTACGGAGTCAGCCTCCACCACATCACTTCCTAATGCATTCCATTTACTAACTACTCTGACACTGAAAAAGTTCTTTCTAACGTCTCTGTGGCTCATTTGGGTACTCAGCTTCCACCTGTGTCCCCTTGTTCGCGTCCCACCAGTGTTGAATAGTTCACCCTTGTTTACCCGGTCGATTCCCCTGAGGATTTTGTAGGTTGTGATCATGTCCCCCCTTACTCTTCTGTCTTCCAGTGTCGTGAGGTGCATTTCCCGCAGCCTTTCCTCATAACTCATGCCTCTTAGTTCTGGGACTAGTCTAGTAGCATACCTTTGGACTTTTTCCAGCTTCGTCTTGTGCTTGACAAGGTACGGGCTCCATGCTGGGGCCGCATACTCCAGGATTGGTCTTACATATGTGGTGTACAAGATTCTGAATGATTCCTTACACAGGTTCCTGAACGCCGTTCTGATGTTAGCCAGCCTCGCATATGCCGCAGACGTTATTCTCTTTATGTGGGCTTCAGGAGACAGGTTTGGTGTGATATCAACTCCTAGATCTTTCTCTCTGTCTGTTTCATTAAGTACTTCATCTCCTATTCTGTATCCTGTGCCTGGCCTCCTGTTTCCACTGCCTAGTTTCATTACTTTGCATTTACTCGGGTTGAACTTCAACAGCCATTTGTTGGACCATTCACTCAGTCTATCCAGGTCATCTTGTAGCCTCCTACTATCATCCTCTGTTTCAATCCTCCTCATAATTTTTGCATAGTCTGCAAACATTGAGAGGAACGAATCTATACCCTCTGGGAGATCATTTACATATACCAGAAACAGTATAGGTCCAAGGACTGACCCCTGCGGGACTCCACTTGTGACGTCTCGCCAATCTGAGACCTCACCCCTCACACAGACTCGTTGTCTCCTGTTGCTTAGGTATTCCTCTATCCACCGGAGTACCTTCCCTCTCACTCCAGCCTGCATCTCCAACTTTCGCACTAGCCTCTTGTGTGGCACTGTATCAAAGGCTTTCTGACAATCCAAAAATATGCAGTCTGCCCACCCTTCTCTTTCTTGCCTTATTTTTGTTGCCTGGTCGTAGAATTCAAGTAACCCTGTGAGGCAGGACCTGCCATCCCTGAACCCATGTTGATGCTGTGTTACAAAGTTCCTTCGCTCCAGATGCTCCACTAGTTTTTTTCGCACAATCTTCTCCATCAGCTTGCATGGTATGCAGGTTAGGGACACTGGCCTGTAGTTCAGTGCCTCCTGTCTATCCCCTTTCTTGTATATCGGGACTACGTTAGCTGCTTTCCAAATATCTGGCAGTTCCCCTGTTGCCAGTGATTTGTTATACACTATGGAGAGTGGTAGGCTCAGTTCTCTTGCTCCTTCCTTTAGAACCCAAGGGGAGATTCCATCTGGGCCTATAGCCTTCGTCACGTCCAACTCTAGTAAACACTTCCTTACTTCCCCACTGGTAATCTCAAACTCTTCCAGTGGTTCCTGGTTAGCTATTCCCTCACTTACCTCTGGAATTTCTCCTTGTTCTAAGGTGAAGACCTCCTGGAATTTCTTATTCAATTCTTATTCAATTATATGTGTGTGTGTGTGTGTGTGTGTGTGTGTGTGTGTGTGTGTGTGTGTGTGTGTGTGTGTGTGTGTGTGTGTGTGTGTGTGTGTGTGTGTGTGTGTGTGTGTGTGTGTGTGTGTGTGTGTGTGTGTGTGTGTGTGTGTGTGTGTGTGTGTGTGTGTGTGTGTGTGTGTGTGTGTGTGTGTGTGTGTGTGTGTGTGTATGTGTGTGTGTGTGTGTTCATAATACAATACAACGTAATACAAAAGGAGAATTCTATCCATAAGTGTTCGAAGCACTTTACAACGTCTCTACACTCCCTCCGCCAACTCGTTGCTAGGAGCAACGAGTTGCCTTTATGCTAAACACAAATCAACTTGAATTCGAGCTCCGTCAAGGCTGCGAAGCTGCATCTCACACAGTACAGTTTTACCTGCCTCTGATCTCTACACTTCTGCTTCAGTTAGATTTCACAGATTTACTTGTTCCCAGCCGGAGAGATGTAGTGCGTCCAGTCCATCACAATATCCCTCACATACACCCACTCAAGCACACACTCGCCTACACCCACTCAAGCACACACTCGCCTACACCCACTCAAGCACACACTCGCCTACACCCACTCAAGCACACACTCGCCTACACCCACTCAAGCACACACTCGCCTACACCCACTCAAGCACACACTCGCCTACACCCACTCAAGCACACACTCGCCTACACCCACTCAAGCACACACTCGCCTACACCCACTCAAGCACACACTCGCCTACACCCACTCAAGCACACACTCGCCTACACCTACTCAAGCACACACTATGCTGGACAATGTCACCCAAAAGTGTCAGGAGGCAGTAAACAGGTTTATCCCGGCCCAACAGGAAAAACGAGAAGCAAAAGAAGAATCTATGGTTTAACAGGGCATGTATGAAAGGAAAGGAACTGAACAAAAGGGCATGGAGGAACTTTCGAAATAACAGAACACCAGACAGTAGAGAGAGAGATACCAGAGAACCAGGAACGAGTATGTTAGTGTGAAAAGAGTAGCTGAGAAAAGATATGAAAATGATATAGCTAATAAAGCCTTGACCGAACCAAAGCTACTACACAGTCACATCTGGAGGAAGATAACAGTGAAGGAACAGGTGACGAAACTTAGGGTGGGCGAGGACAGGTACACAGAGAATGACAAAGAGGTGTGTGAGGAACTCAACAAGATGTTCCAGGAGGTCTTCACAATACAACGAGGAGAGGTCACTGTGCTAGGAGAGGTGGCAGTAAACCAGGCGGCCTTGGAAAGGTTCGAAATTACTAGAGATGAGGTCAAGAGGCATCTGTTGGATCTGGACGTGAGAAAGGCTGTTGGCACTGACGGAATCTCACCATGATTCACCATGGATTAATAGAATTCTACGATCAGGTAACAAAGATTAAGCAAGAAAGAGAAGGATGGGCGGACTGAATTTTTTTTGGATTGTCGTAAAGCCTTTGACACAGTACCCCATAAAAGGTTGATGCATAAGCTGGAGAAACAGGCAGGAGTAACTGCTAAGGCGCTCCAGTGGATAGGGGAGTACTTAAGCATTAGGAAGCAGAGAGTTACAGTGAGAGGTGAGATCTCAGAATAGCGTGAAGTCACCAGTGGAGTCCCACAGGGCTCTGTACTTGGACCTATCCTGTTTCTGATATACGAAGATTATCTCCCAGAGGGCATAAACTCATTCATCTCAATGTTTCCTGACGACGCCAAAATTATGAGAAGGATTAAGACAGAGAAAGACAGCTTGAGGCTTCAAGAAGACCTGGACAAGCTGCTGGAATGGTCGAACAAATGGTTGTTAGAGTTTAACCCAAGCAAATGCAATGTAATGAAGATATGTAGGGAGCTGGAGACCAAATACAAGGTATAATTTGGGAGATGAAATCCTTCAAGAGTCTGAAAGAGGGGAAAGACCTGGAGGTTGATATCACGCCAGACCTGTCCCCTGAAGCTCATATCAAGAGGATAACATCAGCGGCATATGTCAGGTTGGCTAACATAAAAACGGCCTTTAGAAACTTGTGTAAGGAATCTTTCAGAACTTTGTATACCACATATGTCAGACCAATCCTGGAGTATGCGGCTCCAGCATTGAGTCCATATTGAGTCAAGCATAGGACTAAACTGGAAAAGGTTCAAAGGTTTGCCACCAGACTAGTACCCGAACTGAGGGGTATGAGCTACGAGGAGAAACTACGGGAATTAAACCTCACGTCACTGGGAGACAGAAGAGTTAGAGGGGGACATAATCACCACATACAAGATTCTCAGAGGAATTGATAAGGTCGATAAGACAGGCTATATACCACATGGGGCACATACGCTAGGGGACACAGGTGGAAATTGAGTGCCCAAATGAGCCATAGAGACGTTAGAAAGAATTTTTTCAGTTTCCGAGTAGTAGAAAATGGATTGCATTAGCCAGTGTTGTGGTGGAGGCTGACTCCATACACAGTTTCAAGTGTAGATATGATACACACTCACCTACACCCACTCAAGCACACACTCGCCTACACCCCTGGTGTAGGTGAGTGGGTGTAGGTGAGTGTGTGCTTGAGTGGGTGTAGGTGAGCGTGTACTCACAATTAGGTGAGTACACTCACCTACACCCACTCAAGCACACTCAAGCACACTCAAGCAACACCCACAAACTACACTCAACTAACCATCAAATCAAACATAGATAATCACCTCACCTCAAAAAATAATAAGACGAGTCGTTCAGCAAGTTCAAATATTTTCCCCTGAACAAAATAACTCAGACTTATGATACCTAAAGAATATAGATTTGGTCTTAACTCTTGCAATGAGCATTTCTCTCGTAGCATCGATCAAGTAGGGTGTGGTTGGTTGACGGAAGCGCTCTTCGTCGACTGGCGGGACACTTTTCTTGGCGGGGTTCGATCTGGAGACGTTGATGAGATTCTGGGAAGACGTCTCTCACAGGATCACGAAAGACAGAGATGTGGAGCCTCACTGATCCGTGGAGTTTGGAACACAGGACAGAGTCAGGCCTTACTGAACATGGTAACATAATGAGTTATTCGTTGCTGGTCCCTCACTGTTGGTCCCTCACTGTTGGTCCCTCTCTACTGGTCCCTCACTACTGGTCCCTCACTGCTGGTCCCTCACTGTTGGTCCCTCACTGTTGGTCCCTCATTGTTGGTTCCTCAATGTTGGTCCCTCACTGTTCGTCCCTCACTGTTCGTCCCTCACTGTTCGTCCCTCACTGTTGGTCCCTCACTGTTGGTCCCTCACTGTTGGTCCCTCACTGTTGGTCCCTCACTGTTGGTCCCTCACTGTTGGTCCCTCACTGTTCGTCCCTCACTGTTGGTCCCTCACTGTTGGTCCCTCACTGTTGGTCCCTCTCTACTGGTCCCTCACTACTGGTCCCTCACTGCTGGTCCCTCACTGTTGGTCCCTCACTGTTGGTCCCTCACTGTTGGTCCCTCACTGTTCGTCCCTCACTGTTGGTCCCCTCACTGTTGGTCCCTCACTGTTGGTCCCCTCACTGTTGGTCCCTCACTGTTGGTCCCTCACTGTTGGTCCCTCACTGTTGGTCCCTCATTGTTGGTTCCTCAATGTTGGTCCCTCACTGTTCGTCCCTCACTGTTCGTCCCTCACTGTTCGTCCCTCACTGTTGGTCCCTCACTGTTGGTCCCTCACTGTTGGTCCCTCACTGTTGGTCCCTCACTGTTGGTCCCTCACTGTTGGTCCCTCTCTACTTGTCCCTCACTACTGGTCCCTCACTACTGGTCCCTCACTGCTGGTCCCTCACTGTTGGTCCCTCACTGTTGGTCCCTCACTGTTCGTTACTCACTGTTGGTCCCTCACTGTTGGTCCCCTCACTGTTGGTCCCTCACTGTTGGTCCCTCACTGTTGGTCCCTCACTGTTTGTCCCTCACTGTTGGTCCCTCACTGTTGGTCCCTCACTGTTGGTCCCTCACTGTTGGTCCCTCACTGTTGGTCCCTCACTGTTGGTCCCTCACTGTTGGTCCCTCACTGTTGGTCCCTCACTGTTGGTCCCTCACTACTGGTCCCTCACTACTGGTCCCTCACTACTGGTCCCTCACTACTGGTCCCTCACTACTGGTCCCTCACTGTTGGTCCCTCACTGTTGGTCCCTCACTGCTGGTCCCTCACTGTTGGTCCCTCACTGTTCGTCCCTCACTGTTGGTCCCTCACTGTTGGCCCCTCACTGTTGGTCCCTCACTGTTCGTCCCTCACTGTTCGTCCCTCACTGTTGGTCCCCTCACTGTTGGTCCCTCACTGTTGGTCCCTCACTGTTGGTCCCTCACTGTTGGTCCCTCACTGTTCGTCCCTCACTGTTGGTCCCTCACTGTTGGTCCCTCACTGTTGGTCCCTCACTGTTGGTCCCTCACTACTGGTCCCTCACTACTGGTCCCTCACTACTGGTCCCTCACTACTGGTCCCTCACTACTGGTCCCTCACTACTGGTCCCTCACTACTGGTCCCTCACAACTGGTCCCTCATTGTTGGTCCCTCACTGTTGGTCCCTTACTGTTGGTCCCTCATTACTGGTCCCTCACTGTTGGTCCCTCACTGTTGGTCCCTCATTGTTGGTCCCTCACTACTGGTCCCTCACTACTGGTCCGTCACTACTGGTCCGTCACTACTGGTCCCTCACTACTGGTCCCTCACTACTGGTCCCTCACTACTGGTCCCTCACAACTGGTCCCTCATTGTTGGTCCCTCACTGTTGGTCCCTCATTGTTGGTCCCTCACTGTTGGTCCCTCACTGTTGGTCCCTCACTACTGGTCCCTCATTGTTGGTCCCTCACTGTTGGTCCCTCACTGTTGGTCAGTCACTACTGGTCCCTCACTGTTGGTCCCTCACTGTTGGTCCCTCACTACTGGTCCCTCACTGTTGGTCCCTCACTGTTGGTCCCTCACTACTGCATGGTCCCTCACAACTGGTCCCTCACTGTTGGTCCCTCACTGTTGGTCCCTCACTGTTGGTCCCTCACTGTTGGTCCCTCACTGTTGGTCCCTCACTGTTGGTCCCTCATTGTTGGTCCCTCACTGTTGGTCCCTCACTGTTGGTCCCTCACTGTTGGTCCCTCACTGTTGGTCCCTCACTGTTGGTCCCTCACTGTTGGTCCTTCACTGTTGGTCCCTCACTGTTGGTCCCTCACTGTTGGTCCCTCACTGTTGGTCCCTCACTGTTGGTCCTTCACTGTTGGTCCCTCACTGTTGGTCCCTCACTGTTGGTCCCTCACTGTTGGTCCCTCACTGTTGGTCCCTTACTACTGGTTCTGAAGGATAGGGAAAGTGGTGAAAGGTAAGTAAAGTGATGAAGAGTAGAGAAGATGGTGAAGGGCAGGGAAGGTGGTGAAGGGTAGGCAAGGTGGTGAAGGGCAGGGAAGGTGGTGAAGGGTAGGCAAGGTGGGGAAGGGTAGGCAAGGTGGGGAAGGGTAGGCAAGGTGGTGAAGGGGTGGGAATGTGGTGAAGGGTAGGCAAGGTGGTGAAGGGTAGGCAAGGTGGTGAAGGGTAGGGAATGTGGAGAAGGGTATGGAAGGTGGTGAAGGGTAGGCAAGGTGGTGAAGGGTAGGGAAGGTGGTGAAGGGTAGGGAAGGTGGAGAAGGGTAGGGAAGGTGGTGAAGGGTAGGGAAGGTGGTGAAGGGTAGGCAAGGTGGTGAAGGGTAGGCAAGGTGGTGAAGGGTAGGCAAGGTGGTGAAGGGTCGGGAAGGTGGTGAAGGGTAGGGAAGGTGGTGAAGGGTAGGGAAGGTGGTGAAGGGTAGGGAAGGTGGTGAAGGGTAGGGAAGGTGGTGAAGGGCAGGGAAGGTGGTGAAGGGTAGGGAAGGTGGTGAAGGGTAGGTAAGGTGGTGAAGGGTAGGGAAGGTGGTGAAGGGTAGGCAAGGTGGTGAAAGGTAAGGAAGGTGGTGAAGGGTAGGGTCACCCCATGGTCACATTTGTCGAACGCCTTTGCAAAGTGTGTGTATACAAAGTGTGTTACAGGTACTCAACCACTATGACAAAATCACATATGGCTCTAGAAGAAAAGCGAAATGCAGATGTTGTTATCTTAAGGAAATCATCTCGATAATCTCAAGATAACAACATCTGCATTTTGCTTCTCTTCTAGAGATTCTGTGATTTTGTCATAGTGGTTGAGTAACTGTGACAGCCATGATCTGCCCGCTCTAAATCCATGTTGTCCTGGATTGTGTAGCTCATTATTTTCCATAAAACTAGAAATCTGATTCCTAATCACTCTTTCAAACACTTTTATTATGTGTGATGTTAGTCCAACTGGTCTATAATTTTTTTGCCAGAGCTTTACTACCCCCCTTGTGCAGAGGAGCTATATCTGCAGATTTAAGTGCTGCTGGTATCTCCCCTGTATCCAGGCTCTTCCTCCAAATTAAGCTGAGTGCTCTCGCTACTGGTATTTTACATTTCTTCATGAATATTGAATTCCATGAGTCAGGCCCAGGAGCTGAGTGCATAGGCATATTGTCAATTTCTCTTTCAAAGTCTTCCGAGTTTGTGGTAATATCCGTTATATTATCTGCAGCTTGAATGTCATTCATAAAGAAGCTGTCTGGATCATCAACTTTCATGTTGTTTATTGATGTGCTAAACATAGCCTCATACTGACTTCTTAGAATGTCACTAATCTCTTAGTTGTCCTCTGTGTACGTACCTTCATTTGTAATTAACGTTCCAATACTGGTGGAGGTTTTTTATTTTGATTTTGCGTATGTGAAAAAATATTTTGGATTTTCCCTTATCTCTTGTATAGCTTTCTGTTCCAATTCCATTTCCTCAGACTCATATGATCGCTTCAACGTTTGTTCTATTTCTTCTGTCTCCCTGCTTAAGTTTATTTTTCTTGCTTGTGATAGTCGTGTCTACTGAAGTATTTCCGTTATTTTTTTCATTCTCCTGTACAGTCGTCTGCGTTCTCTTTCTAGAGTGGTCCTCTTTCTGCCCCTCCTCACAGGCACGTGCTTCAAGCAGACCTTGAAAGCTTCAGCTGTCAGTTGAGCTATTCCCTGCGTGGGAGTTTTGTCGCTTAAAACCGTCTCCCATTGAATGGTTGCAAGGTCTACATTTATTTTTTCCCAGTCGATCCTCTTATTGTTGAAATTGAATGGTGGAGAAGGGTAGCGAAGGTGGTGAGGGGTAGGGAAGGTGGTGAAGGGTAGGGAAGGTGGTGAAGGGCAGGGAAGATGGTGAGGGGTAGGGAAGGTGGTGAAGGGTAGGAAGGGTGGTGAATGGTAGGGAAGATGGTGAAGGGTAGGGAAGGTGGTGAAGGGTAGGGAAGGTGGTGAAGGGTAGGGACGGTGGTGTATGGTAGGGAAGGTGGTGAAGGGTAGGGAAGGTGGTGAAGGGTAGGGTAGGTGGTGTATGGTACGGAAGGTGGTGAAGGGTAGGGAAGGTGGTGAAGGGTAGGGAAGGTAGTGAAGGGTAAGGAAGGTGGTAAAGGGTAGGGAAGGTGGTGAAGGGTAGGGAAGGTAGTGAAGGGTAGGGTAGGTGGTGAAGGGTCGGGAAGGTGGTGAAGGGTAGGGTAGGTGGTGAAGGGTAGGGAAAGTGGTGAAGGGTAGGGAAGGTGGTAAAGGGTAGGGAAGGTAGTGAAGGGTAGGGACGGTGGTGTATGGTAGGGAAGGTGGTGAATGGTAGGGAAGGTGGTGAAGGGTAGGGTAGGTGGTAAAGGGTAGGGAAGGTGGTGAAGGGTAGGGAAGGTAGTGAAGGGTAGGGTAGGTGGTGAAGGGTAGCGTAGGTGGTGAAGGGTAGGGAAGGTGGTGAAGGGTCGGGAAGGTGGTGAAGGGTAGGGAAGGTGGTGAAGGGTAAGGAAGGTGGTGAAGGGTAGAGAAGGTGGAGAAGGGTAGGCAAAGTGATGAAGAACATGGAAGATATTGATGATAGTGGATGTAGGTGGAGTACCCGGCGGTGCCCGGGTAGTGATGATAGTGATGAAGATAGTGTGTAGTGAAGATGTGCCATCCGACACCCGCGCCAAGCCGGATACCATCACAAGTATTGACCAAAAATTATGATTTTTTTACATATAATTATGTCCCTGTACGGAAAAGAATCAGATATTACTAAATGACTTCATACTTTATCACGTAGTTTATCTCACTTCTTGCAGGCCTCCGTTCGATCCCTGATTGACCAGTACCCTTCCTTTAAATGCCCACAGTCCCCAAGTGGGCATTTAGAGGCATAGACGACGTTTGTCTCCTTTAAGGCGTTCTGATTGGTATCTGGAGAGTTTTTCATGAGTAGATTGGCCGTTTATATGGTTTTATAATAAATTGGCCAATCTACTCATGAAAAACTCTCCAGATACGAAGCAGAACGCCTTAAAGGAGACCAACGTCGTCTATGCCTCTAAATGTCCACTTGGGGACTGTAAGCCCCAAAGAACTCAGTATATAGGCAAGACAACAACATCTCTTTCCAGGCGATTAACAATGCATAATTAATATGGCGCAATCAAGGAACATATAATCTCTTCCCACAACCAGACCATCACCAGAGAAATCTTAACAAACAACACAGAAATCATCGATAGATACAGTGATAGCAGGCGGCTCGACATCAGTGAAGCACTACACATAAAAAATTCAACACCAGCAATCAACAGCCAATTAATTCACAACTATATTCTACCCACTTCAAGACCCCGAACCAATATGGAAGCAACAACAGGAAGTATGAGCCAATAGGCCTTCTGCAATTCTCATATCCAATTTATACCCATTGTTCCGTGTTCTGTCTTGTGTTTGTTCACCTCACCCAATGTATATATATATATATATATATATATATATATATATATATATATATATATATATATATATATATATATGTCGTACCTAGTAGCCAGAACTCACTTTTCAGCCTACAATGCAAGGCCCGATTTGCCTAATAAGCCAAGTTTTCATGAATTAATATTTTTTCTCTAATTTTTTTCTTATGAAATGATAAAGCAACCCATTTCATTATGTAAAAGGTCAATTTTTTTTATTGGAGTTAAAATTAACGTAGATATATGACAGAACCTAACCAACCCTACCTAACCTAACCTAACCTATCTCTATAGGTTAGGTTAGGTTAGGTAGCCGAAAAAGTTAGGTTAGGTTAGGTTAGGTAGGTTAGGTAGTCGAAAAGCAATTAATTCATGAAAACTTGGCTTATTAGGCAAATCGGGCCTTGCATAGTAGGCTCAGAAGTGAGTTCTGGCTACTAGGTACGACATATATATATATATGTCGTATCTAGTAGCCAGAACGTACTTCTCTGCCTACTATGCAAGGCCCGATTTGCCTAATAAGCCAAGTTTTCATGAATTAATTGTTTTTCGACTACCTAACCTACCTAACCTAATCTAACCTAACCTTTTCGGCTACCTAACCTAACCTAATCTATAAAGATAGGTTAGGTTAGGTTAGGTAGGGTTGGTTAGGTTCGGTCATATATCTACGTTAATTTTAATTCCAATAAAAAAAAATTGACCTCATACATAATGAAATAGGTAGCTTTATCATTTCATAAGAAAAAAATTAGAGAAAATATATTAATTCAGGAAAACTTGGCTTATTAGGCAAATCGGGCCTTGCATAGTAGGCTGAGAAGTGCGTTCTGGCTACTAGGTACGACATATATATATATATATATATATATATATATATATATATATATATATATATATATATATATATATATATATATATATATATATATATATATGTCGTACCTAATAGCCAGAACGCACTTCTCAGCCTACTATTCAAGGCCCGATTTGCCTAATAAGCCAAGTTTTCATGAATTAATGTTTTTTCGTCTACCTAACCTACCTAACCTAACCTAACCTAGCTTTTTTTGGCTACCTAACCTAACCTTACCTATAAATATAGGTTAGGTTAGGTTAGGTAGGGTTGGTTAGGTTCGGTCATATATCTACGTTAATTTTAACTCCAATAAAAAAAAATTGACCTCATACATAGAGAAAAGGGTTGCTTTATCATTTCATAAGAAAAAAATTATAGTAAATATATTAATTCAGGAAAACTTGGCTTATTAGGCAAATCGGGCCTTGAATAGTAGGCTGAGAAGTGAGTTCTGGCTACTAGGTACGACATATATATATATATATATATATGTCGTACCTAGTAGCCAGAATGCACTTCTCAGCCTACTATGCAAGGCTCGAATTGCCTAATAAGCCAAGTTTTCCTGAATTAATATGTTTTCTCTAATTTTTTTCTAATGAAATGATAAAGCTACCTATTTCAATATGTATGAGGTCAATTTTGTTTTATTGGAGTTAAAATTAACGTAGATATACGACCGAACCTAACCAACCCTACCTAACCTAACCTAGCCTATCTTTATAGGTTAGGTTAGGTTAGGTAGCCGAAAAAGTTAGGTTAGGTTAGGTTAGGTAGGTTAGGTAGTCGAAAAACAAATAATTCATGAAAACTTGGCTTATTAGGCAAATCGGGCCTTGCATAGTAGGCTGAGAAGTGTGTTCTGGCTACTAGGTACGACATATATATATATATATATATATATATATATATATATATATATATATATATATATATATATATATATATATATATATATATATATATATATTTATATATATATATATATATGTATATATATATATATATATATATGTCGTACCTAGTAGCCAGAACTCACTTCTCAGCCTACTATTCAAGGCCCGATTTGCCTAATAAGCCAAGTTTTCCTGAATTAATATATTTACTATAATTTTTTTCTTATGAAATGATAAAGCAACCCTTTTCTCTATGTATGAGGTCAATTTTTTTTTATTGGAGTTAAAATTAACGTAGATATATGACCGAACCTAACCAACCCTACCTAACCTAACCTAACCTATATTTATAGGTAAGGTTAGGTTAGGTAGCCAAAAAAGCTAGGTTAGGTTAGGTTAGGTAGGTTAGGTAGACCAAAAAACATTATTTCTTGAAAACTTGGCTTATTAGGCAAATCGGGCCTTGAATAGTAGGCTGAGAAGTACGTTCTGGCTATTAGGTACGACATATATATATATATATATATATATATATATATATATATATGTCGTACCTAATAGCCAGAACGCACTTCTCAGCCTACTATTCAACGCCCGATTTGCCTAATAAGCCAAGTTTTCATGAATTAATGTTTTTTCGTCTACCTAACCTACCTAACCTAACCTAACCTAGCTTTTTTTGGCTACCTAACCTAACCTTACCTATAAATATAGGTTAGGTTAGGTTAGGTAGGGTTGGTTAGGTTCGGTCATATATCTACGTTAATTTTAACTCCAATAAAAAAAAATTGACCTCATACATAGAGAAAAGGGTTGCTTTATCATTTCATAAGAAAAAAATTATAGTAAATATATTAATTCAGGAAAACTTGACTTATTAGGCAAATCGGGCCTCGAATAGTAGGCTGAGAAGTGAGTTCTGGCTACTAGGTACGACATATATATATATATATATATATATATATATATATATATATATATATATATATGTCGTACCTAGTAGCCAGAACTCACTTTTCAGCCTACAATGCAAGGCCCGATTTGCCTAATAAGCCAAGTTTTCATGAATTAATATATTTTCTCTAAATTTTTTCTTATGAAATGATAAAGCAACCCATTTCATTATGTAAGAGGTCAATTTTTTTTTATTGGAGTTAAAATTAATGTAGATATATGACCGAACCTAACCAACCCTACCTAACCTAACCTAACCTATCTTTATAGGTTAGGTTAGGTTAGGTAGCCGAAAAAGTTAGGTTAGGTTAGGTTAGGTAGGTTAGGTAGTCGAAAAGCAATTAATTCATGAAAACTTGGCTTATTAGGCAAATTGGGCCTTGCATAGTAGGCTCAGAAGTGAGTTCTGGCTACTAGGTACGACATATATATATATATATATATATGTCGTACCTAGTAGCCAGAATGCACTTCTCAGCCTACTATGCATGGCCCGATTTGCCTAATAAGCCAAGTTTTCCTGAATTAATATATTTTCTCTAATTTTTTTCTTATGAAATGATAAAGCTACCCATTTCATTATGTATGAGGTCAAAGTTTTTTTATTGGAGTTAAAATTAACGTAGATATATGACCGAACCTAACTGACCCTACCTAACCTAACCTAACCTATCTTTATAGGTTAGGTTAGGTTAGGTAGCCAAAAAAAGTTAGGTTAGGTTAGGTTAGGTAGGTTAGGTAGTCGAAAAACAATTAATTCATGAAAACTTGGCTTATTAGGCAAATTGAGCCTTGCATAGTAGGCAGAGAAGTGCGTTCTGGCTACTAGGTACGACATATATATATATATATATATATATATATATATATATATATATATATATATATATATATATATATATATATATATATATATATATATATATATATATATATTTCATTGAATATGACCGCATATTCTGTATTTATTATTTTCTGGTTTAGGGCTTCTATCCCTCTAACTATTTTCTTAGCATCAGGGTTTAATTGAAATCCAAAACTCATTTTCGTACTTTTAAGGTGAAGAAAAGAAGTGATTTACTATAGAGTGTATTACACTTATTTGTATAATTTGCACGACGTTTCGAACCTCCATGGTTCATTCTCAAGTGAACAGATCTTACAATACTAGTTGATTTTATACCCGCATTAGGTCAGGTGATAATACAATGAAGGTGAAAACATGGGGGATACATAAGGGATAAACATAGGGGCTGCAGAAGGCTTATTGGCCCATACGAGGCATCTCCTATCTAAACACAAAGATTAATCCAGTGTAATTGGCCTGTTATGTTGGATATTGTCTTCAGTGTTGGCATCGATATGTTCTTGTCTTGTCCTTACTCTCATGGTGGGTAGAGTAAATAGTTCCGTGATTTGGGTGTTCATGGTAGGTCGCTCTATTCTTATGTGAATTGCCTCAAGAATTTGTAATCTTCTTGAATCTTGGGTTTTGTCTATTATGCAAGTATTCTTGTTCAACATTTCTCTTGTTTCTCAAACAAGAGAAATGCTTGCTAGTGTGTAAGATTGCTAGTGTGTAAGATTGCTAGTGTGTAAGATTGCTAGTGTGTAAGATTGCTAGTGTGTAAGCTTGCTAGTGTGTAAGCTTGCTAGTGTGTAAGATTGCTAGTGTGTAAGATTGCTAGTGTGTAAGATTACTAGTGTGTAAGATTACTAGTGTGTAAAATTGCTAGTGTGTAAGATTGCTAGTGTGTAAGATTGCTAGTGTGTAAGATTGCTAGTGTGTAAGATTGCTAGTGTGTAAGATTACTAGTGTGTAAGATTACTAGTGTGTAAAATTGCTGGTGTGTAAGATTGCTAGTGTGTAAGATTGCTAGTGTGTAAGATTGCTAGTGTGTAAGCTTGCTAGTGTGTAAGCTTGTTAGTGTGTAAGCTTGCTAGTGTGTAAGATTGCTAGTGTGTAAGATTGCTAGTGTGTAAGATTACTAGTGTGTAAGATTGCTAGTGTGTAAGATTGCTAGTGTGTAAGATTGATATTCTGCTCTCTTGGTTGTCTACACGGATATGAGTATCTACCATTGTAACCTTTGGTGAGGCTGTGGCTGAGTTAGTGAGGCTGTGGCTGAGTTAGTGAGGCTGTGGCTGAGTTAGTGAGGCTGCGGCTGAGTTAGTAAGGGGTGGCTGAGTTAGTGAGGCTGTGGCTGAGTTAGTGAGGGGTGGCTGAGTTAGTGAGGGGTGGCAGAGTTAGTGAGGCTGTGGCTGAGTTAGTGAAGCTTCAGGTGAGTTAGTGAGGCTGCGGTTGAGTTAGTAAGGCTGCGGCTGAGTTAGTGAGGCTGTGGCTGAGTTAGTGAGGCTGTGGCTGAGTTAATGAGGCAGTGGCTGTGTTAGTGAGGCTGTCGGTGGGTTTGTGAGGCTGTGGCTGAGTTAATGAGGCTGTGGTTGTGTTAATGAGACTGTGGTTAGGTTAATGAGGATGTGGCTGAGTTAGTGAGGCTGTGGCTGAGTTAATGTGGCTGTGGCTGAGTTAGTGAGGCTGTGGTTGAGTTAGTGAGGCTATGGCTGAGTTAGTGAGGCTGTGGCTGAGTTAATGAGTCTGTGGCTGAGATAGTGAGGCTATGGCAGAATTAGTGAGGCTGTGGCTGAATTAGTGAGGCTGTTGCTGAGTCAATGAGGCTGTGTCTGAGTTAGTAAGGCTGTGGCTGAGTTAGTGAGGCTTTGGCTGAGTTAGTGAGGTTGTAGCTGAGTTAGTGAGGCTGTGGCTGAGTTAGTGAGGCTTTGGCTGAGTTAATGAGGCTGTGGCTGAGTTAGTGAGGCTTTGGCTGAGTTTGTGAGGCTGTGGCTGAGTTAGTGATGCTTTGGCTGAGTTAATGAGGCTGCGGCTGAATTAGTGAGGCTGCGGCTGAGTTAGTGAGGCTTTGGCTGATTTAGTGAGGCTGTGGCTGAGTTAATGAGGCTGTGGCTGTGTTAGTGAGGCTCTAGCTGAGTTTGTGAGGCTGTGGCTGTGTTAATGAGACTGTGGTTGAGTTAGTGAGGCTGTGGTTGAGTTAATGAGGCTGTGGTGGAGTTAGTGAGGCTAGTGCTGAGTTAATGTGGCTGTGGCTGAGTTAGTGAGGCTGTGGCTGAGTTAGTGAGGCTGTCGTTGAGTTTGTGAGGCAGTGGCTGAGTTAATGAGGCTGTGGTTGTGTTAATGAGGCTGCGGCTAGGTTAATGAGGCTGTGGATGAGTTAGTGAGGCTGTGGCTGAGTTAATGTGGCTGTGGCTGAGTTAGTGAGGCTGTGGTTGAGTTAGTGATGCTGTGGCTGAGTTAGTGAGGCTGTGGCTGAGTTAATGAGG
Source organism: Procambarus clarkii (assembly GCF_040958095.1). Lineage (NCBI taxonomy): Eukaryota > Metazoa > Arthropoda > Malacostraca > Decapoda > Cambaridae > Procambarus > Procambarus clarkii. The sequence continues at coordinate 18,778,599 of NC_091155.1, forward strand.
CTGTGGCTGAGTTAATGAGGCTGTGGATGAGTTAGTGAGGCTGTGGCTGAGTTAGTGAGGCTGTGGCTGAGTAAGTGAGGCTGTGGCTGAGTTAGTGAGGCTGTGGCTGAGTTAGTGAGGCTGTGGCTGAGTTAGTGAGGCAGTGGCGGAGTTAGTGAGGCTGTGGCTGAGTTAGTGAGGCTGTGGCTGAGTTAATGAGTCTGTGGCTGAATTAGTGAGGCTATAGCTCAGTTAGTAAGGCTGTGACTGAGTTAGTAAAGTTGTGGCTGAGTTAATGAGGCTGTGGCTGAGTTAGTGAGGCTGAGGTTGAGTTAGTGAGACTGTGGTTAAGTTAATGAGGCTGTGGCTGAGTTAGTCAGGATGTGGTTGAGTTAGTGAGGCTGTGGTTGAGGTAATGAGGCTGTGGCTAAGTTACTGAGGCTGTGGCTGAGTTAGTGAGGCTGTGGCTGAGTTAGTGAGGCTGTGGCTGAGTTAGTGGGGCTGTGGCTGAGTTAGTGAGGCTGTGGCTGAGTTAATGAGGCTGTGGCTGAGTTAATGAGGCTGTGGATGAGTTAGTAAGGCTGTGGCTGATTTAGTGAGGCTGTGGCTGAGTTAGTGAGGCTGTGGCTGAGTTAGCGAGACTGTGGCTGAGTTAATGAGGCTGTGACTGGGTTAATGACGCTGTGGCTGAGTTAGTGAGGCTGTGGCTGAGTTAGTGAGGCTGTGGCTGAATTAATAGGGCTGTGGCTGAGTTCGTGAGGCTGTGGCTGAGTTAGTGAGGCTGTAACTGAGTTAGTAAGGCTGTGACTGAGTTAGTGAGGCTGTGGCTGAGTTAGTGAGGCTGTGTCTGAGTTAATGAGGCTGTGGCTGAGTTAATGAGGCTGTGGATGAGTTAGTGAGGCTGTGGCTGAGTTAGTGAGGCTGTGGCTGAGTTAGTGAGGCTGTGGCTGAGTTAGTTAGGCTGTGGCTGAGTTAGTGAGGCTGTGACTGGGTTAATGAGGCTGTGGGTGAGTTAGTGAGGCTGTGGCTGAGTTAGTGAGGCTGTGGCTGAGTTTGTGAGGCTGTGGCTGAGTTCGTGAGGCTGTGGCTGAATTAGTGAGGCTGTAACTGAGTTAGTGAGGCTGTGACTGAGTTAGTGAGGCTGTGGCTGAGTTAGTGAGGCTGTAACTGAGTTAGTGAGGCTGTGACTGAGTTAGTGAGGCTGTGGCTGAGTTATTGAGGCTGTGGTTGAGTTAATGAGGCTGTGGCTGAGTTAGTAAGGCTGCGGCTGAGATAGTGCTGCTGTGGCTGAGTTAGTGAGGCTGTGGCTGAGTTAATGAGGCTGTGGCTGAGTTAATGAGGCTGTGGCTGAGATGGCGAGACTTGCGGCTGAGTTAGTGAGGCTGCGGCTGAGTTTGTGAGGCTGTGGTTGAATTAGTGAGGCTGCGGCTGAGATAGTGAGGCTGTGGCTGAGTTAGTGAGGCTGTGGCTGAGTTAATGAGGCTGTGGCTGAGTTAATGAAGCTGTGGCTGAGATAGTGAGACTGCAGCTGAGTTAGTGAGGCTGCGGCTGAGTTTGTGAGGCTGCGGCTGAGATAGTAAGGCTGCGGCTGAGTTAATGAGGCTGTGGCTGAGATAGTAAGGCTGCGACTGAGTTAGTGAGGCAGCGGCTGAGTTAGTAAGGCTGCGGCTGAGTTAGTAAGGCTCTGGCTGAGATAGTAAGGCTGTGGCTGAGTTAGTGAGGCTGCGGCTGAGTTAGTAAGGCTGCGGCTGAGTTAGGGAGGCTGCGGCTGAGTTAGTAAGGCTGCGCCTGAGATAGTAAGGCAGTGGCTGATTTAGTGAGGCTGCGGCTGAGTTAGTGAGGCTGCGGCTGAGTTAGTGAGGCTGCGGCTGAGATACTGAAGCTGCGGCTGAGATAGTGAAGCTGTGACTGAGATAGCGAGGCTGTGGCTGAGTTAGTAAGGCTGCGGCTGAGTTAGTAAGACTGCGGCTGAGTTAGTAAAGCTGCGACTGAGATAGTGAGGCTGCGGCTGAGTTAGTAAGGCTCCGGGTGAGTTAGACAGGCTGCGGCTGAGTTAGTAAGGCTGCGGCTGAGATAGAGAGGCTGCGGCTGAGTTAGTGAGGCTGTGGCTGAGTTAGTGAGGCTGTCGCTGAGTTAGTGAGGCTGTGGCTGAGTAAGTGAGGGGTGGCTGAGTTAGTGAGGCTGCGGCTGAGTTAGTGAGGGGTGGCTGAGTTAGTGAGGGGTGGCAGAGTTAGTGAGGGGTGGATGAGTTAGTGAGGGGTGGCAGAGTTAGTGAGGATGTGGCTGAGTTAGTGAAGCTTCAGCTGATTTAGTGAGGCTGCGGTTGAGTAAGTAAGGCTGCGGCTGAGTTAGTGAGGCTGTAGCTGAGTTAGTGAGGCTGTGGCTGAGTTAATGAGGCTGTGGCTGTGTTAGTGAGGCTGTCGGTGAGTTTGTGAGGCTGTGGCTGAGTTAATGAGGCTGTGGTTGTGTTAATGAGGCTGTGGTTAGGTTAATGAGGATGTGGCTGAGTTAGTGAGGCTGTGGCTGAGTTAATGTGGCTGTGGCTGAGTTAGTGAGGCTGTGGTTGAATTAGTGAGGCTATGGCTGAGTTAGTGAGGCTGTGGCTGAGTTAATGAGTCTGTGGCTGAGTTATTGAGGCTATGGCAGAATTAGTGAGGCTGTGGCTGAGTTAGTGAGGCTGTGGCTGATTCAATGAGGCTTTGTCTGAGTTAGTGAGGCTGTGGTTGAGTTAATGTGGCTGTTGCTGAGTTAGTGAGGCTGTGGCTGAGTTAGTTAGGCTGTCGTTGAGTTTGTGAGGCAGTGGCTGATTTAATGAGGCTGTGGTTGTGTTAATGAGGCTGCGGTTAGGTTAATGAGACTGTGGATGAGTTAGTGAGGCTGTGGCTGAGTTAATAAGGCTGTGGCTGAGTTCGTGAGGCTGTGGCTGAGTTAGTGAGGCTGTAACTGAGTTAGTAAGGCTGTGACTGAGTTAGTGAGGCTGTGGCTGAATTAATAAGGCTGTGGCTGAGTTCGTGAGGCTGTGGCTGAGTTAGTGAGGCTGTAACTGAGTTAGTAAGGCTGTGACTGAGTTAGTGAGGCTGTGGCTGAGTTAGTGAGGCTGTGTCTGAGTTAATGAGGCTGTGGCTGAGTTAATGAGGCTGTGGATGAGTTAGTGAGGCTGTGGCTGAGTTAGTGAGGCTGTGGCTGAGTTAGTGAGGCTGTGGCTGAGTTAGTGAGGCTGTGGCTGAGTTAGTGAGGCTGTGACTGGGTTAATGAGGCTGTGGCTGAGTTAGTGAGGCTTTGGCTGAGTTAGTGAGGCTGTGGCTGAGTTTGTGAGGCTGTGGCTGAGTTCGTGAGGCTGTGGCTGAATTAGTGAGGCTGTAACTGAGTTAGTGAGGCTGTGACTGAGTTAGTGAGGCTGTGGCTGAGTTAGTGAGGCTGTAACTGAGTTAGTGAGGCTGTGACTGAGTTAGTGAGGCTGTGGCTGAGTTATTGAGGCTGTGGTTGAGTTAATGAGGCTGTGGCTGAGTTAGTAAGGCTGCGGCTGAGATAGTGCTGCTGTGGCTGAGTTAGTGAGGGTGTGGCTGAGTTAATGAGGCTGTGGCTGAGTTAATGAGGCTGTGGCTGAGATGGCGAGACTTGCGGCTGAGTTAGTGAGGCTGCAGCTGAGTTTGTGAGGCTGTGGTTGAATTAGTGAGGCTGCGGCTGAGATAGTGAGGCTGTGGCTGAGTAAGTGAGGCTGTGGCTGAGTTAATGAGGCTGTGGCTGAGTTAATGAAGCTGTGGCTGAGATAGTGAGACTGCAGCTGAGTTAGTGAGGCTGCGGCTGAGTTTGTGAGGCTGCGGCTGAGATAGTAAGGCTGCGGCTGAGTTAATGAGGCTGTGGCTGAGTTAGTAAGGCTGCGACTGAGTTAGTGAGGCAGCGGCTGAGTTAGTAAGGCTGCGGCTGAGTTAGTAAGGCTCTGGCTGAGATAGTAAGGCTGTGGCTGAGTTAGTGAGGCTGCGGCTGAGTTAGTAAGGCTGCGGCTGAGTTAGTGAGGCTGCGGCTGAGTTAGTAAGGCTGCGCCTGAGATAGTAAGGCTGTGGCTGATTTAGTGAGGCTGCGGCTGAGTTAGTGAGGCTGCGGCTGAGTTAGTAAAGCTGCGGCTGAGATAGTGAAGCTGCGGCTGAGATAGTGAAGCTGTGACTGAGATAGCGAGGCTGTGGCTGAGTTAGTAAGGCTGCGGCTGAGTTAGTAAGACTGCGGCTGAGTTAGTAAAGCTGCGACTGAGATAGTGAGGCTGCGGCTGAGTTAGTAAGGCTCAGGCTGAGTTAGTAAGGCTGCGGCTGAGTTAGTAAGGCTGCGGCTGAGATAGAGAGGCTGCGGCTGAGTTAGTGAGGCTGTGGCTGAGTTAGTGAGGCTGTCGCTGAGTTAGTGAGGCTGTGGCTGAGTTAGTGAGGGGTGGCTGAGTTAGTGAGGCTGCGGCTGAGTTAGTGAGGGGTGGCTGAGTTAGTGAGGGGTGACAGAGTTAGTGAGGGGTGGATGAGTTAGTGAGGGGTGGCAGAGTTAGTGAGGATGTGGCTGAGTTAGTGAAGCTTCAGGTGAGTTAGTGAGGCTGCGGTTGAGTTAGTAAGGCTGCGGCTGAGTTAGTGAGGCTGTAGCTGAGTTAGTGAGGCTGTGGCTGAGTTAATTAAGCTGTGGCTGTGTTAGTGAGGCTGTCGGTGAGTTTGTGAGGCTGTGGCTGAGTTAATGAGGCTGTGGTTGTGTTAATGAGGCTGTGGTTAGGTTAATAAGGCTGTGGCTGAGTTCGTGAGGCTGTGGCTGAGTTAGTGAGGCTGTAACTGAGTTAGTGATGCTGTGACTGAGTTAGTGAGGCTGTGGCTGAGTTAGTGAGGCTGTGGCTGAGTTAATGATGCTGTGGCTGATTTAGTGAGGCTGTGGCTGAGTTATTGAGGCTGTGACTGAATTAATGAGGCTGTGGCTGAGTTAGTGAGGCTGTGGCTGAGTTAGTGAGGCTGAGGTTGAGTTAGTGAGACTGTGGTTAAGTTAATGAGGCTGTGGCTGAGTCAGTCAGGATGTGGTTGAGTTAGTGAGGCTGTGGTTGAGGTAGTGAGGCTGTGGCTAAGTTACTGAGGCTGTGGCTGAGTTAGTGAGGCTGTGGCTGAGTTAATGAGGCTGTGGCTGAGTTAATGAGGCTGTGGCTTAGTTAGTGAGGCTGAAGCTGAGTTAGTGAGGCTGTGGCTGAGTTAGTGGGGCTGTGGCTGAGTTAGTGAGGCTGTGGCTGAGTTAATGAGGCTGTGGCTGAGTTAATGAGGCTGTGGATGAGTTAGTGAGTCTGTGGCTGAGTTAGTGAGGCTGTGGCTGAGTTAGTGAGGCTGTGGCTGAGTTAGTGAGGCTGTGGCTGTGTTAGTGAGGCTGTGGCTGAGTTAGTGAGGCTGTGACTGGGTTAATGAGTCTGTGGCTGCGTTAGTGAGGCTCTGGCTGAGTTAGTGAGGCTGTAGCTGAGTTAATAAGGCTGTGACTGAATTAATGAGGCTGTGGCTGAGTTAGTGAGGCTGTGACTGAGTTAGTGAGGCTGTGACTGGGGTAATGAGGTTGTGGCTGAGTTAGTGATGCTGCAGGTGAGTTAGTGAAGTTAGGGCTGAGCTAGTGAGGCTGTGGCTGAGTTAGTGAAGCTGTGGCTGGGTTAATAAGGCTTTGGCTGAGTTAATGAGGCTGTGGTTGAGTTAATGAGGCTGTGGCTGAGTTAGTAAGGCTGCGGCTGAGATAGTGCTGCTGAGGCTGAGTTAGTGAGGCGGCGGCTGAGTTAATGAGGCTGTGGCTGAGTTAATGAGGCTGTGGCTGAGATAGCGAGACTTGCGGCTGAGTTAGTGAGGCTGTGGCTGAGGTAATGAGGCTATGGCTGAGTTAATGAAGCTGTGGCTGAGATAGTGAGACTGCAGCTGTGTTAGTGAGGCTGCGGCTGAGTTTGTGAGGCTGCGGCTGAGATAGTAAGGCTGCGGCTTAGTTAGTGAGGCTGTGGCTGAGTTAGTAAGGCTGCTACTGAGTTAGTGAGGCAGCGGCTGAGTTAGTAAGGGTGCGGCTGAGTTAGTAAGGCTGTGGCTGAGATAATAAGGCTGTGGCTGAGTTAGTGAGGCTGCGGCTGAGTTAGTAAGGCTGCGGCTGAGTTAGTGAGGCTGCGGCTGAGTTAGTAAGGCTGCGCCTGAGTTAGTAAGGCTGCGGCTGATTTAGTGAGGCTGCGGCTGAGTTAGTGAGGCTGCGGCTGAGTTAGTGAAGCTGCGGCTGAGATAGTGAAGCTGTGACTGAGATAGCGAGGCTGTGGCTGAGTTAGTAAGGTTGCGGCTGAGTTAGTAAGACTGCGGCTGAGTTAGTAAAGCTGCGACTGAGATAGTGAGGCTGCGACTGAGTTAGTAAGGCTGCAGCTGAGTTAGTAAGGCTGCGGCTGAGTTAGTAAGGCTGCGGCTGAGATAGAGAGGCTGCGGCTGAGTTAGTGAGGCTGTGGCTGAGTTAGTGAGGCGGTGGCTGAGTTAGTGAGGCTGTGGCTGAGTTAGTAAGGCTGTGGCTGAGTTAGTAAGGCTGCATTTGAGTTAGTGAGGCTGTGGCTGAGTTAGTGAGGCTGTGGGTGAGATAGTGATCGAGGCTGTGGCTGAGTTAGTAATGCTGCAGCTGAGATAGTGAGGCTGTGGCTGAGTTAGTAATGCTGCGGCTGAGATAGTGAGGCTGTGGCTGAGTTAGTAATGCTGTGGCTGAGATAGTGAGGCTGTGGCTGAGTTAGTAATGCTGCGGCTGAGATAGTGAGGCTGTGGCTGAGTTAGTGAAGCTATGGCTGAGTTAGTATGGCTGTGGCTGAGTTAGTGAGGCTGTGGCTGTGATAGTGATGTAGCGGCTGAGTTAGTAAGGCTGTGGTTGAGTAAGTAAGGCTGTGGCTGAGTTAGTAAGGCTGTGGCTGAGTTAGTAAGGCTGTGGCTGAGTTAGTAAGGCTGTGGCTGAGATAGTGAAGCTGCGGCTGAGTTAGTGAGGCTGTGGCTGAGATAGTGAGGCTGTGGCTGAGTTAGTAATGCTGTGGCTGAGATAGTGAAGCTGCGGTTGAGTTAGTGAGGCTGTGGCTGAGATAGTGAAGCTGTGGCTGAGTTAGTAATGCTGCGGCTGAGATAGTAAGGCTGTGACTGAGTTAGTGAGGCTGCGGCTGTGATAGTGAGGCTGCGGCTGAGATAGTGAGGTTGCGGCTGAGATAGTGAGGCTGTGGCTGAGATAATGAGGCTGCGGCTGAGATAGTGAGGCTGCGGCTGAGATAGTGAGGCTGCGGCTGAGATAGTGAGGCTGTGGCTGAGATAGTGAGGCTGCGGCTGAGATAGTGAGGCTGCGGCTGAGATAGTGAGGCTGCGGCAGAGATAGTGAGGCTGCGGCTGAGATAGTGAGGCTGCGGCTGAGATAGTGAGGCTGCGGCTGAGATAGTGAGGCTGCGGCTGAGATAGTAAGGCTGTGGCTGAGATAGTGAGGCTGCGGCTGAGATAGTGAGGCTGCGGCTGAGATAGTGAGGCTGTGGCTGAGATAGTGAGGCTGCGGCTGAGATAGTGAGGCTGCGGCTGAGATAGTGAGGCTGCGGCTGAGATAGTGAGGCTGTGGCTGAGATAGTGAGGCTGCGGCTGAGATAGTGAGGCTGCGGCTGAGATAGTGAGGCTGCGGCTGAGATAGTGAGGCTGCGGCTGAGATAGTGAGGCTGTGGCTGAGATAGTAAGGCTGTGACTGAGTTAGTGAGGCTGCGGCTGAGATAGTGTGGCTGCGGCTGAGATAGTGAGGCTGCGGCTGAGATAGTGAGGCTATGGCTCAGATAGTAAGGCTGTGGCTGAGTTAATAAGGTTGCCAGGCATAAAAAAACGTTCATCAATAGTTCAATATTTACTTACTGCAATATTTAACCTTTGAACTTATCGTAACAAAACCCAGGATTATGTCGTTATTGATAAAGTTTATTTTTTTCCACTTTGTGAAATATCACTCAATAATATAAATAATATTGAGATGGCTCGGCATATATTTTTCTTTACAGCTTCAATTTTATCTAGCAGGTGTTGCGTTTATTTATGACTTTTTAACATAACACATTTCAAAGTTTAGATTTGATGCATTTTCCCGTAGCGTAAATTAAACATAATTGGTCCTGTTGTAACGGGCATAAATCACAGTGCCAGAGTGCTGGTCCAGACCGGGTCTGTGGCCCTGATGAACTGTGGCGCCCCTCTTGAATAATTACTCCAGCCACCAGGCGCTCTGATGGCCCCTTATTACATTTAAACATATATATGTTTATATATGTGTGCGTGTGTGTGTGTGTGTGTGTACAATCACCTAGTTGTACTCACTAAGTTGTGCTTGCGGGGATTGAGCATCGGCTCTATGGTCCCGCCTCGCAACCGTCAATCAACAGATGTGCAGGGTGCTGGACCTATTGGGCTCTATCATATCTACATTTGAAACTGTGTATGGAGTCACCCTCCACCACATCACTGCCCAATACATTCCATTTATTAACTGCTCTGACACTAAAAAAATAATTCTAATGACATTTTGGCTCATTTGGGCACTTAGTTTCAACCTGTGTCCCTTAGTGCGTGTGTCCCTTGTGTTAAATAAACTGTATTTGTCAACATTATAAATTCTTTGAGAATTTTGTGTGTGGCGATCATGTCACCCCTAACTCTCCTGTTTTCCAGCGACGCGAGGTTTAATTCCCGTAGTCTCTCCTCATAGCTCATGCCCTTCAGTTCTGGCACTATTATGGTGGCAAATCTTTGAACCTTCTCCACTTTAGTTTTGTGCTTGACGAGATATGGACTCCATACTGGAGCTTCATACTCCAGGATTGGTCTGACATATGTGGTATACAAGGATCTGAATGATTCCTACCACAAGTTTCTAAAGGCCGTTCTTATGTTTGCCAACCGGGCCTGGCATATGCCGTTGATGTTATCCTCTTGATATGATCTTCAGGGAACAGGTTTGGCGTGATATCAACCCCCAGGTCTTTCTCTCTCTCTGATTCTAGAAGAATTAAATTTCCCAAATGATACCATGTATCTGGCCTCCTGCTCCCTTCTCTTATCTTCATTACATTACATTTGCTCGGGTTAAACTCTAACAACCATTTGTTCGACCATTCCTGCAGCTTGTCCAGGTTTTCTTGAAGCCTCAAGCTGTCCTCCTCTGTCTCAATCTTTCCCATAATTTTGGCGTCGTCAGCAAACATTGAGAGGAATGAGTCTATACCCTCTGGGTATAGACTCATTTACGTATATCAGAAACAGGATAGGTCCAAGCACAGAGCCCTGTCGGACTCCACTGGTGACTTCACGCCAATCTGAGGTCTCACCCCTCACTGTAACTCTCTGCTTCCTATTGCTTAGGTACTCCCTTATCCACTGGAGCACCTTACCAGTTACTCCTGCCTGTTTCTCCAACTTATACACCAGCCTCTAATGGGATACTGTGACCCACCTCTCAAGGCGGTCGAAAGAGCCAAAGGTCAACCCCCGCAAGCACAAATAGGTGAATACTCACACACACACACACACACACACAAACACACCTAAGGTCAGCAGGGGTCTGGTAGCTGAACGGACAGCGCGTAGCACTCGTAATTCTGTGGCCCGGGTTCGATTCCCGGACCATGTAGAAACAAATGAGCAAAGTTTCTTTCACCCTGATACCCCTGTTACCTAGTAGTAAATAGATATCTCGGAGTTAGACAGCTGTTACGGAGCTGCTTTCTTGGGGTGTATGTGTGTGGGAAAAAAAATTAGTTAGTAGTTAGTTACAGTTGAGAGGCGGGCCGAAAGAGCAGAGCTGAACCCTTGCAAGAATAACTAGATGAATACACACACACACACACACACACACACACACACACACACACACACACACACACACACACACACACACACACACACACACACACACACACACACACACACACACACACACACACACGAACACACCTTCAGGAAGCAGACTGTAACAGCTGTCTAACTCCCAAGTACCTATTTACTGCTAGGTAACAGCGGCATCAGGCTGAAAGAAACTACCCATTGTTTCTCACCGACGCCGGGAATCGAACCATGGCCACAGGATTACGTGTCCAGCGTGCTATCCACACAGCCACCAGCGCCCCTGTGACAAAGGGGCTCCCCCGTGTGTGTTTGTTTGTGTGTAAATCATTACGTGATGAGCACTGTGACAATGTTAGACCACGATGGAAGGATTTAGATAAGAAATTCCTTAAGTACTTTCGCATATCACAATACGTCTTCAGAAGGATAGATATTAAAACAGATTGATGAAGATTAAGCCACCCAAGAGGTGGTGTTACAATGTTGTTGTTATAGATTCAGCTACTCGGAACAAGTTCCAAGTAGCACGGGCTATGGTGAGCCCGTAGTGGACTTACCTGGCACAGGAGCGGGGCTGTAACTGTGGTGTTACAAGTCAGTGGTGGTGGATATAGGC
>NC_091155.1:18796538-18809038 GCF_040958095.1 Procambarus clarkii
CCTTCGCTCCAGACTCGTTGGTATCCGTGGGTGTCTGCACACAAGGCCTCTCTTCTAGCTCAGGTACTTCTGCCATCGTAACCTCATGTTCCTTGTCGAGAGAAGAATCAGGAGACACTGCTAGATAACTGTCGATCTGCGGGGGAGAGGACAAATTAGACATGTTCAAATCCGGGTCTGTCTTTACCTGGACATTACCATTGCCTGTTACCTCAGACCGTACTGTTCTGGTAGACTCGTCCGCAACCTTGGGATGATTGGTGCTCCAATCGGTCACCAAGTCGTTGGCTAGTACCACGTCAATCCCAGCCACAGGGAGGGTATCGACTACTGCCAACTCACATGTGCCGCTGAAATAAGGCGAGTCAAGATGTACTGGCACTAAGGGGGCGATGTACTGCGTCCTAGGAAACCCAATCAGGACAACCTTTTGTCGCCCATTCACACTTACTCCCTCGGGTAACGAGCTCTTCACGATCAGGGACTGGGCTGCTCCACTATCTCTGAGCACTACAATTGATCTACCAGTATGATCACTCGTTACATACCCGGTTGAAGTGTGAGGGGCCAACAAACTTGGTCCTTCCTGCGTCGTCGTAGACTGGTTTCCTACTGGTGGTGTAACACAACCCATCATCATCACCTCCCTACGTGCGCTGCCACCTCTTCTGCCTCGGCACCTAGCAGCTATATGCCCTTTCTGCCCACAAGTCCAGCACACCATATTCCTCCTTGGACTACGGTGTTTCGGACTACTAGGACTTGTTCTTCGGGGGCTACTTGGGGGCGTCTTCTTAGCGCTTCGTGGGACGGGAGTCTCTTCATCGTCCTGAGGTCTGTCAAACCGGCGCTGGTAATTCCTCGGGACGTACTTAGTAGATGGCCTATGAGTCAGGATATACTCTTCAGCCATGGTGGCTGCTGCACTCAAGGTCTCCACCTGCTGTTCCTCTAAGTATGTCTTGAGGTCTCCAGATAAACAATCCTTGAAGTCCTCGAGCAGAATCAGCTGCTCGAGGTCTGCCTTGGTCTCCACCTTCCGAGAGGCACACCATTCCTGGAAAAGTCGCTCCTTGATTGTGGCGAATTCGGTGAAAGTGTGCTCTGAGGTCTTCTTCAGGTTTCGGAACTTCTGCCTGTACGCCTCAGGTACCAATTGGTACGCCATGAGCACAACCTTCTTCACCTTGTCATAATCGCTGGAGTCGTCAAGGGATAACGTAGAGTAGGCGATTTGGGCCTTCCCAGTCAAGACTGACTGTATCATGATGGCCCAATTCTCCCTTGGCCACTCCAAAGAGGCAGCGACTTTCTCGAAGGCTGCAAAGAATTTTGACACTTCCTTCTCATGGAATTTGGGGACCATTTTGATGTTGCGTACCGGATCGAAGCTACTGGTGTCCGTTGTTTGCCTCCGACCACCGCCTAATCGCAAAACTTCTAGTTCATGTTGTCTCTCTCTTTCCTCTTTGTCTCGTCGTTCTTGTCTGTCTCGTTCCTCTCTTTCTCGCTCTCGTTCTTCTCTCTCTCGTCTCTCTTCTCTTTCTCGTTCTTCTCTCTCTCGTTCTCGTTCTTCTCTCTCTCGTCTCTCTTCTCTTTCTCGTTCTTCTCTTTCTCTTTCTCGTCTCTCTTCTCTTTCTCGTTCTTCTCTTTCACGTTTCTCTTCTCTTTCTCGTTCTTCTCTTTCTCGTTTCTCTTCTCTTTCTCTCTCTGCTTTCCTTTCTTCTAATTCTAAACGTCTCATCTCTAATTCTTTATCTTGTCTCTCTCGTTCCATTTCTAATTTCTTCCATTCTATTTCACGATTGATCTCTAGGGCACGCATCTTGACTGTTAGGAAGCTGATATTAAGCTCGCCTGCATCACTGTCAACGTCGCTGCCCTTATCTTCCTTTTCCGTGGAAGCTATGTCTGCACTTTCCTTTGTACTAGGAGTCTCGCCTTCCTGTTTCTCTTCTGCCTTCAGGTGCCGGTGTACCTTGGACAAGATCTCCACACGGGAATCACTGGCACGGATCTTGATCTCCAGGTAGGCGCTCACTAGTACAAGCTCTGGTTTGCTCAAATATTTTAATCTGGCAAGACAATCCTCTCTGTTCAGAAAAGCCTGAACCTCGTCCAGATCATCGATGGTAGCTTTGTCTGCCATTGTCACCGATGGAACTCTTTGCACTTAACACACTGCTTACACGTTAGCACTTAACACACCGAGCACTGTTCTACGCCAATATTGCACTTTATCGCACCAAACACTGCACTTGCCAATATTGCACGTAATCACTTCGGGCACCACACTACCCAATATTGCACTGAGTCCAAGCGAACACTTCGCTCTACAATATTGCACTAAATCACTGAGCACCGCACTAGTCAATATTGCACTTAATCGCTTAATCACAGCGAGCACCGCACTGCACAATATCGCACTTAGTCACTCTGAGCACCGCACAGGACGTATAACGTCACAATCGTCACACACAGGGGGAATTATATACAGGGATTACGCCACTTCACCACCCCTGTCAAACATACTTAACAAGGGGACGGATCCCGCTGGGGATGCCAATTATGTTACGGCCCTCTCGGGACGCAACGGGGTTCTTGCTCTGATGTTGTTAGAGGAAGATATATGTATCCGTTCCCAAGCCAGTAGTGGCTATCAAGGGATGAGATCCGTGACGCAAGTAACTTAAAGGGAGTAGGGAAAGAAAGCTAAGAACTTAATATAATATAATGTCCGTCACCAATAAATAATATATAAAACGGTTACACAAGGGGGGGGTATTAACACTATACAAGGGGATTAATCCATAATCGTGGTCTTCTGCTGAAGACGCTGGTGCCACACCACTTGGTGCCGAGTCCTTGGTGCTTTCTTCGTGGCCTCACGACGTGTCCTCTGAGAATGCCGAGCCTACCCGGGCCACAGGTCAGCCAAAACGCAGGTCCACTGGGGGCACCGTCGTGGAGGCCGTCAACCACACGTCCAGCTGGTCTGCTGGCAGGTACTGAGCCACCAAGGCTGGTACGGCCACTCCACGAACGATATAAGGGGTACGCCCTAGACAGGAGTCTCGTGTGATATCACAAATCACCCTCCTGTCCTCAATACCCCAGTGGATGATCGTCTCCAACAGTCGGTCCCGGGTAAATCCTTTCACTGCCACTCCACTGGCAGGCTAACACACCACAGTGTTCTTCCGGGGGGACGACGTCACAACAGCTACAGCAAACTTCACAGTATGGAGACTGGCTGCCTCGGGTAGACTGACTCAACCCTCAACACAGCGGTCCCAGGTCGACTCTGTAAACAGACACGTCATCAATAACCGGGACACTAATACACCTCACTTACGGGCTCGGGCGCAAACACCTGACGTATCCAGTCCATAGATGGCGCTGTCGTCGGAGCACCACCTCACCAGAGGTCAGGAGCGGCTGTGTTGTGAGCTGCACAGGACTGGAAACTGGCCCTTGTGGCCGATATTCGCCGTCCTCATACGGTGTCGTCGTTCGTTTGGCGGGGGTTTCGGGAGCTGACCCACAGATGGCGTAGTCGTTACTGCTCCTTGCTCGGACGCTGGATCCGGGTTCGTAACAAACACACACACCACCACCACCACCACCACCACCACCACCACCGCCACCACCACCACCACCAACACCAATCTTGTTAATAATCCAATATGTGATCTCCATAATATCTGGCTTTTCCAGTTTAGTGTTCAAACATTGATAATTGATTGCTGTGAAGATATTGAAGAGCTAATTATTGATGTATAGTGTATGATTGAGGACACATCTACAGATCAAAACAAAATTCCTGTAACTGGAAAACCATTTGATCTTGACAGTATGAGTTGTCAATGAATGCTAGCAGCAATAGAGGTAATCATTGTTGTTATAAAATTATAAGTTGACAATTGCTTATCAATCCTAAAATTTATCATTGGTAGATCAGCGTATTACATGAGGATCTGATATTGGTAATGGCTCAACTTTCACATTATGAAGACTAGCAATAACACTGTTAAGTGTTAGAAACCTGAGTATCTTGTAATGAAATTAAATTAAGAGTAATTAAAGTAATTACGAGGAATTAAGTAATTAAAAGAGTAACACTGTTACTCTGTTATCCAGAATATAGTTGTCCCTTTTTTTTATAATATTTTATTTATCCATACAAGCAAAATGTTACTTCAAATAAGTTGAAGTTGCCATCAAACATTTTTTATGCAAATGCTCTCAAAGCAAAAATAACTTTTAAAATTGGATTTTGGGTGATATTTAACCAGGTTTATTTTGGTTTTAGACAAGTGTGAATAGATTCTGTACTTCCAGTTTTGTGGTGAAAGAATTATGTGCGTGGCAAAAAATTAAGTGTTTAAATATGGTAAATCAGGTCCTGGATAGTAAAGGTTATAAAAGGATATATAAAGGTTAGGTCAACACGTGAAATACAAGTACTGTACCACCAGTGTTGATAACAGTATCAGTGACGACCAGCGGACGACCCGGAGCCACTGCAAATCGTAGTTGCAGGGACTTTATCAAGATTATTATCGTCCAAGAATTTACATCATTTACTTTTAATATTTAAGATATTTTGATACCTCTTATCACATGTTTTTTTGGATAGTATTTATATAACAGTTTGACTAAAACAAAAGTGTAACTGTTGTCTGTGGCATTCAACATTTTATCCAGGAGTATGTGGTCCTGCAACCTTACAAGTGCTACATTATTTCACAACTTTTGAATGTTGAGAGAAGAGGGAAAAAATTTTGATGAATTATGTTGCTACTTTGAATTTTATTTTTCAAAACAGCAACTCATTTTTATTTTTAATACACACACACACACACACACACACACACACACACACACACACACACACACACACACACACACACACACACACACACACACACACACACACACACACACACACACACACACACACACACACACACACACACATACACACACACACAGAAGAGTAGAAGAGTAAGGGGAGACATGAAGACAGAAGAGTAAGGGGAGACATGATCACAACCTACAAAATCCTCAGAGGAATCGACCGGGTAAACAAGGACAAACTATTCAACACTGGAGGGACGCGAACAAGGGGACACAGGTGGAAACTGAGTACCCACATGAGCCACAGAGACGTTAGAAGGAACTTTTTCAGTGTCAGAGTAGTTTACGGATGGAATACATTAGGCAGTGATGTGGTGGAGGCAGACTCCATACACAGTTTTAAATGTAGATATGATAGAGCCCAGTAGGCTCAGGAATCTGTACACCAGTTGATTGACAGTTGAGAGGCGGGACCAAAGAGCCAAAGCTCAACCCCCGCAAGCACAAATAGGTGAGTACACGTTCTCATAGTGGAGTGTCCTACAACTATGATCGTAGTCCTAAGGGCCCGGGTTCGATTCCCGGTCAAGTCAGAAACAAATGGGCAGTTTTTCACCTGATGCACCTGTTCACCTAACAGTAAATAGGTACCTGGGAGTTAGACAACTGCTACGGGCTGCATTCTTGGGATGTGTGTGCGTGTGTGAGAGAGAGAAATATGAAGTAGTAGGCATCCATCAGTCTCAGTACACTGATGGATGCCTCAGGAGACTGATAGGAGAAGCTGTTACCCATGCAGCAGGTCCCCCCCTCTCTACGGCGCCGAAAGTCTGCAATGGAAAGGCAAACGCCAATACGATTGGTTCCAGCGCCGTCGCAAGAACTGAGAGCTCCGGAGTTGACCTCGAAGTTGGTGAAAAAAAGGAAAAAAGGCACAGGGACTCCAAACCCGGAGACCGCCGTGGTCGGGGCAGGAGAAGAACCACCCCAGCAAGGGCAAGGACGACCCCAGACTCCTGAAGCAGAGCCTGGGGGGCCGCACGAGCCCCAGGAGGTGGACGTCCCGGTCCCGCACCTACGGGTTCCTGACAGCAACCCGTTCTCGCAAATTCGTAAAGTCAATATTGACTTATTAACTACGTGCATAGGTGATATACTAAACATAATAGATACCCCTAAAAAGATTCATAGAAAACACCGACCTTACCTAACCTTGTTAGTATCTTAAGATAAGCATCTTATTGCTTCGTAATTACAATTATTACTTAACCTATACCTATTATAGGTTAGGTAATAATTGTAATTACGAAGCAATAAGATGCTTATCTTAAGATACTAACAAGGTTAGGTATGGTCGGTGTTTTCTATGAATCTTTTTAAGGGTATCTATTATGTTAAGTATGTCACCTATGCACATATTTAATAAGTCAATATTGACTTATTAAATTTGCGAGAACGGGTTGCTGACAGAGATCGTCACAGCCCTCTTTCACCCGAGGCCGGCTTCCTTCAAGACCAAGCAGAAGGAAGAGTGATAATTATTAATTAATTATATTAACTTCTGCTTGGTCTTGAAGGAAGCTGGCCTCGGATGAAAGAGAGCTGTGACAATCTTGGCATGGATACGTTGTATTGAAATTTGTCGGAAATTCGAATATTTGACAACTGATGGTTAGAAAAGACTGAGTCAAAGAGCTAACAGATCATTCCTGCAGGCACAAATAGTATTTACACACGAAGTTACTACCATCAGCACCTCTCCTTCATCTCTATCCCTGGTCCACTTGGGAGCGTGCGTCAACTCTCCCGTCAATCATTCCACCCACCATCACCTGAAACAAATCAAGAACCAGAATTCTTGTTGTTAAAATAGAATTCGATGTTGAATCAAAGTTCAACATAGCTTTCAAGGATCATACATACGGCACGATATTAACATTTAGGGTTTGTTGATTTAAACAAACCCCCATTGCCATACATATATATTTATTTTTTTATTAGTATATTTTGGTAGCAGTCTTTCCTGTAGACATATATTATTAAATATGACCGAAAAAGTAAGATTAATAATTCTAACACGAATTTTCTCAATCTTTCGTACATTACACTTCACTGTTGGAGGTAAATCAAAAATTAATTCTCCAAAATTCATTTTTATTTCTAGTCTGACGCGACACGGGCGCGTTTCGTAAAACTTATTACATTTTCAAAGACTTTAGTTCACAAATACACAACTGAATAGAACTTACGTATCTCCGATTTTATATCTACATTTGAGTGAGGTGGGAGGGGTGATGTGGCATTAACACAAGACAGAACAAGAGGGGATATTAATAGGGTATTAAAAGTATCAACACAAGACAGAACACAAACAATGGGTATTGAATAGAAGTGTTTGTAGAAAGCCTATTGGTCCATATTTCTTGATGCTTCTATATTGGAGCGGAGTCTTGAGGTGGGTAGAATATAGTTGTGCAATAATTGGCTGTTGATTGCTGGTGTTGACTTCTTGATGTGTAGTGCCTCGCAAACGTCAAGCCGCCTGCTATCGCTGTATCTATCGATGATTTCTGTGTTGTTTACTAGGATTTCTCTGGCGATGGTTTGGTTGTGGGAAGAGATTATATGTTCCTTAATGGAGCCCTGTTGCTTATGCATCGTTAAACGCCTAGAAAGAGATGTTGTTGTCTTGCCTATATACTGGGTTTTTTGGAGCTTACAGTCCCCAAGTGGGCATTTGAAGGCATAGACGACGTTAGTCTCTTTTAAAGCGTTCTGTTTTGTGTCTGGAGAGTTTCTCATGAGTAGGCTGGCCGTTTTTCTGGTTTTCTAGTAAATGTCAGTTGTATCGTCTGATTTTTGTCTGTAGGGATAACGTTTCTATTAACAATATCTTTCAGGACCCTTTCCTCCGTTTTATGAGCTGTATAAAACCCAGTATATAGGCAAGACAACAACATCTCTTTCTAGGCGTTTAACGATGCATAAGCAACAGGGCTCCATTAAGGAACATATAATCTCTTCCCACAACCAAACTATCGCCAGAGAAATCCTAGTAAACAACACAGAAATCATCGATAGATACAGCGATAGCAGGCGGCTTGACGTTTGCGAGGCACTACACATCAAGAAGTCAACACCAGCAATCAACAGCCAATTATTGCACAACTATATTCTACCCACCTCAAGACTCCGCTCCAATATAGAAGCATCAAGAAATATGGACCAATAGGCTTTCTACAAACACTTCTATTCAATACCCATTGTTTGTGTTCTGTCTTGTGTTGATACTTTTAATACCCTATTAATATCCCCTTTTGTTCTGTCTTGTGTTAATGCCACATCACCCCTCCCACCTCACTCAAATGTAGATATAAAATCGGAGATACGTAAGTTCTATTCAGTTGTGTATTTGTGAACTAAAGTCTTTGAAAGTGTAATAAGTTTTACGAAACGCGCCCGTGTCGCGTCAGACTAGAAATAAAAATGAATTTTGGAGAATTAATTTTTTATTTACCTCCAACAGTGAAGCGTAATGTACGAAAGATTGAGAAAATTCGTGTTAGAATTATTAATCTTACTTTTTCGGTCATATTTAATAATATATGTCTACAGGAAAGACTGCTACCAAAATATACTAATATTAAAGCTCACGACCCAGCAGCAAGGAATCAAGCCTTCACGATAAAATATCGCCAGGATCTGATTCGTGATCAGATATACAAGGCAGAGAATGAAATCAAAGACAACAAAACGCAACTACTTCATGCTACAAACGAGTGGAGAAATAGCAACATCGACCATAGTATCCGTACCCGCATTGAACAACACCTCGACATCCTCACAGACCAACATCACCTCAGCACTGAAACAAGGATTATCAAGAAACTAACAACATTATATGGAGGACCTATGGCAATTCCACGACCAAGAGATGGCTTCCTGAACCTTGCAGGAATTAACCTCACTGAGGACCAAGTCACTCTCCTAAATCTGGGCATAAACTGTCATGTTATGTCCAGACCGAGTGAGATGGCCCGGAAAGTAGAGTTGGAAATTCTGTTGGACGACATATTCGACCTCGAGACACAAAAGAAGGTCACTACCAAAGATACCTTACAAGCAGAACTTATTGCAGAAGGAGGAAAGAATCGAGGCAACTACAGAAGCACCATACTCTTCCCCGAGCTTAAAGCGGCAGCTAAAAGCCTTCGTGAGAACAAGGAGATAGTTGTCAGGAGAGGTGACAAGTCGCCAATATATGTCATTCTTAAAAAAGACGAATATCTGGCGAAAATGAACATCATACTCTCTGACCAAACTAAGTTCCAAAGGGTAACGAAGGACACTACAGCCGAATTAAAAGCAAAAGTCAACAAACTGATCGAAACTGTGAACGCCAAGAAATCCGGACTCCACCTGCCAAAGATCATTGGGGAATATAAACCTGGATATGCGTATGGAAATGTCAAGACGCACAAGCCTGGAAACCCACTTCGGCCAATCATTAGCCAGATACCCACACCCACGTACAGACTGGCGAAGCGACTCAACGGCCTGCTGACTCCTTATGTTCCTTGCGCCTTCAGCCTGAAGTCTCCAAAGGAATTTGTTGACTTACTGCGGGGCACACGGGCCACAGGGATAAGAGCCTCGTTGGACGTAGAATCGCTGTTTACCAACGTACCTGTGGACGAGACAATCGGAATGATAGCCGACAGAGTGTATCGTGATCCAGCCTGTACTCCTCTTGACATACCAGAAAATATTCTGAGGAAACTACTCCAAGCTTGTACTAAAGAGGCACCCTTCTTGAGCCCGGATGGGCACATGTATAAGCAAGTAGATGGGGTCGCCATGGGTTCTCCCCTAGGTGTCCTGTTTGCAAACTTCTACATGGGTACCATCGAGCAAAAAGTCTTAGTCGACATGAACTTCTACATGGGTACCATCGAGCAAAAAGTCTTAGTCGACATGAACTTGAAACCGGCCATATACTGCAGGTATGTTGACGACATTTTTACACAGGTACCTGATGTCAGACATCTGCAGGAGCTGAAGGAGGCATTTGAGCAGAGTTCCGTGCTGCGTTTCACTTACGAGATGGAAAAGGATGGGAAGCTGCCCTTTCTAGATGTAACAGTCATGGAAAAGGGCGGAGGTTTCCACACTGCAGTCTACACTAAGGAAACAAACATAGGAATGTGCCTAAATGCCAACAGCGACTGCCCTGACAGGTACAAGAGGAGTGTTGTTAACGCATATGTCGACCGTGCTCTCAGCCACAGCTCAGAATGGAAGCAAGTCGACGAAGAACTCTGTAGGGTAAGGCAGGTCCTAGTCAATAACGGCTTCTCCAATGGTTTCGTCGAAGACATCATAAGAAGGAAAGTGAAAAGCCATGCAACCTCTGAAGAGACAACTAACACAACACCTATACCCCCTATTAGACTATTTTACAGGATCTTCTTTTCCACAGCTCATAAAACGGAGGAAAGGGTCCTGAAAGATATTGTTAATAGAAACGTTATCCCTACAGACAAAAATCAGAGGATACAACTGACGATTTACTATAAAACCAGAAAAACGGCCAGCCTACTCATGAGAAACTCTCCAGACACAAAACAGAACGCTTTAAAAGAGACTAACGTCGTCTATGCCTTCAAATGCCCACTTGGGGAATGTAAGCTCCAAAAAACCCAGTATATAGGCAAGACAACAACATCTCTTTCTAGGCGTTTAACGATGCATAAGCAACAGGGCTCCATTAAGGAACATATAATCTCTTCCCACAACCAAACCATCGCCAGAGAAATCCTAGTAAACAACACAGAAATCATCGATAGATACAGCGATAGCAGGCGGCTTGACGTTTGCGAGGCACTACACATCAAGAAGTCAACCCCAGCAATCAACAGCCAATTATTGCACAACTATATTCTACCCACATCAAGACTCCGCTCCAATATAGAAGCATCAAGAAATATGGACCAATAGGCTTTCTACAAACACTTCTATTCAATACCCATTGTTTGTGTTCTGTCTTGTGTTGATACTTTTAATACCCTATTAATATCCCCTCTTGTTCTGTCTTGTGTTAATGCCACATCACCCCTCCCACCTCACTCAAATGTAGATATAAAATCGGAGATACGTAAGTTCTATTCAGTTGTGTATTTGTGAACTAAAGTCTTTGAAAATGTAATAAGTTTTACGAAACGCGCCCGTGTCGCGTCAGACTAGAAATAAAAATGAATTTTGGAGAATTAATTTTTGATTTACCTCCAACAGTGAAGCGTAATGTACGAAAGATTGAGAAAATTCGTGTTAGAATTATTAATCTTACTTTTTCGGTCATATTTAATAATTTATTTTTTTATGTATTTATATATATACAAGAGTTCTTACATTCTTGTTCAGCCACTATCACGCACGACGTTTCAGGCAAGTCTTTAATCCTAATTTTAACTGGAATACGACCCGTAAAATCGTTTAACAACCATTTACCGGGTGGTAGATACATATGTATCTCAGGAGACTGATAGGAGAGGTAGATACATATGTATCTACCAATTGTTTTTTCCATAATGAATATTTCAAATGTATAAAATATCTATCAGGGACAGTTTCCACATATACCAAGCTTCATTCTCGGAGTTATGGCCATCTTGAGGGAACAACGTCGACGGAAACGCCCACTGTGTATAATTTCAAGATCAAAATCAATTTTCGTGATTTGACTTTAGAGGACACTACTGACCTCGTCAACTCATTGGCAAATGTTATACCTACTGGACTGGAGGATCAGCTCTCTAAATGGAGAGGAGAAACAGCTCTCTAAAGGGAGTGGAGAGGCAGCTCTCTAAAGGGAGAGGAGAAGCAGGTCTCTAAATGGAGAGGAGAAGCAGCTCTCTAAAGGGACTGAAGAAGCAGCTCTCTAAAGGGACTGAAGAAGCAGCTCTCTAAAGGGACTGGAGAAGCAGCTCTCTAAAGTAACTGGAGAAGCAACTCTCTAAAGTGACTGGAGAAGCAGCTCTTTAAAAGGACTAGAATCACTGAGATTAAAGTCACTTGTTTCATATAAACAATATGTTCAACATCCAATTCATTTAGGAACATATATCCTCAATCCATGTAACAGCGGCAAACATTGACTTTATAAATCCTAAAGATCAAGATTCTTCAAGCTTAATAGCGCCTTGCTGCATATTTGACTCAGTCCCACGACATGTAATTGGACTCAATTCGACGCGCAATTCAGATTGAAGAAACTTGTTGAAAACATGTCGAAACTTATAACTTAGATTTACCTTTATCAAGGGAGAATATCTTTTAAAAATATAAATAAAACCAGTTTATTTATCTATTTACTCGTCAAAGAGATAATATTGAATGAGTTTGGCTAGAAAAGATCACACTACATATAGGGATAGAATTGTCGATGTGTTCTCCATAGACTTATTCACCAGTTTCAGTGTTTCCTTGCATAATATTTCTGTGAGAAAGAGAGCAAGAGGGAAGGAGAAGAGGGGGAAATGATTAAAGAGAAGAAATATGAAGAAGGGGGAAGTAAGAGAGAGGAAGAGAACGGTGAATTGGGTAAGAGAAGGAATGAGAGGGAGTGGAGAGATGAGAGACGG
>NC_091155.1:18811538-18836538 GCF_040958095.1 Procambarus clarkii
TTTACCCTAAATGAATGGGATATAAGGGAAGTTAAGATGGAAGCGCCCTTGGGAATGAGTGACCACAGTGTATTGAACTTTGAGTACCTGGTAGAGATAGGACTTATCTCCCCCCAAAAAGAACTAGGAATCAAAAGGCTGGCATACCGAAAGGGGAATTATGAACAGATGAGAAGTTTCCTAAGTGAAATACCTTGGGACACAGACCTCAGAGACAAGTCTGTACAGGGTATGATGGACTATGTTACCCAAAAGTGTCAGGAGGCAGTAAACAGGTTCATCCCGGCCCAAAGGGAAAAATCCGAGAAGCAACAGAAGAATCCATGGTATAATAGGGCATGTATTATACTGTGCGAAGAAACTGAACAAAAAGGCGTGGAGGAACTTCCGGAATAACAGAACACCAGAAAGCAGGGAGAGATACCAGAGAACCAGGAATGAGTACGTCAGGGTGAGAAGAGAAGCAGAGAAAAATTTTGAAAATGATATAGCAAACAAAGCCAAGACCGAACCAAAGCTACTCCACAGTCACATCAGAAGGAAAACAACAGTGAAAGAACAGGTATTGAGACTTAGAACAGGCGAGGACAGGTATACAGAGAATGACAGAGAGGTGTGTGAGGAACTCAACAAGAGGTTCCAGGAGGTCTTCACAATAGAACAGGGTGAGGTCACTGTGCTAGGAGAAAGGGAGGTAAACCAGGCGGCCTTGGAGAAGTTCGAAATTACGAGAGAGGAGGTCAAGAGACACCTGCTGGATCTGGATGTTAGAAAGGCGGTTGGTCCAGATGGGATCTCACCATGGGTACTGAAAGAGTGTGCAGAGGCACTTTGCTTGCCACTCTCCATAGTGTATAGTAAATCACTAGAGACGGGAGACCTACCAGAAATATGGAAGACGGCGAATGTGGTCCCAATATACAAAAAGGGCGACAGACAAGAGGCACTGAACTACAGGCCAGTGTCCTTGACTTGTATACCATGCAAGGTGATGGAGAAGATCGTGAGAAAAAACCTGGTAACACATCTGGAGAGAAGGGACTTCGTGACAAATCGCCAACATGGATTCAGGGAGGGTAAATCTTGCCTTACAGGCTTGATAGAATTCTACGATCAGGTGACACAGATTAAGCAAGAAAGAGAGGGCTGGGCGGACTGCATTTTCTTGGATTGTCGGAAAGCCTTTGACACAGTACCGCATAAGAGGCTGGTACATAAGCTGGAGAGACAGGCAGGTGTAGCTGGTAAGGTGCTCCAGTGGATAAGGGAGTATCTAAGCAATAGGAAGCAGAGTTACGGTGAGGGGTGAGACCTCCGATTGGCGTGAAGTCACCAGTGGAGTCCCACAGGGCTCTGTACTCGGTCCTATCTTGTTTCTGATATATGTAAATGATCTCCCGGATTGTATCGATTCATTTCTCTCAATGTTTGCGGACGATGCTAAAATTATGAGAAGGATTAAAACAGAAGAGGACTGTTTGAGGCTTCAAGAAGACCTAGACAAGCTGAAGGAATGGTCGAACAAATGGTTGTTAGAGTTTAACCCAACCAAATGTAATGTAATGAAGATAGGTGTAGGGAGCAGGAGGCCAGATACAAGGTATCATCTGGGAGAGGAAATTCTTCAGGAGTCAGAGAAGGAAAAAGACTTGGGGGTTGATATCACGCCAGACCTGTCTCCTGCAGCACATATCAAGCGGATAACATCAGCGGCATATGCCAGGCTGGCCAACATACGAACGGCATTCAGAAACTTGTGTAAAGAATCATTCAGAACTTTGTATACCACATATGTCAGGCCAATCCTGGAGTATGCAGCCCCAGCATGGAGTCCATATCTAGTCAAGGATAAGACTAAACTGGAAAAGGTTCAAAGGTTTGCCACCAGACTAGTACCCGAGCTGAGAGGTATGAGCTACGAGGAGAGACTACGGAATTAAACCTCACTTCGCTGGAAGACAGAAGAGTTAGGGGGGACATGATCACCACATTCAAGATTCTGAAGGGGATTGATAGGGTAGATAAAGACAGTCTA
This sequence comes from Procambarus clarkii, assembly GCF_040958095.1. NCBI lineage: Eukaryota > Metazoa > Arthropoda > Malacostraca > Decapoda > Cambaridae > Procambarus > Procambarus clarkii. Next base: position 18,813,574 of record NC_091155.1, read on the forward strand.
TTTAACACAAAGGGAACACGCACAAGGGGACACAGGTGGAAACTGAGTGCCCAAATGAGCCACAGAGATATTAGAAAGAACTTTTTTAGTGTCAGAGTGGTTGACAAATGGAATGCATTAGGGGGTGATGTGGTGGAGGCTGACTCCATACACAGTTTCAAGTGTAGATATGACAGAGCCCGATAGGCTCAGGAATCTGTACACCTGTTGATTGACGGTTGAGAGGCGGGACCAAAGAGCCAGAGCTCAACCCCCGCAAACACAACTAGGTCTGTACACGGGAATTGACTACGGGAATTGAACCTCACTTCGTTGGAAGACAGAAGAGTTAGGGGGGACATGATCACCACATTCAAGATTCTCAAGGGTTTCGACAGGGTTGATAAAGATAGGCTATTTAACACAAGGGGCACACGCACTAGGGGACACAGGTGGAAACTGAGTGCCCAAATGAGCCACAGAGATATTAGAAAGAACTTTTTTAGTGTCAGAGTGGTTGACAAATGGAATGCATTAGGAAGCAATGTGGTGGAGGCTGACTCCATACACAGTTTCAAGTGTAGATATGATAGAGCCCAATAGGCTCAGGAACCTGTACACCTGTTGATTGACGGTTGAGAGGCGGGACCAAAGAGCCTTTGTGCGTGACACACACACACACACACACACACAGACACACACACACACACACACACACACACACACACATACACACACACACACACACACACACACACACACACACATAGGAAGAGATGTGGTGGAGGCTGACTCCATACACAGTTTCAAGTGTAGATATGATAGAGCCCGATAGGCTCAGGAATCTGTACACCTGTTGATTGACGGTTGAGAGGCGGGACCAAAGAGCCAGAGCTCAACCCCCGCAAACACAACTAGGTGAACTAGGTGAGTACACACACACACACACACACACACACACACACACACACACACACACACACACACACACACACACACACACACACGCACACAAACACACACACATGCTTCAATCATTTGGTATTCAGATCACACCCAAGTGATTTACGGTCATGCTCCAGTAATAGACCCTTTGAGGAGACGTCAGGTGTGTGCGCAGATGTGCAGCGCGTAGTGACAGGTGCAAAACATGTTTGCTGCCGCCAGTTGTGTGTGAACGGCGTCGGGTACATGTGGCTCACACGGGCCACAGGCTTTCATATGTGTGAAGGCGCTGTGACATGTATATTATGTAACTTGTATAGCCGTGATGAAACTTGCTTACCTGTGGTGAAACTTGTTTAGCAGTGGTGAAACTTGCTTAGCAGTGATGAAACTTGCTTAGCAGTGGTGAAACTTGTTTAGCAGTGGTGAAACTTGTTTAGCGGTGGTGAAACTTGTTTAGCAGTGATGAAACTTGTTTACCAGTGGTGAAACTTGTTTAGCAGTGGTGAAACTTGTTTAGCAGTAATGAAACTTGCTTAACAGTGGTGAAACTTGTTTAGCAGTGGTGAAACTTGTTTAGCAGTGGTGAAACTTGCTTACCAGTGGTGAAACTTGTTTAGCAGTGATGAAACTTGCTTACCAGTGGTGAAACTTGTTTAGCAGTGGTGAAACTTGTTTAACAGTGGTGAAACTTGTTTAACAGTGGTGAAACTTGTTTAGCAGTGGTGAAACTTGTTTAGCAGTGATGAAACTTGCTTACCAGTGGTGAAACTTGTTTAGCAGTGGTGAAATTTGTTCAGCAGTGGTGAAGCTTGTATGTCTTGTGCGGAACGGAAATCAAAGGTGGCACATGGAACATTATAGACAAGAGCACTCCCGTCTCACTTGAGCATTATAGACAGTAACGTACTCCTGTCTGTACTGAGCATTATAGACAGTAACATACTCCCGCCCCACTGAAGCATTATAGACAGTAACATATTCCCGCCCCACTGGAGCATTATAGACAGTAACATATTCCCGTCTCACCGGAGCATTATAGACAGTAACATATTCCCGTCTCACCGGAGCATTATAGACAGTAACATATTCCCCCCTCACTGAAGCATTATAGACAGTAACATATTCCCGCCCCACTGGAGCATTATAGACAGTAACATATTCCCGTCTCACCGGAGCATTATAGACAGTAACATGTTCCCCCCTCACTGGAGCATTATAGACGGTAACATGCTCCCGCCTCACTGGAGCATTATAGACGGTAACATGCTCCCGCCTCACTGGAGCATTATAGACAGTAACATACTCCCGTCTCACTGGAGCATTATAGACAGTAACATACGCCCGTCTCACTGGAGCATTATAGACAGTAACATACGCCCGTCTCACTGGAGCATTATAGACAGTAACATACTCCCGTCTCACTGGAGCATTATAGACAGTAACATACTCCCGTCTCACTGGAGCATTATAGACAGTAACATACTCCCGTCTCACTGGAGCATTATAGACAGTAACATACTCCCGTCTCACTGGAGCATTATAGACAGTAACATACTCCCGTCTCACTGGAGCATTATAGACAGTAACATACTCCCGTCTCACTGGAGCATTATAGACAGTAACATACTCCCGTCTCACTGGAGCATTATAGACAGTAACATACTCCCGTCTCACTGGAGCATTATAGACAGTAACATACTCCCGTCTCACTGGAGCATTATAGACAGTAACATACTCCCGTCTCACTGGAGCATTATAGACAGTAACATACTCCCGTCTCACTGGAGCATTATAGACAGTAACATACTCCCGTCTCACTGGAGCATTATAGACAGTAACATAGTCCCCCCTCACTGGAGCATTATAGACGGAAACATGCTCCCGCCTCACTGGAGCATTATAGACGGTAACATGCTCCCGCCTCACTGGAGCATTATAGACAGTAACATACTCCCGTCTCACTGGAGCATTATAGACAGTAACATACTCCCGTCTCACTGGAGCATTATAGACAGTAACATACTCCCGTCTCACTGGAGCATTATAGACAGTAACATACTCCCGTCTCACTGGAGCATTATAGACAGTAACATACTCCCGTCTCACTGGAGCATTATAGACAGTAACATACTCCCGTCTCACTGGAGCATTATAGACAGTAACATACTCCCGTCTCACTGGAGCATTATAGACAGTAACATACTCCCGTCTCACTGGAGCATTATAGACAGTAACATACTCCCGTCTCACTGGAGCATTATAGACAGTAACATACTCCCGTCTCACTGGAGCATTATAGACAGTAACATACTCCCGTCTCACTGGAGCATTATAGACAGTAACATACTCCCGTCTCACTGGAGCATTATAGACAGTAACATACTCCCGTCTCACTGGAGCATTATAGACAGTAACATACTCCCGTCTCACTGGAGCATTATAGACAGTAACATACTCCCGTCTCACTGGAGCATTATAGACAGTAACATACTCCCGTCTCACTGGAGCATTATAGACAGTAACATACTCCCATCTCACTGGAGCATTATAGACAGTAACATACTCCCGTCTCACTGGAGCATTATAGACAGTAACATACTCCCGTCTCACTGGAGCATTATAGACAGTAACATACTCCCATCTCACTGGAGCATTATAGACAGTAACATACTCCCGTCTCACTGGACGTGCACTCCAAGAAAACTCAGTCAGCTTCCTTAGGGAAATCTTGCTAAAATTCTGTCCCTGTAAACAATATCCGACCGTCGGTGGTAAAGAGGTTTTCTGTGACTGGACGAAATTGACTGAATTGGTCATTGGAGGAGCACTTCTGCTGGTGGATATGTTGCCTCTCTCGGGGCACAGGGAGTTTTCCGTTTTGTTAATTTTAGAGGTAAAGCGTTTTCCTGTTGGTGTAAATCGCTTCCTGGGGCTCGGAACGTTGACTGATTGGTCGAGGAGGAGATGAGTGGGTTTTGGCACGCTTGTTGACGTGATCATGAGACGGCTCTGTTGTTTTTGTGTGTGTGGGTGAGGGAGATCTTTTCCAGTTAGTGTGGTAGACATGTGTGTGTGTGTGTGTGTGTGTTTGTTAAGGTCGTAGTCACACCCTGTTTGTTCTAGTTGTGGTCTCGCCTTGTATGTTCCCGTGTTCAAGTTCCACCTCGTATGTTCCCTTGTCCAAGTCCCACCTTGTATGTTCCCGTGTCCAAGTCCCACCTTGTATGTTCCCTTGTCCAAGTCCCACCTTGTATGTTCCCGTGTCCATATCCCACCTTGTATGTTCCCGTGTCCAAGTCCCACCTTGTATGTTCCCGTGTCCAAGTCCCACCTTGTATGTTCCCGTGTCCAAGTCCCACCTTGTATGTTCCCGTGTCCATGTCCCACCTTGTATGTTCCCGTGTCCAAGTCCCACCTTGTATGTTCCCATGTCTAAGTCCCACCTTGTATGTTCCCGTGTCCAAGTCCCACCTTGTATGTTCCCGTGTCCAAGTCCCACCTTGTATGTTCCCTTGTCCAAGTCCCACCTTGTATGTTCTCGTGGACAAGTCCCACCTCGTATGTTCCCGTGTGCAAGTCCCACCTTGTATGTTCCCGTGTCCAAGTCCCACCTTGTATGTTCCCGTGTCCAAGTCCCACCTTGTATGTTCTCGTGGCCAAGTCCCACCTCGTATGTTCCCGTGTCTAAGTCCCACCTTGTATGTTCTCGTGGCCAAGTCCCACCTCGTATGTTCCCGTGTGCAAGTCCCACCTTGTATGTTCCCGTGTCCAAGTCCCACCTTGTATGTTCCCGTGTCCAAGTCCCACCTTGTATGTTCCCGTGTCCAAGTCCCACCTTGTATGTTCTCGTGGCCAAGTCCCACCTCGTATGTTCCCGTGTCTAAGTCCCACCTTGTATGTTCCTGTGGCCAAGTCCCACCTTGTATGTTCCCGTGCCCAAGTCCCACCTTGTATGTTCCCGTGCCCAAGTCCCACCTTGTATGTTCCCGTGTCCATGTCCCACCTTGTATGTTCTCGTGGCCAAGTCCCACCTCGTATGTTCCCTTGTCTAAGTCCACTACTACCGGTCCAAAAATAACCTGTCCGTCTACAAACAACGTCGTTTTTCACATGTATGCGTTACATAAGGCCAAAAATTGACGTACTTGAAAATGAAAGCGGCCCGCAAAAGTGACGTACTGTCCCGTTTTGGGTCCTGTGGTAGAGTAGGAGAGAACACTTTACATTGACTACCTTGACGTTGGGAAACCTTAGGAGGACGGGCTGCCTAAAATGTCTCCCAGACTTGGTGGCTTTTTGTTTATAATTACAAACTTTCTTATTCTCATACTGTTTCAGTCGTTCTGTTCCAACTTTCTGTTCGCTTGCTTCGGTGTGACGCTGAAACCTTATCCGCTTTACTGTTATTTCTAACTTAAACCTGTCTACTGTATATGTTCTTCTTTGTAGCAGCATTGTGAGATTTGGGTCTTTAAGGCTATCCTCGTTCCCTGGGACCTCAGTTAACACCATAAACTGCTGTGTATCAACCTCCTAACTTCTCAATATTTTTGGTATCAACGCTTTCAGTCATATTTTTCTCCATCTTGGATTCCCTACTGACATACTATCAGTTTCTAATTATTAGAGTACCTAAGAACATGTTCTTAAATTCCTGTTAAAAAAAGATTAGTTTCTCACCTAATTCTGGTGTTGGTAGTGGTATTGGTGGTAGTAGTGTGGTTTAGGCAACCCGTTTTCGCACTTTCTTACAGTCAATATTGACTTATTAAATACGTGCATATGTGACATACTTAACATACTAGTTTACCTTGAAAAACTTCATAGAAAACACCGACCTTACCTAACCTTGTTAGTATGTTAAGATAAGCATCTTATTGCTTCGTAATTACAATTATTACTTAACCTATATCTACAATAGGATAAGTAATAATTGTAATTACGAAGCAATAAGATGCTTATCTTAACATACTAAGAAGGTTAGGTAAGGTCGGTGTTTTCTATGAAGCTTTTCAAGGTAAACTAATATGTTAAGTTTGTCACATATGCACGTATTTAATAAGTCAATATTGACTATACGAAAGTGCGAGAACGGGTTGGGTTTAGGTGGTGGTAGTAGTGTGGTTTAGGTGGTGGAAGTAGTGTGGTTTAGGTGGTGGTAGGGGGCAGTGGTTTCTCACAGCGGCAACCACCTGCTGCTGTTGTGGAGGGAAGCGGTATATTGGTAGCACCCAATAATGGTCTTATTTACCAAAAGTAGAATTTGGCTACCAGACGTTTCCTGCTTCCCTCCTCCCCCCCTTAACCCAGGTTAAACCCTTCATGCCTCCCTTATGATGTAGTTAACCCTTCCTGGCATTAGAGGCCTCAAATGGGCACACATTGGCCACACCAGCTGATCTACAGGCAGATGGAAGGATTTAAAACTAGCTTTCTGGAGGATAATACAGGTTAATTCCTAATAATAACTTGCCTACAGGATAATTCCTGAAGGCAAGTTGCCTGGACCTGAGCCGATTGTTTAATACCATAACTGCGAAACTTGTCATCATCGCGACACGTCTGCTCCTTCTATGCTGCGTGTGGACAGAATATAAGGAGCAGTTCCTTCTATGTTGTTAATTCTCAGCATGAGGGTTCCTTTCCCTCTTTGTGGAAGCCTCGTGGTTCTATTCTTATATATTACCATAGCACCACTTGGGTCCCGTTGCATACATAGCTTTTAACCACGAGATATCTTTAATCTATGATCTATGGCTATAAACTTATAATTTCTGTGAAACAGTGGATATTTTTCCTAGGAATCAGTAAGTTCTTCAACTTCCCAAGCGAATCCTGGGACCAGGCTTGGCTTAGTCCAACATGGTAGCTTGGAGCTGCACGCAAGTTACATATCCACTACAACCCAGTTGGTCACACACTCTTGCAGAAACGTGATTAATTTTCGCTTTAACACGTCCATTTTTTGCCAGCAATGTATCTTATGTTAGCTGGGAGAATCCTGAATTGCCGTGGACCTGTGATTTTCATAATGTTCTCTGATTGTATCTATGATACCTGTACTCTTCACTGGACCTGTTCTGACCTTCCTACCATATCATTTTCTCATGAATGTTGTTTTGTTATTGAACAAATTTGGAACAAGGCCTTTTCCATGAATATATAATGGGATACCTTTATCATATCCTATTTTGAGAGTACATTTTGAGGGTTCCGAGATAGTTCCACCAGTTTTAGCGGTTTATTGTGTCTCAATGTCGAAAATATTCTCCGTTTTCCCTGTATTTTAGATATTTTTCTGTTTTGAAAGGAGAAATGAGTACTGAGCAATACTCAATGCAGGAAACCACAAATTATGTGACTAGTAAGAGCATTATTTTGGAATTCTAAGATTTGAAGGTTCTCATAATCCATCCCATCATTTTCTTGGCTGACGCTATATTTGCTCGAGTTTGCTGACTAAACGTAAGTTTTGGCTCCACCACCTTCTCGCTTAACTTATTCCGACCATCTACAACTATGTGTGTGTGTGTGTATGTGTGTGTGTGTGTGTGTGTGTGTGTGTGTGTGTGTGTGTGTGTGTGTGTGTGTGTGTGTGTGTGTGTGTGTGTGTGTGTGTGTGTGTGTGTGTGTGTGTGTGTGTGTGTGTGTGTATGTGTTTGTGTGTGTGTGTGTGTGTGTGTGTGTGTGTGTGTGTGTGTGTGTGTGTGTGTGTGTGTGTGTGTGTGTGTGTGTGTGTGTGTGTGTGTGTGTGTGTGTGTGTGTGTGTGTGTGTGTGTGTGTACTCACCTATATGTACTCACCTATATGTGCTTGCAGGATCGAGCATTGACTCTTGGATCCCGCCTTTCTAGCTATCGGTTGTTTACAGCAATGACTCCTGTCCCATTTCCCTATCATACCTAATTTTAAAAGTATGAATAGTATTTGCTTCCACAACCTGTTCCCCAAGTGCATTCCATTTTTCCACTACTCTCACGCTAAAAGAAAACTTCCTAACATCTCTGTGACTCATCTGAGTTTCCAGTTTCCACCCATGTCCCCTCGTTCTGTTATTATTACGTGTGAACATTTCATCTATTTCCACTTTGTCAATTCCCCTGAGTATTTTATATGTCCCTATCATATCTCCTCTCTCCCTTCTTTTCTCTAGTGTCGTAAGGTTCAGTTCCTTCAGCCGCTCTTCATATCCCATCCCTCGTAGCTCTGGGACAAGCCTCGTCGCAAACCTCTGAACCTTCTCCAGTTTCTTTATGTGTTTCTTCAGGTGGGGCTCCATGATGGCGCGGCATACTCTAAGACGGGTCTCACGTAGGCAGTGTAAAGCGCCCTAAAAGCTTCCTCATTTAGGTTTCTGAATGAAGTTCTAATTTTCGCCAGTGTAGAGTACGCTGCTGTCGTTATCCTATTTATATGTGCCTCAGGAGTTAGATTAGGTGTCACATCCACTCCCAGGTCTCTTTCTCGAATCGTTACAGGTAGGCTGTTCCCCTTCATTGTGTACTGTCCCTTTGGTCTCCTGTCACCTGATCCCATTTCCATAACTTTACATTTACTGGTGTTAAACTCCAGTAGCCATTTCCCTGACCATCTCTGCAGCCTGTTTAAGTCCTCTTGGAGGATCCTACAATCCTCGTCTGTCACAACTCTTCTCATTAATTTTGCGTCATCTGCAAACATTGACATGTATGATTCCACTCCTTTAAACATATCATTTACGTAAATTAGAAAGAGGATTGGTCCCAGCACCGATCCTTGAGGTACTCCACTTGTTACTGTTCGCCAGTCCGACTTTTCGCCCCTTACCATTACCCTCTGGCTCCTTCCTGTTAGGTAGTTCCTCACCCATACTAGGGCCTTTCCGCTTACTCCTGCCTGCCTCTCAAGTTTGTATAGCAGTCTCATGTGCGGTACCGTATCAAAGGCCTTTTGGCAGTCAAGAAATATGCAGTCTGCCCAGCCTTCTCTGTCCTGCCTTATCCTTGTTACTTTATCATAGAATTCTAAAAGGTTTGTTAGGCATGATTTCCCTGTCCAGAACCCATGTTGGTGCTTGTTTACAAACCCAATGCTCTCCAGGTGCTCAACAAGTCTTAGCCTAATTATTCTTTCAAGTATTTTGCAGGGGATGCTTGTCAGTGATACGGGTCTGTAGTTAAGTGCCTCCTCCCTATCACCCTTTTTGAAAATCGGTACGACATTTGCCTCCTTCCAGCAACTGGGCAATTCTCCCGACATAAGTGACTCATTAAAGATCATTGCCAGAGGCACGCTGAGAGCCTGCGCTGCCTCTTTAAGTATCCACGGTGATACTTTGTCTGGTCCAACAGCTTTATTTGCATCCAGTGTTGTCAACTGTTTCATTACATCCTCTGCTGTCACCTCTATATCTGATAGTCTTTCATCTTGGGTAATCTCTTCTAACAATGGGAGCTGCTCAGGCTCGGTTGTGAACACTCCATGGAATTTTGCATTCAGTACCTCGCAGATTTCCTTGTCGCTTTCTGTATATGCCCCTTCTGTTTTCCTCAGTCTTGTCACTTGGTCATTTACCGACATCTTCCTTCTTATATGGCTATGTAGTAATTTTGGTTGCTTTTTCGCTTTGACTGCAATATCGTTCTCATAATTTCTTTCCGACACTCGTCTTATGTTAATGTAATCATTCCTAGCTCTGTTACATCTAATCCTGTTGTCCTCTGTCCTTTGTCTTCTGTACTTCCTCCACTCCCTCCTGCTTCTCACCTTTGCTTCCTGACACTGTCTATTAAACCATGGGTTATTATATTCCCTCCTGCTTTTTTCCTTTATTGTTGGAATAAATCTATCTTCAGCCTCCTTGCATTTCAATATAACTTGGTTCATCATACCTTGCACAGTTTTTCCTCTAAGTTCTTCCTCCCACTGCACTTCTCGTGTGTGTGTGTGTGTGTGTGTGTGTGTGTGTGTGTGTGTGTGTGTGTGTGTGTGTGTGTGTGTGTGTGTGTGTGTGTGTGTGTGTGTGTGTGTGTGTGTGTGAACTTGTTGAGTTCTTCACACACCTCTTTGTCATTCTCTGTATACCTATCCTCGTCTGTTTTAAGTTTCATTACGTGTTCTGTCACTGATGTTTTCCTCCTGATGTGACTATGGAGCAGCTTTGGTTCGGTCTTGGCTTTGGGTGTTGGCTCAAACACTATATGATTTTCATAATTTTTCTCAGGTTCTCTTCTCACCCTAACATACTCATTCCTGGTTCTCTGGTATCTCTCTCTGCTTTCTCGTGTTCTGTTATTCCGGAAGTTCCTCCACGCCCTTTTGTTCAGTCCCTTCGCTTCCATAAATGCCCTATTATACCATGGATTCTTCTTTTGCTTCTCGGAATTTTTCCCTTTGGGGCGTGATGAACCTGTTTACTGCCTCCTGACACTTTTAGGTGACATAGTCCATCATATCTTGTACAGACGTATCTCTGAGGTCTGCGTCCCAAGGTATTTCCCTTAGGAAACGTCTCATCTCCTTAAAGTTCCCCTTTCGGTATGCCAGCCTTTTGTTTCCTAGTTCTTTTTTGCGGGGGATAATTCCTAGCTCTACCAGGTACTCCAAGTTTAATACTCTGTAGTCACTCACTCCCAAGGGTGCTTCCATCTTAACTTCCCTTATATCCCACTCATTTATGGTAAATATCAGATCGAGCATGGCTGGTTCATCTTCTCCTCTCATTCTTGTTGGTTCCTTGATGTGTGGGCTTAGAAAATGTCTTGGTGGGAGGAGGGGAGGGGTAGATGGGTGGGAATGGGGTGTGGGGGAAAGGGAGGTGTGTGTACTCACCTAGTAGTCTCTGCAGGATCGAGCATTGACTCTTGGATCCCGCCTTTCGAGCATCAGTTGTTTATAGCAATGACTCCGGTCCTATTTCCCTATCATAGGAAACGTGTGTGTGTGTGTGTGTGTGTGTGTGTGTGTGTGTGTGTGTGTGTGTGTGTGTGTGTGTGCATGCGCGCGCTCGCGTGATACTGGGATTAACCCCCAGAGCCACATCTTAAACCTACCAGCACCTCCACTTCACGTAGCCCGCCTCCACAGCCTCTCCTCTTCACTACACTAACTTACCTGAGTATTCAACTTCCCCTTGCGTGCCGCTCCTCGGGTCCCCCACATCAATCCCTTCCTCATGGCCCCTGTGAATCCTCCTGAGTACCCTCCACATTACGTTCACATTTTCCCAGATTCTTCATTCGCACAGGGACCCGACATTCAGCTTCTTTGATCTCTGTGAATGTATTTTCTGTGATTCTTCAGTCTTTAGAAACTCGACATTTAGTTTCTTTGATCTATTTCTACACATATTTCATGCCGCATGGCTGTTAGATCAACTAGTTAATTTGAGTGATATGGAGTGAGTGTTTAGCAATAAATGTTGGTAGTGCTGTTGGTCTGGGGCTTCACAGCACTGTGGGATTTCCCGAAAGGTAAACTCATTTGGGGTCATCACGGTGGACGCTCTCTGACTGACTTTTCTCACTGCAAACTTTATCGTTACTGCGGTAGCGGTATGAAAACCAAGTTGGAATATTCTGATGAATACTAAACCTATTTTCGCCTTTCATTTGGTGCTCGTTGACTGTTAAGTAATGTTAAGTAAGGTTTAGCTTTGATACTTTTGGTTAAGTTTCTAGGTTTAGCTATGATACACTTGGTTAAGTTTCAAGGTTCAGCTAAACACGTCCGGTTGACATAACCTTCCTGTTTTTCTCTCCCTTACAACATAAAAGGAGAGTTTATGTATGTAAACAAGGCAAGCAATCCTCCACCTTGCTGTGATCCTATAACTTCTGACTATCGCTGACGTTAATAAGTCAGTATTTGACATATACAACTGACAATGATGTTGTTCATGCGGTGTAATAAAAGTTCATATTTTCTCAAATCAGAATTAATATTAAATAATTTAACGTGGGGATCATGCATAGTTAATCCTAAGCATGATTTCGTGGATTTGAGGATTGTTTCCAGACACACTTCGAGTCAAAGCAGCGAAAAGTCATATTGAGACATACAAAACAAGGATTATCACTTCCGATTTCGATGCTCTATATCTTGCAGATATCTTGCAGATACACACATTGTGAACCCAAGATAATATTTGTGACAGAATTTCGCCTTCAATTTTACAACTGATTATATGGATTGTGATTCCTGTTGTTTTAGTAATTATATACCACAAGCGAATAAGCGAGTCAGTGAGTGACAGATATCATGCGACATGTTGCCATAACACTCTTAATATGTTTATCTCTCTTGCCGTGGGTTGCTGTTGTCAACTTCAGGCATGATTGAGGAGATATATCTGTAATATTTACACGAGTTGAAATGTTGTAGGTATTGACTACCAGGAATATGCTTAACGTGGGAGAAATACTGCAGCACCCGTCACCCAGCACATGTCACCCAGCAAACGTCACCCAGCACATGTTATCCAGCACATGTCACCCAGCACCCATCACCCAGAACCCTGCACCCAGCACCCGTCACCCATCACCCAGCACCCGTCACCCAGCACCCGTCACCCAACACACGTCACCCAACACACGTCACCCATCACCCAGAACCCTGCACCCAGCACCCAGCACCCATCACCCAGCACCCGTCACCCAGCACCCAGAACCCGTCACCCAGCACCCATCACCCGTCACCCATCACCCAGCACCCAGAACCCGTCACCCATCACCCAGAACCCTGCACCTGTCACCCAGCACCCGTCACCCATCACATGTCACCCAGCACCCGTCACCCAGCACCCGTCACCCAACACACGTCACCCAACATACGTCACCCATCACCCAGAACCCTGCACCCAGCACTCAGCACCCATCACCCAGCACCCGTCACCCATCACCCAGCACCCAGAACCCGTCACCCAGCACCCAGAACCCAGCACCCATCACCCAGCACCCGTCACCCAGCACCCATCACCCAGCACCCGTCACCCATCATCCATCACCCAGCACCCGTCACCCAGCACCCATCACCCAGCACCCGTCACCCAGCACCCATCACCCAGCTCCCATCACTACTCACCCAGCACCCATCACCTAGCACCCGTCACCCAGCACCCATCACCCAGCACCCGTCACCCAGCACCTATCACCCAGCAACCGTCACCCATCACCCAGCACTCATCACCCATCACCCAGCACCCAGCACCCATCACCTAGCACCCATCACCCATCACCCAGCACCCAGCACCCAGCACCCATCACCCAGCACACATCACCCATCACCCAGCACCCAGCACCCAGCACCCATACCCTGCACCCATCACCCATCACCCACCACCCACCACCCACCACCCAGCACCCACCACCCACCACCCACCACCCACCACCCATCACCCACCACCCACCACCCACCACCCACCACCCATCACCCACCACCCAGCACCCACCACCCACCACCCACCACCCACCACCCACCACCCACCACCCACCACCCACCACCCACCACCCACCACCCACCACCCACCACCCATCACCCACCACCCAGCACCCACCACCCACCACCCACCACCCACCACCCACCACCCACCACCCACCACCCAGCACCCACCACCCACCACCCACCACCCACCACCCATCACCCACCACCCAGCACCCACCACCCACCACCCACCACCCACCACCCACCACCCGTCACCCACCACCCATCACCCACCACCCACCACCCACCACCCATCACCCATCACCCACCACCCACCACCCATCACCCACCACCCAGCACCCACCACCCACCACCCACCACCCACCACCCATCACCCACCACCCAGCACCCACCACCCACCACCCACCACCCACCACCCACCACCCACCACCCAGCACCCAGCACCCACCACCCACCACCCACCACCCACCACCCATCACCCACCACCCAGCACCCACCACCCACCACCCACCACCCACCACCCACCACCCAGCACCCACCACCCACCACCCACCACCCACCACCCATCACCCACCACCCAGCACCCACCACCCACCACCCACCACCCACCACCCACCACCCGTCACCCACCACCCATCACCCACCACCCACCACCCACCACCCATCACCCACCACCCACCACCCATCACCCACCACCCACCACCCGTCACCCACCACCCATCACCCACCACCCACCACCCACCACCCACCACCCGTCACCCACCACCCATCACCCACCACCCACCACCCACCACCCACCACCCACCACCCATCACCCAGCAACATGGTAGAGCTGAACTAATGACCAGTATAGAGGTTGGAGTAAATATTTACTTGGCGGGTAAACTAGCTCTTGGGACGTACCAATTGATCTGAACGTTGTGTGTACCTGACTACACCCTCCATACCAGCCGGTCCCACCTGATGGCCTGGTGGTGCCTGCCTGTGTACTACACAGGACCAGACACTGTAGTACACAGGACCAGACACTGTAGTACACAGGACCAGATTGTGTAGTACACAGGACCAGACACTGTAGTACACAGGATCAGACACTGTAGTACACAGGAGCAAATTGTGTAGTACACAGGACCAGACACTGTAGTACACAGGATCAGACACTGTAGTACACAGGACCAGATTGTGTAGTACACAGGACCAGACACTGTAGTACACAGGATCAGACACTGTAGTACACAGGAGCAAATTGTGTAGTACACAGGACCAGACACTGTAGTACACAGGATCAGACACTGTAGTACACAGGACCAGATTGTGTAGTACACAGGACCAGACACTGTAGTACACAGGACCAGACACTGTAGTACACAGGAGCAAATTGTGTAGTACACAGGACCAGACACTGTAGTACACAGGACCAGACACTGTAGTACACAGGATCAGACACTGTAGTACACAGGAGCAAATTGTGTAGTACACAGGACCAGACACTGTAGTACACAGGATCAGACACTGTAGTACACAGGACCAGATTGTGTAGTACACAGGACCAGACACTGTAGTACACAGGACCAGACACTGTAGTACACAGGATCAGACACTGTAGTACACAGGACCAGACACTGTAGTACACAGGATCAGACACTGTAGTACACAGGACCAGACACTGTAGAACACAGGACCAGACACTGTAGTACACAGGACCAGACACTGTAGTACACAGGACCAGACACTGTAGTACACAGGACCAGACACTGTAGTACACAGGACCAGACACTGTAGTACACAGGATCAGACACTGTAGTACACAGGATCAGACACTGTAGTACACAGGACCAGACACTGTAGTACACAGGACCAGACACTGTAGTACACAGGATCAGACACTGTAGTACACAGGACCAGACACTGTAGTACACAGGACCAGACACTGTAGTACACAGGATCAGACACTGTAGTACACAGGACCAGATTGTGTAGTACACAGGACCAGACACTGTAGTACACAGGACCAGATTGTGTAGTACACAGGAACAGACACTGTACTACACAGGACCAGATTGTGTAGTACACAGGACCAGACACTGTAGTACACAGGACCAGACACTGTGGTACACAGGACCAGACACTGTACTACACAGGACCAGACACTGTAATACACTGGACCAGACACTGTAGTACACAGGACCAGACACTGTACTACACAGGACAAGACACTGTACTACATAGGACCAGACACTGTAGTACACAGGACCAGACACTGTACTACACAGGACCAGACACTGTAGTACACAGGACCAGACTGTGTAGTATACAGGACCAGACTGTGTAGTACACAGGACCAGACACTGTACTACACAGGACCAGACTGTGTAGTATATAGGACCAGACTGTGTAGTACACAGGACCAGACTGTGTAGTATACAGGACCAGACACTGAACTACACAGGACCAGACATTGTACTACACTGGACCAGACACTGTACTACACAGGATCAGACACTTTAGTACACAGGGCCAGACACTGTACTACACAGGACCAGACACTGTAGTACACAGGACCAGACACTGTACTACACAGGATCAGACACTTTAGTACACAGGACCAGACACTGTAGTACACAGGACCAGACACTGTAGTACACAGGACACTGTACTACACAGGACCAGACACTGTAATACACTGGACCAGACACTGTAGTACACAGGACCAGACACTGTACTACACAGGAAAAGACACTGTACTACACATGACCAGACACTGTAGTACACAGGACCAGACTGTGTAGTATACAGGACCAGACTGTGTAGTACACAGGACAAGACACTGTACTACATAGGACCAGACACTGTAGTACACAGGACCAGACACTGTACTACACAGGACCAGACACTGTAGTACACAGGACCAGACTGTGTAGTATACAGGACCAGACGTTGTAGTACACAGGACCAGACACTGTACTACACAGGACCAGACTGTGTAGTATATAGGACCAGACTGTGTAGTACACAGGACCAGACTGTGTAGTATACAGGACCAGACTGTGTAGTATACAGGACCAGACGTTGTAGTACACAGGACCAGACACTGTACTACACAGGACCAGACTGTGTAGTATATAGGACCAGACTGTGTAGTACACAGGACCAGACTGTGTAGTATACAGGACCAGACACTGTACTACACAGGATCAGACACTTTAGTACACAGGACCAGACACTGTAGTACACAGGACCAGACACTGTAGTACACAGGACCAGACACTGTACTACACAGGACCAGACACTGTAATACACTGGACCAGACACTGTAGTACACAGGACCAGACACTGTACTACACAGGAAAAGACACTGTACTACACATGACCAGACACTGTAGTACACAGGACCAGACACTGTACAACACAGGACCAGATACTGTAGTACACAGGACCAGACACTGTACTACCCAGGATCAGACACTTTAGTACACAGGACCAGACACTGTACTACATAGGACCAGACACTGTAGTACACAGGACCAGACACTGTACTACACAGGATCAGACACTTTAGTACACAGGAGCAGACACTGTAGTACACAGGACCAGACACTGTAGTACACAGGACCAGACACTGTACTACACAGGACCAGACACTGTAGTACACAGGACCAGACACTGTACTACACAGGACCAGACACTGTAGTACACAGGACCAGACTGTGTAGTATACAGGACCAGACTGTGTAGTACACAGGACCAGACACTGTACTACACAGGACCAGACTGTGTAGTATATAGGACCAGACTGTGTAGTACACAGGACCAGACTGTGTAGTATACAGGACCAGACACTGTACTACACAGGACCAGACATTGTACTACACAGGACAAGACACTGTACTACACAGGATCAGACACTTTAGTACACAGGACCAGACACTGTAATACACAGGACCAGACACTGTAGTACACAGGACCAGACACTGTACTACACAGGACCAGACACTGTAATACACTGGACCAGACACTGTAGTACACAGGACCAGACACTGTACTACACAGGACCAGACACTGTACTACACAGGACCAGACACTGTAGTACACAGGACCAGACACTGTACTACACAGGACCAGACACTGTAGTACACAGGACCAGACTGTGTTGTATACAGGACCAGACTGTGTAGTACACAGGACCAGACACTGTAGTACACAGGACCAGACACTGTAGTACACAGGACCAGACACTGTACTACACAGGACCAGACACTGTAATACACTGGACCAGACACTGTAGTACACAGGACCAGACACTGTACTACACAGGACCAGACACTGTAGTACACAGGACCAGACTGTGTAGTATACAGGACCAGAAAGTGTAGTACACAGGACCAGACACTGTAGTACACAGGACCAGACACTGTACTACACAGGACCAGACAATGTAATACACTGGACCAGACACTGTAGTACACAGGACCAGACACTGTACTACACAGGACCAGACACTGTACTACACAGGACCAGACACTGTAGTACACAGGACCAGACACTGTACTACACAGGACCAGACACTGTAGTACACAGGACCAGACTGTGTAGTATACAGGACCAGACTGTGTAGTACACAGGACCAGACACTGTACTACACAGGACCAGACTGTGTAGTATATAGGACCAGACTGTGTAGTACACAGGACCAGACTGTGTAGTATACAGGACCAGACACTGTACTACACAGGACCAGACATTGTACTACACAGGACCAGACACTGTACTACACAGGATCAGACACTTTAGTACACAGGACCAGACACTGTACTACACAGGACCAGACACTGTAGTACACAGGACCAGACACTGTACTACACAGGATCAGAGACTTCAGTACACAGGACCAGACACTGTAGTACACAGGACCAGACACTGTAGTACACAGGACCAGACACTGTACTACACAGGATCAGACACTTTAGTACACAGGACCAGACACTGTAGTACACAGGACCAGACACTGTAGTACACAGGACCAGACACTGTACTACACAGGACCAGACACTGTAGTACACAGGACCAGACACTGTAGTACACAGGACCAGACACTTTAGTACACAGGACCAGACACTGTACTACACAGGACCAGACACTGTAGTACACAGGACCAGACACTGTAGTACACAGGACCAGACACTGTACTACACAGGACCAGACACTGTAGTACACAGGACCAGACACTGTAGTACACAGGACCAGACACTTTAGTACACAGGACCAGACACTGTACTACACAGGACCAGACACTGTAGTACACAGGACCAGACACTTTAGTACACAGGACCAGACACTGTAGTACACAGGACCAGACACTGTACTACACAGGACCAGACACTGTAGTACACAGGACCAGACACTGTACTACACAGGACCAGACACTGTAGTACACAGGACCAGACACTTTAGTACACAGGACCAGACACTGTACTACACAGGACCAGACACTGTAGTACACAGGACCAGACACTGTAGTACACTGGACCAGGCACTGTATTACACAGGACCAGACTGTGTAGTACACGGGACCAGACACTGAACTACACAGGACCAGACACTGTGGTATGCTTAATTTGTGTGTGTTTGCGGGGGGTTGAGCTCTGGCTCTTTGGTCCCGCCTCTCAACCGTCAATCAGCTGATGTACAGGTTCCTGAGCCTACTGGGCTCTATCATATCTACTTGTGAAACTGTGTATGGAGTCAGCCTCCACCACATCACTGCCTAATGTATTCCACCTGTTAACTACTCTCACACTGATAGAGTTCTTTCTAAAGTCCATGTGGCTCATTTGGGTAGTCAGTTTTTACACGTATCCACCTTGTTCGCGTACCACCCGTGTTAAAAAGTTTATCTCTATCTACTCCTGTCAATTCCTCTGAGAATTTTGTAGGTTGTGATCATGTCTTCCCTACTCTTCTGTCTTCCAGTGTCGCGAAGTGCAACTCACGCAGCCTTTCCTCGTAACTCATGCCTCTTAGTTCTGGGACTAGCCTAGTTGCATACCTCTGAACTTTTTCCAGCTTCGTCTTGTGCTTGACAAGGTACGGGCTCCATGCTGGGGCTGCATACTCCAGGATTGGTCTAACCTATGTGGTATACAAGGTTCTGAATGATTCCTTACACAAGTTCCTGAAGGCTGTTCTGATGTTAGCCAGCCTCGCATATGCCGCAGACGTAATTCTTTTAATGTGGGCTTCAGGAGACAGGTTTGGTGTGATATCAACTCCTAAATCTTTCTCTCTGTCCGTTTCATGAAATACTTCATCTCCCATTCGGTAATCTGTGTCTGGCCTCCTATTTCCGCCGGATAGTTTCATTACTTTGCATTTACTCGGGTTGAATTTATTAGCCATTTGTTGGACCATTCATTCATTCTGTCTAGGTCATCTTGTAGCATCCTACTGTCATCCTCTGTTTTAATCCTCCTCATAATTTTAGCATCAACAGCAAACAATGAGAGGAACTGTTCTATTCCCTCAGGAAGATCATTTACATATATCAGAAACATAATAGGCCCAAGGAATGAACCCTACGGGACTCCACTGGTGACATTTCGCCAATATTAGACCTCCCCCCCCCCCCTCACAGTGACTCGCTCTCTCCTGTTGCTTATGTACTCTCATATCCAATTGAGTACCTTCGTACCTTCCCTTTCACTAAAGCCTGCATCTCCAGCTTTTTCAGTAGCCTCTTGTGTGGTACTGTCTCAAAGGCTTTCTGACAATCCAAAAATATAAAGTCTGCCCACACTCTTTATTGCCTGATTTTTGTTGGCTGATTAATTGAATTCAATTAATCTTGTGAGGCAGGACTTGGCATCCCTGAACCCATCTTGATGCTGTGTTACAAAGTTCTTTCGCTCCAGATGCTCCACTAGGTTTTTTCGCACAATCCTCTCCATCAGCTTGTTTCTAAAGGCCGTTCTTATGTTAGCCAACCTGGCAAATGCCGCTAATGTTATCCTCTTGATATGGCCTTCAGGGGACAGGTCTGGCGTGATATCAACCCCCCAGGTCTCTCTCTCTCTCTCTCTCTCTCTCTCTCTCTCTCTGTCTCTCTCTCTCTCTCTCTCTCTCTGACTCTTGAAGTATTTCATCTGCCAAATAATACCTTGTGTCCGGTCTCCTGCTCCCTACGCCAATCTTCATTACATTACATTTTCTTGGGTTAAACTCTAGCAACCATTTGTTCGAGCATTCCTGCAGCTTGTCCAGGTCTTCTTGAAGCCCCAAGCTGCCCTCCTCTGCCTTAATCCTTCTCATAATTTTGGCATCGTCAGCAAACATTGAGAGGAATGAGTCTATACCCTCTGTGAGATCATTTACGTATATCAGAAACAGTATAGGTTCGAGAACACAGCCCTGTGGGACCCCACTGATGACTTCACGCCAATCTGAGGTCTCACCCCTCACTGTAACTCTCTGCTTCCTATTGCTTACCTACTCCCTTATCCACTGGAGCGCCCTACCAGCTACTCTTGCCTGTTTCTCCAGCTTATGCATCAGCCTTTTATGTGGTACTGTGTCAAAGGCTTTCCGACAGTCCAAAAAAATGCAGTCCGCCCACCCTTCTCTTTCTTGCTTAGTCTTTGTCACCTGATCATAGAATTCTATCAAGCCTGTAAGGCAAGATTTACCCTCAATGAATCCTTATTGATGGGTTGTCACGCAGTCCCTTCTCTCCAGATGTGATACTAGGTTTTTTCTCACAATCTTCTCCATCA
Source organism: Procambarus clarkii (assembly GCF_040958095.1). Classification (NCBI taxonomy): domain Eukaryota; kingdom Metazoa; phylum Arthropoda; class Malacostraca; order Decapoda; family Cambaridae; genus Procambarus; species Procambarus clarkii. Next base: position 18,834,687 of record NC_091155.1, read on the forward strand.
CCTTGCATGGTGATGTGTGTGTGTGTGTGTGTGTGTGTGTGTGTGTGTGTGTGTGTGTGTGTGTGTGTGTGTGTGTGTGTGTGTGTGTGTGTGTGTGTGTGTGTGTGTGTGTGTGTGTGTACTCACCTAGTTGTACTCACCTAGTTGTGTTTGCGGGGGTTGAGCTCTGGCTCTTTGGTCCCGCCTCTCAACCGTCAATCAACAGGTGTACAGGTTCCTGAGCCTATTGGGCTCTATCATATCTACACGTGAAACTGTGTATGGAGTCAGCCTCCACCACATCACTTCCTAATGCATTCCATTTGTCAACCACTCTGACACTAAAAAAGTTCTTTCTAATATCTCTGTGGCTCATTGGGGCACTCAGTTTCCACCTGTGTCCCCTAGTACGTGTGCCCCTTGTGTTAAATAGCCTGTCTTTATCAACCCTGTCGATTCCCTTGAGAATCTTGAATGTGGTGATCATGTCCCCCCTAACTCTTCTGTCTTCCAACGAAGTGAGGTTCAATTCCCGTAGTCTCTCCTCGTAGCTCATACCTTTCAGCTCGGGTACTAGTCTGGTGGCAAACCTTTGAACCTTTTCCAGTTTAGTCTTATGCTTGACTAGATATGGACTCCATGCTGGAGCCGCATACTCCAGGATTGGTCTGACATATGTGGTATATAATGTTCTGAAAGATTCCTTACACAAGTTTCTAAAGGCCGTTCTTATGTTAGCCAACCTGGCATATGCTGCTGATGTTATTCTCTTGATATGAGCTTCAGGGGTGTGTGTGTGTGTGTGTGTGTGTGTGTGTGTGTGTGTGTGTGTGTGTGTGTGTGTGTGTGTGTGTGTGTGTGTGTGTGTGTGTGTGTGTGTGTGTGTGTGTGTGTGTGTGTGTGTGTGTGTGTGTGTGTGTGTGTGTGTGTGTGTGTGTGTGTCTGTGCGTGTGCGTATTCCAAGTTTTACAAACTAGGAACACAAATACTTGCCTCCAACCAGCTTGGATCAAAACAAAAATTGTAATAGCTTTAATATGGTTTCATAAGTTTGGTAATTACCTTAGCACAAGTTGAGAGGCCAGCCACAGAACAACATAAAATAGGTTATGGTGAAGTTGATGTCCTTCAATAGCCTGAACTTTCCCTGTTTTTATTAAAGGGGGTGAATAAGAGACTTTAAACCACAAGTTAGGTGAGTAATTTCAGCTGAGGAATGTTACAGTTCCCAACTGAAATGTATCGGCAGTTGGTTAGGTGACGAAGCTATTCATGACATCTTTTGGTTTGGCGTTTGATCAAGAAGAATATCAGGTTAGATAACTAAGTTATTGAGGATAGTTGGTAATGTGTCTAGGCAGGTTAGGGGGAAACTTGGTTAAGTGACAATGTGCTTCAGGCAGATATTTGGTAAGAGTTATTTGATAACACACCCAAAAACTTAGGTGACTAGATGGTAAAAACCGCACACTTGGTTAAGTAATTAGGTGATACAGGCATTCACATGTTTAGGTGACTTGGTAGTACAGAATAACCGTGGTTTAATGGCATTAGATGGCCAAGAAACTATTTTTTACGATTAATGGGTAGTTTTTGTGGCTCGTTGGTCCAAGAGACCAGTTGGCTCGATGACTAGTTAGTCCAAAATGACCGCTGTTTGATTGGCTAGGTCGTTCAGGACTTTTGATTAGATAACTACATGGTTCAAACAGGCAGAAGACCAGAATACATTTTAGTCCAACAGAACAGGTAGTTGCAGTCATGGGGTTTCCAGGATATTTGGTAAGTCGTAGTTTAGATTGGGCAGAAAGTTAAGTGTTAACTTTCTCTCTCTCTCTCTCTCTCTCTCTCTCTCTCTCTCTCTCTCTCTCTC
>NC_091155.1:18841538-18877607 GCF_040958095.1 Procambarus clarkii
ATTCCTTCCTCGCCAGATAGGAAGGCCACTACGTGAAATAGGATATTAATGGAGGTCTCAAGTATTTTATTTGTTCGTAATTAATTGCATTTCAAAATCTGTTTTATTCTACATTTCTACAGCATTTACTTTGTTCATTTTGACACTACTGTTGTTATTCGATATATTTTATAAAGTATCTATCTTGTATAGAACAGCCTTCAGATAACATTAATGATAAACGTGAATACTTCTGCAACAGGAAATGGTGGTTAAGAGTTTAATTACCACTGTTGCACAATGCACAGCACAATCATGCATGCACTGTACCACTTCTGTGGTACAGAGGGAGTCAGGTCAAGCACAGACTATGGACGAGGACACTTGGAGGAAAGATAAATGTCAAAATTATTACAATTTTCACTCAAACTTTAACAAAATCTGGCCAAGAATTGTTATGAGCTTCAGGGGACAAAGCTGGCGTGATATCAACCCCCAGCTCTTTCTCTCTCTCTGACTCTTGAAGTATTTCATCTCCCAAGTGATACCTTGTATCTGGTCTCCTGCTACCTACACCTATCTTCATTACGTTGCATTTGCTTGGGTTAAACTCAAACAACCATTTGTTCGATCATTCCTGCAGCTTGTCTAGGTCATCTTGAAGCCTCAAGCTGCCCTCCTCTATCTTAAACCTTCTCATAATTTTGGCGTCGTCAGCAAACATTGAGAGGAATGAGTCTATACCCTCTGGGAGATCATTTACGTATATCAGAAACAGTATAGGCCCGAGTGTTTATGTGTGTGCGTGCGTGCGTGTGTTAGTGTGTTTAGTATTGTGCTTGCAGGATGGAGCTCTTAGAGTAAGAGCCTTTCTAACCATTGGTGAGAAACGTACATATATTTATCTCTAACTCCAGCTGTCTAGCCAACTTCATGGTACCTATTTACTACTAGGAGAACAGAATCATTAAGTGAAAGAAAACCTTGCCTTTTGTTTCGGCCTCTTCCGAGAATCGAACCCGGGCTCATGGAAACAGCGACTCCCGAGCGCTCCCCGCTCAGCTGCCAGCCACAGCAATATCATAACACAGTATCTACAGTGTTAGAGTGAGAGTTATGTCCACTGCCAAATTGTTCTATTGCTCTGAAGGGAACAGTTGCCGCCTCACCATTCCTGACTGTACTTGGGGGTCTCCTCACTTACATGTCTCACCTCATAACTCTCCATTAGTTGGGTTAAAATCCAGTGACCATTTCTTTCTCCTCCTATGGAGAAGTTTTAGTTATTCAGCTTCAGTGACAGTTCTCTGTAATGATCCTCCTTAACAGTTTTGCATCAATACTGCTGGGAATACACCTATATGAGGAGTTAGTCGTGGCCCTATATATGGTATATGTGGGGCACTAACGCTGACTCTCGTGAAACTAGTCAATATATTTCTCAGCTGCCTCTCCTCTCACTGTGATCCTTTACCTCCTTCCTGAGAGTAAGTGCTTCGCCCAGTATAGCACTCTTTCCCATGTAACAGCCCCATTTTACAGCTTTTTGAGTCTTATGAGAAGACTCTCGTGTTATGAGTCATTTTACAGTCTTATGAGAAGCATGTGTCAAAAGCTTTCTGAAAATCAGGGGTGTTGCTGTCTGCCCAACCCTCTGTTGCTGGAGTGCTGTTACGTTTTAGCTATATTCTAATATGTTGATCGAGCAGGATTACCATAGTCTGGATCGATGATAAAATCTCAAGACATAACTAAACTGGTCAGAGTTTTCTACGAGCAGTCTGTTAATGTGTTTCTGTTAATACTGTTTACCGTTTTGGAAATCACCTGATCATTCACTGACATCTGGCAGACGATGAGTCACAGTAATGTAGCTGAAGATATGATGACCAGACCACACACCAGAAGGTCATGAGACGACGACGTTTCGGTCCGTCTTGGACCATTCTCAAGTCGATTGTGACCATCGGCTTTATAATAGCCCACGACAGATCGAAACGTCGTCGTCTACTCATCTTCTGGTGTGTGGTTTGTTATCACTGGCATCTTCCTTCTAATGTAGCTGTATAGTAAATGAACAAATCCACAAGGGCCGTGACGAGGATTCGAACCTACGTCCGAGAGCATCCCAGACGCTGTCTTAATCGACTGAGCTACGACATGGTGTAAGAATTGCAACCAGAAATTCTTCTGAATTTACTTGGATCCTGCAGCCTCTCCGAGACACAAACCAGGATTTTACACAATTCCCCCATGCACTCGAGCTACGTTAATAGGCATTTGTATACCATGTCGTAGCTCAGTCGATTAAGGCAGCGTCTGGGATGCTCTCGGACGTAGGTTCGAATCCTCGACACGGCCCTTTTGGATTTGTTCATGTGATGCATCACGCTATTGTGATATCTGTGTGTTGTGTAGTGTAGCTGCATAGCAGTTTATGCTGTTTCTTGGCCCTGGGAGCTATATCATTCTCACGCTGAACACTCCACTGCTCGTCGAATTGCTGAGTATTCATTTCTCTCCATATTAAATATGTTGCAATTGACATCTGTTCGGTGCTCTATATTTCTTCCATTATTGTTTACACTTCCTTTTTGACTCTAGACACTGTCTGTTAAACTATGGAAAATAGTTCTCATAACCTTCAACTTTCAGAGGGTCAGATAAATCTTCAGCTTTTTTCTTTCTGCCTCTTGTGTACTCTGATATTCCTTCTTATTTCCTTTGTTATATCTCTCTCGTTATTCTCTCTAAGTATATTTTTTACTTAGTTGGTCTTCCTCTCCTCGAGCTTCCTCTCATCAGAAAATTACTTTCTGCTGCATCTATTAGTTTCACTTTCTATGTTTCTTCTTTAACTCTCAGATACACTGTATCCTATTAAAGTTGACCATGACTGAGGTCTCTTACTATTAATAGCTTCCCTCTCAATCTATGGTATGTGTCTGTTATGCCTTGAATAATACTTTTCTCTGTTTATTTTTTAGTTCTCTTGGGGAATGTCTATTACAAGGATTCTTGATGTCCTGTCCTGTTACAAATTACGTATGGATTTGGCCGTTTACCCGAATGGCATAAAATTAACGTAATTTGAAAATGAAAAAAAATACTATATATGGATTTTTTATTTCCACAACAGTACGTTAAGGGTCCTCTGGTAGGTTAGAAGGGCAGGAAATTCTCCTTAAGTTTCAAAACGTCATGAAAAACGTTAATTGAAAGTTTCCTCGCCTAACCTAACCGAGTAAGCCGGAGGACTCCAACAGAAAACGGGACAGTACATCACTTTCGTGAGCCAATTTCATTTAAAATTACGTTCATTTTTTACTATAGCGCACTTACGGGCGAAAAGCGACACTATTTTTAAGAGGACGGGTTGACATATAATCTCCTAACTGAGTTCGTTAGTTAGATCCAATTGCCAAGTCATTCACCTATTTGTTCAGTCTTTTCTTTGCCAGTGTTCTAAAGCTCGTGTCTTCAAGTCTTCGCCCATTGGCCATTTACCTCAGCTCAAAATCTAATTTTGTTTGGAATTATTTCTAAATTGTAACTTTTGCTATTTATATTCATATGTGTGTTCCATGTCGGGGCTGCATACTCCGACACTGGTCCCACATAGGTGGTGTACATAATCCTGAAAGGCTGTTTCTGAAAGCTTCTCCAAATTGCGTTCACTGCCGACATAATCCTGCTGATGAGTTATGCTGGTGTAAACTTTGATGTTAAGTACACTGCTGAGCTCTTTAGCGTTATTAATTTTAATATATTAGATGGTTTACATTGAATGGACGCTTCCTGGTCTCCTCTCACTCTGTCCAGAGAGCCTAAAAAGGAATTGGCTGGCATATGTGTGTGTATCACTGGCATATGTGTGTGTGTCATACTGCAATCACTTTATTGGTGTGTACATGCAACAAAAAAGCATGTCTGAGTTGTGTGTGCAAAAAAGCACACACAACACAGCCTCAAATATAAATACATATACACATAAATTATACATATTCACAAACACTCAAACTCACTACCAGACAAGCTTATAAGTATGAAAGGGCACAACTAGAAACTAGAAAACGTACAGGCTAGAAATATTTGAATGAAAAAAATTATCAGGTGGGATAAGCTACAGGTGGAAGTATTAGAGAATAATCCGACCCACAACTCTATAACACTGGAGCAACAGCACACCTCACCTCGCCTGCCTCTCAGGCATTACACATTCTCACTCCAGCAATATCAACACACACGACTCAATTACCTGTGACTTTCTTGCTCTGAAGCTCGCGCTCCTATATCTCCAACCAATAGCATAACCAATAAAAGTTGGAGTTTATTAAATGGCTTCGCATTGGTCGATTCAAGTTGGCTGCTTGGAAAAATGTTCCTTATACTCTTTCTCTCTCTCTCTCTCTCTCTCTCTCTCTTTCTCTCTCTCTCTCTCTCTCTCTCAACAAGGGCTTTAATGCACTTAATCTGACAAGATTGTTTTATTTTAGGAAATGAACCTCATTATTTTTTTACAATGGTGAAGTTCTGGCGGGAGACTTTATTATCCAAAATTAACATTAAATTCATTTAAGTTTTCTAAAGAGAATCATATTTATCATAATGAAAGGCAGCTTCATAGCTGAAACAGTAACTTCCCTTTGGCTATAGGAGATCCTAGTAGATTATTACTAGTTAATATGAAGAATTTATACGAACTTAGTGAACAATTAGTGAGTATAGAAGCAAGACATAACAGAATCTCTCTATTCCGTTTTTAACACATGTGGGTACAGGAACAGACGACTTGTGACTTCTGTTAGCAAGCTGAGAGCTTTTCCTTCCTTTATTCATGGTGATCCTTCCCCACTAGTTTTCTTTGGAACACGACCCGCCAGTCTGTTAACAACCAGGTACCCAATTACTACTGGGTAAAATGAGGCGAACAGTTAAAGATTGGCGCCCAGTCAATCCTTCCCAGCCGGGACTCGTACATAGACCAAATCTCTCTCGAGTGTGTTACCACTGCGCCAAGAGGATCTGAAATAAGGATATTGGTGACATTAAACTAAACAAGATAAAAATCATACAGGTATATAGAGTTTTGTTGAACTCATAACGTTATGGACAATATAACTCATTTGTTGACGTTGAATAACTTAGTTGTAAAGATAATCTGCTAATGTGCAGAATAATAATAATAGTGGGAATATGATAATTCTATATGATTTACACTATAACATAATGGTTTTAAGTTGAGATAATTTGTGTACTAATGTTTGAAATAAATAAATTAAATTAGTGTTGATAGTATATTGCATGTGAATATAATGAGTTTACATACAGTTGTATACAGTGATGCATGGACATACAATTGTATAACATGAAGAGTAAATACAGTTGTATGATATAGGAAAAAAAAAGAATACAAATTTGGTTGACTAATTTTGGATTGGATTAATTTCTTGAAATATAATTTTAACTAATTACATGTTTCACATCTACAAAATGAAAATGTCAATGTAAATTTTTTTCAAAACCGCTAATCTCCGAAAGTTCTTCACCGATTGTTTTGAAATTTTCACACAACGTTCCATTCGTATCCGAGCGGGTTTTTATATGCATATTATATAGATGTAACCTCTGTGACAAGAAAAAAACATCCTTGTTTAGAAAAACTGTATTTTTCAAGTGTTTTTCATGTGAGGGAAATTTTCGAAATCTCTTTATCGATGGCTTTAAAATTTTGACACAACGTTGCTTACGAATAGGCGCGTGGTTTTAGGTACCTACTATATACATGCTTCACCTGTGACAGGATTTATTTTTTTAAACAGCGCTATCTGTTGGATGTAAGATTAACACATACACACAGTAATCTCCGAAAGTTTTTCACCGATTACTTTTAAATTTGGACACAACGATTTATTCGAATACGCGCGTGCTTTTATATACCTACTATGTAGATGCCACACCTGTGACAGGTAAAAACATGCTTTTTTTTAAAAAAAAACACCATCTGTTACAGTAAATGTGTTACGATTCAATTTCAATGTTTCCGATTGCATTGATAAATAGAATTTTCATAGATTTCGATTTATTTTCTTTTTTATTCAACTATTTTGTGTGACATTGCATTGGAATTGAGTTGTGTTGCTTAGCATACTGTTCATTTCTTAAGAATAAATATAGATGCAACACCTGTGACAGGTAAAAACATTTTTTTTTTTAGGAAACAGCGCCATCTGTTGCACGTAAGAGCAACACACGCTATACTAAATATGTTACGATTCCATTTCAGTATTTCAGATTGCACTGACAAATTGAAATTTCATAGATTTCAATTTATTTTTATTTTGATTCAACTATTTTGTGGATCATTTTGTTGGAATTGAGCTGTTGTGTTCACCATACCGTTCATTTCGTGAGGATAAGTATAGATGCAACACCTATGACAGGAAAAAACATTTTTTTTAAACAGTGCCATCTGTTTCACGTAAGAGCAACATACGCTATACTAAATGTGTTACAATTATATATATCAATGTTTCTGATTACATTGATAAAATAAATTTTCAAAGATTTCAATTTATTTTCATTTTGATTTAATTATTTTGTATGACATTGTGTTTGAATTGCCCTGTGTTGTTTACCATACCGTTCATTTTTCTGAGTATAGTTTATTTTTTCATTTTTAATTTTTTAATTTTTTTTTTTAACTCTTTTTCTTATTTTTTAGTGATGGGAACATCAGATCATTTGATGTTCCCAATTTTCTGATGGGAACCTCAAATCATTTAGGAATGCATCGGACGAGGGAGTGGGGAATAAGAACATAAGAATAAAGGTAACTGCAGAAGGCCTATTGACCCATTCCAGGCAGCTCCTATGTGGGAAGGACAAGAGGACGGGAGTGGGGGATGGTGGGGAGGACGAGGGGACGGGAGTGGGGAATAGTGTGGAGGACGAGGGGGACAGTGGAACGGGAAATGGTGGGGAAGATGAGGGAACAAGGGAGTGGGGGATGATGGGGAGGTAGAGGGTACGGGGGAGTTGGGTATGGTGGGGACAAGGGAATGAGCGAATAAAGACTGGTGGGGAGGACAAGGGGGACAAGGGAGTGGGGGTTGGTGGGGAGGACGAGGGGATGGGGGAGTGGAAGATGGTGGGTAGGACAAGGGGACGGTGGAGTGGGGGATGATGGGGAGGACGAAGGGACGGGAGAGGGGAAAATGGTGGGAGAGGACTGGGGGACACGAAAAGGCTGCTGTGGCTCAGCAGTGCGTTGCCGAGTACAGCTAGTTTCTTAATAAAATTTTAGAGGCTGTTTCCATTTCCAACACTGTTATATATGTCGTGTTTATATTTAGCTCAAAAGAGGCCCGAGGGATGCCAGAGACATTTATTTTTTTGTGAAATATAATGACTTCTCGCACATCACTCTAGAAATTATTTCAAGTGCGAGTTAGCAGTGAACATATATGGTTTTACCGACGTGGGTTTCACAGAAGTAAAGGTGCTTCAACAGTGACTACCAGCAGGTTTAGAGATTTAAATGTGCATGTAGATTAAAGCGCCATAATATTTTGTGTTTGATATCTTACGCTTCCTGAGTGACAGAAAGTTTGAGGGATTCAATGGCTGCTAGGCTCAGGGAGCAGATCATATATGTGAGATATTTTTTATTTGTTATTATTTATATATACAAGAGTTCTTACGTTATTGTACAGCCACTACTGCACGTATGACGTTTCGGTCTAGTCCTTAATCCTAATTTTCCCCCGTAATACGACCCAGCAAATCGTTTAACAATCAAGTGCCTATTCACTGCTGGGTGAACAGAGGCTACAGTTAGAAACTGGCGCCCAGTCAACCCTCCCCGGCCAACAACAACAGAAGAGTTGTTAATCGCGTTGCACAATGAAGTTATGTATGATCGCAAATCCTAGCATCATAGTTTCAAGATATTACACCTACGCATACTTGATAAGATGTTCCTCTTAATAGTGTTGTATATACCTGAGGCTGCCACTATACCACCTATTGCAAGATGCTCAAAATAGGGAAGGCCTTAAGAAAATAATGAGAATTATATTCAATATAATACAATATTCCCTATATATTGTAAAATATATATATTGAAAATATATACAATGTTCCCTCATTGTTAGCTTTTAACCTTCTAAGGAGCTGTACAGTGGCATCTGGTAGTGAGCTGCCTGTTATTCACATCAAATAAATTGTTGTTTCAAGCTTTGTAGGTAAGAATATTTCATTCACTTCGAACATCGGGGGATTGAACTCAGACCTGTAAAATTTGTAGCATGCTGACCTCGTCGGTATGGGCAACGGTTACCCTGGTTGGTGAAAGTCAATCTCCTGACTAAACATACACACACAAACACACACACGTCCTAAAACAAACAGCATCATGGTCTATGTCACACCCTTCCGGGGTGCGAGAGGCGAACATGATTTTAGATATAGTAGCATTAGTGGTACCGAAGATAAATGATAGGAATAGTGAGAGAGAAACACAGAGACAGACAGAGAGGCAGAGACCGAGAAGGAGGCAGAGACAGAGCTACTGTACTCTAACCTTTAGATGTGAGAATAAATTCCAGCTGCTAGGAGCCTCATTAATCATCAACTTGCAGCAATACCTACATGGGGGGGAAGGCGATGGCCTCACATTTGCAGCAGAAGAAACACCGACGATGACATTAACACGACAGCGAGGATATTGCTACTGAGACAGGAATACAAATGAGTGGCAAAAACCTGTTATTCAGTGATGAAGTGAACATGTTGGGAATTAAGTTTTATTTGTCAATAACCATGAAAAGTCACGTGCTTAACCTGGTAAACAAAGCAGTTAAATACTTTATGGCGAATCAAGTAACTTCTTGACAGCAGGGGTTGCAAAACTTTATACAAGACTCAAGTTCACTCCTATCTTGAGTATGCCTTGTTATCCTGGATTGCCTCTTCCCATTTATTGATTAGAATGTTGGACAAGGCGGATAACCTTGCTAGGAGTCTCATCTCTTGTCTTGGCGCCATTCTGGTTGGACTAGTCATCACATCAGAACCTTCAATCCCTTGATGGCGGATTTACTGTTATGTACAATGCAATTGTTCTCAAAGTTCCCTATCTGGCTCAACTTCGTGACAATCAGAAGCTTACTTGTGTAAAGGAGGAAATGTATATGTTTATCTCTCAGAATGTTTGGTAATATGTTTATTGTTTGTGATGTGTGTCTATGTATGTATTAACACGATGTACTGAACGGGGTGAGAATACCTTGAGCTACCTCATCCCTTTGTGTGTATTTTACCTCAATAAACTTATTTCAATTTCAATTTCAATCAGGAGCTCGCAGTCACAACACATGACGCTCAGCTAAGTACCTACTTGATAGGTACTTAGTATTCAATTATAGTTAATTGTTAAAATAATATCTTAAATTCATGAGTTTATATGGTCAAGCTTCTGATGAGATGATGTAGAATATCTGCTTTTAGCTTGCAATTTCACTAGGAACTTAAGCATAATTCTCAGAGAATCTTAGTCTTAGTTTAAAAAACAGAGAGAGACAAGGAAATGCGAGATAAATAAAGAGAAAATGAGTGTATGTTAATTATTCATATCTAGCTCCAAGATCTCTCTTAAGGTTCCATAAGTACTTCAACCTCGAGTTTAAACGTCAAACAGAAGCTGTGTAACAATTTATATTTACCTAGCTTATTATAAAGTTTGTATTATTAGTATTATTATTATTATTATTAATACTACTACTACTACTACTACTACTACTACAGATAAATAATGTCTGCTTCTTACATTTATCGTTTCTTAATCCTCATCTTGTTTATATACATAGTCTTTTCTCTCCTTCGCGTTTCCCCCCATTCATCCACTTTTTCTCTCCTTTTCTTGGCGACGTCTCTTCCTCTGGCCTTAGTCTGCTCCCCTCCTCCTCCCCCCGACGCGAGACTTCCCTCACACAGCTCCCCTCTCAGACTCTGCCTGCCAATTGCTTTCTCAGATCAGTCAAGATTCTCAAGGGGAATGAGCCGGACCTTTTCCTTAAGCAGCTTCCTGGGTTGGTCTCTCGCAACCCTCGAGTATAAACTCGTGCACTTTTCGGTTTTGTTTTTCCTCAACGTTTATACAGTTCGTAAGAACTTACAAAATTATATAAACACTTCCTTGAGGTTTCTGCATTTATTGTCATGTTTGTTCAGTAGTTTTGGTTGCGTTCTGAATCAGAGGGAACTCTACCAAACGTGTTTGGTAGAGTTTAGTGTCGAGCCAACTTTTCTCACTGGAAAGTGTTCAAAGTTATACAATGGAGATGAGTTTGTCTGTGGACTTGTTTGAACTGTTTCGTACTTTGATGACAGAGGTAAATAGACTTTGAAAAGAAATTCAGCGGCTGTTGCCCGTGGAAACTCTAACCTCCCTAAAACCCGTCTGAACTGGAAGAAAGCCAAGTGCCTGCTTCATGGAAAACTTCGTAATATTTAAATTCCAACTAACGCCATTACCTGCACCCATTTCCAGTTTAATTTACATCAGAACATTCACACTAACGTATTTTCATCTGTCATGTCAGCGCTAGTTCTGGTGCGGAAAGAGAGGATCCCTTTTAAAACAAATAGTTGGAACAGTCACGCTAAGGAATTCCTGAACAGATGTCTCTTCTCTGGCATGATATAACGGAAGATGCGAGGTAATAGAGATGTCTGGTTACCCCCCAAAAAGACATACACTTGGGCTCAATGTCATCAAGCCATTAAAAGAATTAACAAAGATAATTATAATATTGTGAAATCAAAGCTTGCGGATATCCTTTCAAGACAAAAGTCTTATATATATGGATCCAGTGAATCGCTGAGGGAGAATAATACAAATAAAACGTTTATGCTAAATGATAACGAAGTTATGGACGATTTCTCTGGGGCGTACCTAATATATGCAATGTTTTCAGAGGTAAATTTTGAATGTATTTACATCAGTACTATTTACAAAACAGAGGAGACTGAAGCTAATTATAGTTGTACATGAGACGTGTATTTACTCTGTTCATAATATTAAACTCATGCACACTGCAACTCATATACTCATTGAGAAAAACTTCAAAAAGCTTAAAAACTTGAAATTATTATTGTCACTTTAACATATGCTTTGTCAACTTTAAACATGAAACACCAACACTGTATGACTATCTAGTAAAAAAAAATGTAAATTTTTTATCCCCATAACTATAGAACTATTTATGTGTCTGCAGCTATTGTCTACAGCATACTACTTTGTTGTGTTTACAGACTTACAGACTTGTGTTTACAGACTTCTTTTGTGTTCCTTCAATCTGTCATTCGATGTACGACCAGTTTCACCAAAGTATTGGAGAGGACAAGATGATAAGGAAATAGAGTAGACACCAGCAGCATTAGAAGCAGGAGGAGCAGTGTGAACCAGATTACTACGAATAGTGTTAGTTTCTCGAAAGGCTTTACATCAAGAGGACGAAGGGTATTACTGAGCCTTTTAAGTTCGGGTATGAAGGGAAGGCAGATCACAGTGGAACTATTGTGGGAAACATGTTTGAGATCAAAGAAATTGAATATAGTTTGAGAATAGGCACAGTTTCAAACAGAATGTACACAATAACATAACAGAATGACATAACAGAATGAGAGCAAACAATGCTCTCTTCTGTTATGTTAGGGGACGTAATTCATCCTATAGATTAGCTTTCTAAAAAATCTTTCCCCGCCTCTTCTCTTCACAGACGCCGTCTTGTCGACTCGACTATGACTCTAAACATACCCAACATGAACCTTAGTCCTGGCTTTGTTGCTGTTGACTCATTCATTTCACAGTACATTCTCAAATGCACTAACCTTCTTAAGAAACGTAATCTGACTTAAGTTCTTACCACTTCTTACTTACTTAAGTTCTTCCTTGTTGCTTATTTCCTACCCCTTTAATTATTCTTACATGTTCTCTTATGCTTACCTTCCTCTTATTCTTTAATTCGTCTTAATCTTACCTTATTCTTACATTAATCCTATTCTTAACTTATTATTTCATTCATCTTATTAACCATTCCACAAGGGCCTTGATGAGGGTTCGAACCTATGTGCTGGATGTTCCCAGACGCGCTCAGGTCAACTGTACCACAACATGGTTAAACAAATTGCCACCTGGAGTGTTACTGCCCTTACGAGGATCATGAGGTTTCCTCTGAAGCCTAACCGGGGTTTCACACAATTCCCCTCAGCACTCTGGCTCTGTCAACCAAATAGTTCTACCTCTACGAATAGTTCTACCAAATAGTCAGAGTAATCTACCAAATAATAGTCTTCACACTCTCTTCACACTTCACACATACACACACACACACACAAATTAGTGGTACACTACACATATTAGAGGTTGACAAATGGAATGCATTAGGAAGTGATGTGGTGGAGGCTGACTCCATACACAGTTTCAAGTGTAGATATGATAGAGCCCAATAGGCTCAGGAACCTGTACACCTGTTGACTGACGGTTGAGAGGCGGGACCAAAGAGCCAGAGCTCAACCCCCGCAAACACAACTAGGTGAGTACAACTAGGTGAGTACAACTAGGTGAGTACACACACACACACACACACACACACTGTTACGGACCCGAGTCTAGCGTCGTAGCACGGAGCAGTGACGACAACGCCATCTGTGAGTCAGCTCCCGAAACCCCCTCCAAATGGACGACGCCATCTAGTGAGGATGGGATATACCGGTCACAGGTGCTGGATTCCCGTCTTCATCAGCTCATAACATAGCTGCTGCTGACCTCTGGTGAGGTGGCGCTTAGACAGCAACGCCATTTATGGAGTGGAGAGGTGGATGTTTGTGTCTAAGCCTGTAAGTGAGGTGCCCTAGAGTGTCCCCAGCACTAATGACGTGTCTGATTACAGAGTCGACCTGGGACTGCTGTATTGGACGATGGAGCAGTCTACCCAAGGCAGCCAAGGTCTCTCCACGAGTTTGCTCTGAGGAAGCTGTGAGTCACCCCGGACGGACACTGTTGAGAGTGTTAGCCTGCCTGTGACGTGGCAGAGTCGAGGACTCATCGTATGCGGGGCTGGCTGGTGGAGGAGACTAGCCACTGTGGTGCTGAGAGAGGAGAGTGATCAGCGGAATCACACGAGGCTCCTGCCTAGGGCTCACAACCATAGTATCGGTCGTGGAGTGGCCTACACAGCGGAGCTGATTGGAACCTGCCAGCTACAGGCTGGATCGTGGTTGAAGGCCTCCACGACGAAGCACCCAGTAGGACTGTGATTTGGCTGGCCTGTGGCCAGGGTAGATTCGCCGAGAGAATCAGAGGATTCATCGTGGGCCAAAGAAGAGAACCAGGGCTACTCATCGTGAGCACCGTGGAGCATCCTGTGTCTTCAAAGGAAGACGATTCTGTACATCGTGTATTTATACCCCCCGTGTGATAGTTTATATATTTATTTATGGTGGTGGTGATTATATATAAAAAGCAGTGCATTTGTATCCCTTCCCCTTTAATTTAACGTGCGTTACGGAACGCACCCCTTGAAAGCCACTACTAGCTTGGGGCCGGATACCCAAACTCTAATAACATCAGAGAAGAACCCAGTTGCGACCCAATAGAGCCGTAACACACACACACATGAAGGAGGAGGTCATGAAACAGTTGACAACTCTAGATGCAACTAAAGCAGTTGGACCAGACAAAGTATCACCGTGGATACTAAAAGAAGCAGCACAGGCCCTCAGCGTGCCTCTGGCAATGATCTTTAATGAGTCACTTATGTCAGGAGAATTGCCCAGTTGCTGGAAGAAGACAAATGTCGTGCCGATCTTCAAGAAAGGTGATAGGGAGGAGGCACTTAACTATAGACCTGTATCACTGACAAGCATCCCCTGTAAAATACTGGAAAGAATAATTAGGCTACGACTGGTTGCACACCTGGAGACCATTAGGTTTGTGAACAAACATCAACATGGGTTCTGGACAGGGAAATCGTGCCTAACAAGCCTTCTGGAATTCTATGATAAAATAACGAGGATAAGACAGGACAGAGATGGTTGGGCAGACTGCATATTTCTGGACTGCCAAAAAGCCTTTGATACAGTACCGCACATGAGACTGCTGTTCAAGCTTGAGAGGCAGGCGGGGGTGGGGGGGAAAGGTCCTAGCATGGATAAGGAACTACCTAACAGGAAGGAGCCAAAGAGTTACGGTAAGGGGCGAGAAGTTGGACTGGCGAACAGTAACAAGTGGAGTACCACAAGGATCGGTGCTGGGACCAATTCTATTTCTTGTATATGTTAACGACATGTTTACAGGCGTAGAGTCCTACATGTCGATGTTTGCGGATGACGCAAAGTTGACGAGAAGAGTTGTGACAGATGAGGATTGCAGGATCCTCCAAGAGGACCTGAACAGGTTGCAGAGATGGTCAGAGAAATGGCTACTGGAATTCAACACGAGCAAATGTAAAGTTATGGAAATGGGACTAGGAGATAGGAGACCAAAGGGACAGTACACAATGAAGGGGAACAGCCTACCTGTGACGACGCATGAAAAAGAGACCTGGGGGTGGACGTAACACCTAATCTATCTCCTGAGGCACATATAAATAGGATAACGACAGCAGCGTACTCTACACTGGCAAAAGTTAGAACATCATTCAGAAACCTAAGTAAGGAGGCATTAAGGGCACTTTACACTGCCTACGTGAGGCCAGTCATAGAGTATGCCGCCTCATCATGGAGTCCCCATCTGAACAAGCATATAATGAAACTGGAAAAGGTTCAGAGGTCTGCAACGAGACTCGTCCCAGAGCTACGAGGGATGGGGTATGAGGAGCGCCTGAGGGAACTGTGCCTTACGACACTAGAAAGAAGGGAGAGGGGGAACATGATAGGAATGTATAAGATACTCAGAGGGATTGACAGAGTGGACATAGACGAAATGTTCACACGGAATAGTAACAGAACGAGGGGACATGGATGGAAGCTTGAAACTCAGATGAGTCACAGAGACGTTAAGAAGTTTTCTTTTAGCGTGAGAGTAGTTGGAAAATGGAATGCACTTCAGGAACAGGTTGTGGAAGCAAATACTATTCATAATTGTAAAACCAGGTATGATAGGGAAATGGGACAGGAGTCATTGCTGTAAACAACCGATGCTCGAAAGGCGGGATCCAAGAGTCAATGCTCGATCCTGCAGACACAACTAGGTGAGTACAACTAGGTGAGTACACACACACACACACACACACACACACACACACGCTTACACACACACACACACACACACACACACACACACACACACGCTTACACACACACACACACACACACACACACACGCTCACACACACACACACACACACACACACACACACACACACACACACACACACACACACACACACACACACACACACACACACACACACACACACACACACACACACTGTGACCCGTTGAGGGTGTGGACACAATGCGACAAAACGTCTAAAGGTTTGAGCTACTCCACCTTGACGGTCATCCTTTCTGTCATGCGGAAAAGCGATATTCAGAAGGTCCTGAAGGACGTTACCGGCATCACACCCATTGGCATTAGTCAGGAAGGTGTTGAAATCGTGCTCTTCTTGTCATGTGAGGAAGAACTAGAAAACTTTTGACCAACGATGACATACTTCGCAAGGAGCACCACCTACATCCTCTCTACCCACGTCAGTTCCTGGCCGGAAGAACTGTTTTTACCAGCAGGACCAGCCAGTGGATATCTGACCGACCGTAACATAAGATCATGGACAATATTGAGGACGAAAATTTAAACCTGGGTGTATTCAACATTGAGTTCTGCAGCACCGACAAATCATCAATGAAGATTACTTTCACCACCTCAGCTGCGGCCACCCAGGCTGCCACACAAGGTTTCTACTGATTCGGCTTGCAAATATCACCCCACCAAGTAAATAAGGAACAATACCATGAGCTCCAGCAGTGCTTCAAGTGCTACGAGCTCTCCCACCCCACCAACAAGTGTCAGCACCCTGTCCAGAAGTGCAGCCTGTGCGCACTGGACCATCACTACTCCATATGCAAGGCAACTGCTCATCGCTGCTTGCTCTGTGATGGCAATCCCCCCCGGAATTTACTACCGCTGCCCCCGCAGACAGGTAATCATCAACGCCCAGGTTGAAGCCAAAAAAAACAACTCTTCTCCCTCCGCGACCAGAGCCCCAGGCGCTCAACCCACCACCTCAGCTCCCACCAACTGACCAGAAGACTTTCCAGCCTTGCGAATAGTGGCTCCTTCCATCAGGCGACCCAGCCTGCACAATGGGGACCCACGGCCACACAAGCACTTCGCAGCCCCTTACATCACACGAAGGCATTATCCCTGGTCTTATTCAACTAGCGAAGAGGCTTGCCGGAACAGACACTCAACGTCTCGTCAGGGAACTCAACGCGCTGTACCTAGCCAACGACCTGGACCCCATCATTGCCCTGGACGCAAGTTTCACTGCCTCCACTACCACTTCGGAGACTACTACCCGGACGACCACGAGGTCGATCTCAACAAAGACTCCACCCATGACCTGGGCGGCATAAACAGAGGTATTCCCCTCTCCAGCTCCCAACACTCCTACCATCACCATCTCAGCAGCCGCGCTAGCATATGCAAATGCAAATGCAAACCCAATTCTAGAGGTTCTTCCTCTAATCCATGACACCTGACCCTACCTCAGACTCAAGGAAATAAAAAATAGTTAGTAGTTACTAACAGTTGAAAGGCGGGTCGAAAGAGCAGAGTTCAACCCCCCTCAAGCACAAATAGGTGAAAACATCTCAATTGATTGATTGATGAAGATTGTCACCCAAAAAGAGGCACGGATCTGAGTAGTCCGTGAGGCGACTTGATATTGGTCCAGGACGGACCGACTTGATATTGGTCCAGGACGGACCGACTTGATATTGGTCCAAGACGGACCAACTTCGATGATCCGTCCATGACGGATCATCGCTTTCTGATGTGTGGGTTTGGTCATCATATCTTCAGCCCCATTATTGTGACTGTTCGTCTGCTCCATGTGGTCACCGGTGCGCCGTTGATCAATAAACTCGACTTCAGAATTTTCTCAATCTCATTTAGCACTCGGATTTCTCTAATTATGTAACATTTCCTGAAGTCTGTTATGCATACTGTTACGGCTCTACTGGGACGCAACTGGGTTCTTCTCTGATGTTAGTAGAGTTTGGGAATCCGGCCCCAAGTTAGTAGAGGCTTTCAAGGGGTGTGTTCCGTAACGCAAGTTAAATTAAAGGGGGAGGGATACAAATGTTCCAATTTATATATATATTCACCACCACCATAAATAAATATATAACAGTCACATGCGGGGGGTTATAACTACACTTATTATATACAGATTCGTCTTCCTCCGAAGACACTGGATGCTCCACGGTGCTCTCTCTCTGGGTAGCCCTGGTTCTTTCTTCCGTGGCCCACGATGAATCCACTTATGATTCTATCATGAATCTACCCTGGCCACAGGCCAGCCAAATCACAGTCCCACTGAGTGCTTCGTCGTGGAGGCCTTCAACCACAATCCAGCCTGTAGCTGGCAGGTACCGATCATCTCCGCTGTGTAGGCAACTCCACGACCGATACTAGGGTTGCGAGCCCTAGGCAGGAGCCTCATGTGATCCCACTGATCACTCTCCTCACTAAGCACCACAGTGGCTAGTCTCTTCCACCAGCCAGCCCCGGATAAAGCGATTCCCGACACTGCCACGTCACAGGCAGGCTAATACTCTCAACAGAGTTTGTCCGGGGGTGACTCACAGCTTCTTCAAAGCAGACTGGTGAAGAGACCTTGGCTGCCTTGGGTAGACTGATCCATCGTCCTATACAGCAGTCCCAGGTCGACTCTGCAATCAGACACGTCATTAGTACTGGGACTAGGGAACCTCACTTACAGGCTTAGACACAAACGTCCACCTCTTCATTCCATTGATGGCGTTGCCGTCTAAGCGCCACCTCACCAGAGGTCAGCAACGGCTATGTTATGAGCTGATTAAGACGGTAATCCAGCACCTGTGGCCGGTATATCCCGTCCTCCCTAGATGGCGTCGTCCATTTGGAGTGGGTTTTGGGAGCGGACTCACAGATGGCGTTGTCGTCACTGCTCCGTGCTACAGAGCACATACATAGACAAGCCGCCTTCAGAGACAACTAACATTCCGGCTACCGTACGCTACGTGTCCTTCAGGTGAACTTTGACACATTTGTCACCACTGCTCGTTCTTGCAAGACTGCCTCCAGATACATGTAACAGTTAATATAATGTTAATATATCAGTCTTCAGTTTCTGCATACCAATTATAAATTAATCAACTGCCAGAACATAATTCTATTCAAATATAAATATGTTAAGCATAAATATAATATATTAATTCAGCTTTAACATGATTATATATTATGTGCTGCAGTTTCAATCGAACGTCTACTTAATCTTTAATGGCTTATTAAATGATCTGTCGAAAATAAAGTCATATAACAATGTCTAGTCCTGTAGGGAAGCGAGCTATGGGACCATAGGAAATGATGATCTTTGAATACTAAATTCTGAATGGTGGAAATGATCAAATACTTGGCTTGGGAGTCCATCCTCTCACTCACTTCCACCATCTACTGGCCTCATGTCTACACCAACAATTCAATAAACATTTCACAAACAAATGAGATCCTATTTTTTATAAAAGGGGGGGGGGGGTCGCATCCAATAAACACAATCATCTCTTTTTTCAGGCATTCATTGATCACTCAAATTTTTCCAGATATATTAACTTGATGGTTCGGAAAAATAACTTAAGATTGAATGATGAATATAATGGTGTGGCAGACGTACAGGATAGAATACAAAACTAGTCAGCAGAGAGACCCCGAACTGTATAATGTATTTGGAATAATGCCGGAATTACTATCACAAAAAGATGGCTTATTGACAATCATTTTAAATCCTATTGAAATAGGATATATATATTTAATATCTGTGTGTTCAAAGTGATATTTATCTAGGCCAACCCCATCATTTATTGTTCCAAGATACCGAAGGTGTGGAAGTTTCTATAACTTCACGGTATAATTAATTCATATTTTTCTTCCTTCAAATCTTTATACTTGTTTTATGATATATGTTTTGCCAGTATGAGTCTCACTGCACAAAAGTTAAACTTTAAATGTTTTAAATTCTTGTAACATCTATTCACTCCAGCCACAACTGTAAATTTTTCTTAAATTAGTGATAAATCTGACTTGAAAATCCGAATCATAATTTAGGTTACATATTATATAATTATACTGATTACATGTTATTCAATTATGACTTTTTCTTGGGCAAATAATGGAGTGTATTTTTTTTAAACGAACCCAACTCTATAAGCATTTATGAATAAAGTTTTATAATATGAATTTGAGTTAAGTGTGTAAGCGAGTGTTTGTGGCAAAGACTGTAGCTGCGAGTGTGTGCAAGAGGACTTCTCAAAGGCGAGGCAAAAGGCGTCTATTTCGGACAAGTGGAAGGCGGCGAACGGATGATGAATAAACACCTCAGAGGCAAAAGTAACTGACTTACCTGGAATAATTATCGCCTTTCCAGGAAATCCAGGAAAGTGCAGTAACGTGTTATCATGGAATTACAGATTATCCTGACTAAAATAATCTAAAAACAATATATATATGTCGTACCTAGTAGCCAGAACTCACTTCTCAGCCTACTATTCAAGGCCCGATTTGCCTAATAAGCCAAGTTTTCCTGAATTAATATATTTTCTATGATTTTTTTCTTATGAAATGATAAAGCTACCCTTTTCACTATGTATGAGGTCAATTTTTTTTTATTGGAGTTAAAATTAACGTAGATATATGACCTAACCTAACCAACCCTACCTAACCTAACCTAACCTATCTTTATAGGTAAGGTTAGGTTAGGTAGCCAAAAAAAGCTAGGTTGGGTTAGGTTAGGTAGGTTAGGTAGACGAAAAAACATTAATTCATGAAAACTTGGCTTATTAGGCAAAACGGGCCATGCATAGTAGGCTGAGAAGTGAGTTCTGGCTACTAGGTACGACATATATATGTATATATATATATATATATATATATATATATATATATATATATATATATATATATATATATATATATATATATATATATATATATATATATATATATATATATCTTAATCTTAAGGGATCTTAATAGTTTGGAGGACTCCCAAGATAGCTATGAAGATAAAGCAATTTTGTGAATGTTTTACAAATTCAATAGAAAGAGGAAATTCACACTAGAAATGTGTAAATTCAATAGAAATGTTTTTACAAATTCAATAGAAAGAGGATGGTTTGTTTTTTAAGAGCAGGTTCTCAAAAAGTGTTGGAAATATGTTCAATATAATGTCAACAAATGGAAACAAACCAAATATAGAACAAAAATTTAGTTAGTTTGCAACAGAGTGAGATCAAAAAGAAGTTGGGCTTTTTACAAGGAGTTATGAAATAATTTTTTTTAGTGCAGTTGAAATCAACTGTTATCTGCATATATGTTGCAAATGCAATGTAAAATACTTTTTGGATAAAGGAAATTTATTATATTTCTTATGTGGTGAATTTATCTAGTACACTGGTGTAAATGTTTGCATATACAGTGGATGTTTCTGTGTTCAACATCTGTCAACGTTTGCAGATGTTGTCTCGGTGTGTACATGTAAGACATAACTGAGATTTGTACAAAATATTCTGGCTATAATGATGGGAGGTGAAGCGTTCCAGTAACGTAACAAACCCAATTCTAACAATATACTTCACCCGGGAATACTACATAATAACGGTGGGATTAAATACATTTGTTTGCACATAAATAACAATTGCAAGTGCAATCACCGAAATTAAATGAATTTTGAAGTAAAATAACTATTATTAGAGAACCAATTTTAGAATATAAATTGTTTTACATTCTTGGACAAACTAGACGAGGTGAGCAGCAATGTTTGAGAGATTAAATGTTAAATATAGTGTCAAAGGGAGATTTAAACCGCAGCACATTCAGAAATTATTTAGAGCTGAAAAAGGTTAATGAATGTCTAATAATAGAAATTATTTAGTCCACCAAACCTGGACAGAATAAAAGTGAGACATATCTGGCCAGGAATATCAAGGTGTAGTAATGTACAGTTCCTATGTAGTTCAAATGTTAGTCAAATAAACTTAAAAAAAAAGTAGATTCTGAGTCAGATTAGTTTTTGAAAGTAACTGAAGACTGCTTTCTGAAAAAGTATATTACAGTGCAAAGCAGGGAACTAACATATATGATATAATGCTTGTAAAGAGATGCTATACAGTAATGTATCTGGAGGTTATCTTGAGGTGATTCCAAGCATTATCGTTTCGTGGCACGATCTTTACCTACGTCTCCAGGTTGGTGTGGTCTGGTCAGGCTGCTCGGTGATGGTGCTTGTAGTCTTACAGCCATGTTGATAAGGTATCCTTCGAAGGTGTTTTTTCAACTTCTCTTCCGAGCACCGTTGTGGTCGTTCAGTTATGTTCCTTATGTTCAGAGCGAGGGCGTTGTAAAGTCTGGGGCCTCTAATGTTAATTGAACTAGCTCTCTGCCTGCCCATTGCCCCTTCAATTTTCAACGGGGCAATGATGCGCATTTTGTTATGCCTCTTGGTCTCGCAGTAAGATGTTTCCGTGTGAATACCTTCAATAACACCATCTGTTATATAAATTTTCCAATTGCAACTTATTATACGACTCTCTCTCTCGCCTGCGCTATTAGAAATACAATTTCAGAAGTTTTAGCATTCTCAATATATTAGATGTTTTATTGAATGGATTCGCATAGCAAAAGTTGTCTGCACAATCACCAGCTTAGAAAGGGACTGTTAGTTTGCAACAATATATCACACTAGATGGGATACATTAGTGTCTTACAAAATTGCCATTAATTAATTTATAGTTGGCATCTCTTGTTTAAAGGATTCTTGTTATCTATGTTGGAAGAGAATTTAGGAAAAAATTTAATTAAAAGTTTAGATTTGACTTAGGTAAATCTTGTGAAACTGTCCAGGACAAAACTTTACAAAGCTCATATTGAGAGATAAAGGCTGGACCAAAAGCTTATATCTTGGGCAATCATAAATTCAGCAATCATAAATTTGGTCGTTAACCCCAGGTTACCCTGCAAAGTTTGGTGAGACTAGCCCCGAGCGTCTTATCCATCGCGAGCATACAAACATAAGTTCTCTTCTCTTGATATTGATACAATAATACAGCCGTGCTAATGACCTGGCTAAAAACACATATTTAAAAATACACCACTCTTACAGACACCTGATCAGGCCATTCAGAGCAATTAGGTAATTAATAGATTGTTGTCATCACACTCCCGTGTCTCTATGGAAAACATTAACGATTATATACATGATTGAAGGGTATTGTGGTGGTGTGTGTGTTGGTTGTGGTGGTGTGTGTGGGTTGTGGTAGTGTGTGTTGGTTGTGGTAGTGTGTGGTGGTTGTGGTAGTGTGTGTTGGTTGTGGTAGTGTGTGTTGGTTGTGGTAGTGTGTGGTGGTTGTGGTAGTGTGTGTTGGTTGTGGTGGTGTGTGTTGGTTGTGGTGGTGTGTGTTGGTTGTGGTGGTGTGTGTTGGTTGTGGTGGTGTGTGTTGGTTGTGGTGGTGTGTGTTGGTTGTGGTGGTGTGTGTTGGTTGTGGTGGTGTGTGTTGGTTGTGGTAGTGTGTGGTGGTTGTGGTAGTGTGTGATGGTTGTGGTGGTGTGTGATGGTTGTGGTGGTGTGTGGTGGTGTGTGTTGGTTGTGGTGGTGTGTGTTGGTTGTGGTAGTGTGTGGTGGTTGTGGTAGTGTGTGGTGGTTGTGGTAGTGTGTGTTGGTTGTGGTGGTGTGTGTGTTGGTTGTGGTAGTGTGTGTTGGTTGTGGTGGTGTGTGTTGGTTGTGGTGGTGTGTGTTGGTTGTGGTGGTGTGTGTTGGTTGTGGTGGTGTGTGTTGGTTGTGGTAGTGTGTGGTGGTTGTGGTAGTGTGTGATGGTTGTGGTGGTGTGAGAGGGTTGTGGTGGTGTGTGGTGGTGTGTGTTGGTTGTGGTGGTGTGTGTTGGTTGTGGTGGTGTGTGTTGGTTGTGGTGGTGTGTGATGGTTGTGGTGGTGTGTGTTGGTTGTGGTGGTGTGTGTTGGTTGTGGTGGTGTGTGTTGGTTGTGGTGGTGTGTGATGGTTGTGGTGGAGTGTGATGGTTGTGGTGGTGTGTGATGGTTGTGGTGGTGTGTGTTGGTTGTGGTGGTGTGTGATGGTTGTGGTGGTGTGTGTTGGTTGTGGTGGTGTGTGATGGTTGTGGTGGTGTGTGATGGTTGTGGTGGTGTGTGTTGGTTGTGGTGGTGTGTGTTGGTTATGGTAGTGTGCGGTGGTTGTGGTAGTGTGTGGTGGTTGTGGTGGTGTGTGTTGGTTGTGGTACTGTGTGGTGGTTGTGGTGGTGTGTGTTGGTTGTGGTGGTGTGTGATGGTTGTGGTGGTGTGTGTTGGTTGTGGTGGTGTGTGTTGGTTGTGGTAGTGTGCGGTGGTTGTGGTAGTGTGTGGTGGTTGTGGTGGTGTGTGTTGGTTGTGGTATTGTGTGGTGGTTGTGGTAGTGTGTGTTGGTTGTGGTAGTGTGTGTTGGTGTGGTATTGTGTGTTGGTTGTGGTATTGTGTGGTGGTTGTGGTGGT
Source organism: Procambarus clarkii (assembly GCF_040958095.1). NCBI lineage: Eukaryota > Metazoa > Arthropoda > Malacostraca > Decapoda > Cambaridae > Procambarus > Procambarus clarkii. The sequence goes on from NC_091155.1 coordinate 18,865,321, forward strand.
GTGTGTTGGTTGTGGTAGTGTGTATTGGTTGTGGTAGTGTGTGTTGGTTGTGGTAGTGTGTGTTGGTTGTGGTGGTGTGTGGTGGTTGTGGTAGTGTGTGTTGGTTGTGGTGGTGTGTGGTGGTTGTGGTGGTGTGTGTTGGTTGTGGTGGTGTGTATTGGTTGTGGTGGTGTGTGTTGGTTGTGGTAGTGTGTGTTGGTTGTGGTGGTGTGTGGTGGTTGTGGTAGTGTGCTTTGGTTGTGGTGGTGTGTGGTGGTTGTGGTAGCGTGTGTTGGTTGTGGTAGTGTGTGGTGGTTGTGGTAGTGTGCTTTGGTTGTGGTGGTGTGTGGTGGTTGTGGTGGTGTGTGTTGGTTGTGGTGGTGTGTGTTGGTTGTGGTGGTGTGTGTTGGTTGTGGTGGTGTGTGTTGGTTGTGGTAGTGTGTGTTGGTTGTGGTATTGTGTGGTGGTTGTGGTATTGTGTGGTGGTTGTGGTGGTGTGTGTTGGTTGTGGTGGTGTGTGTTGGTTGTGGTATTGTGTGGTGGTTGTGGTGGTGTGTGTTGGTTGTGGTAGTGTGTGTTGGTTGTGGTATTGTGTGTTAGTTGTGGTATTGTGTGGTGGTTGTGGTGGTGTGTGTTGGTTGTGGTAGTGTGTGTTGGTTGTGGTAGTGTGTGTTGGTTGTGGTAGTGTGTGTTGGTTGTGGTATTGTGTGTTGGTTGTGGTATTGTGTGGTGGTTGTGGTGGTGTGTGTTGGTTGTGGTGGTGTGTGTTGGTTGTGGTATTGTGTGGTGGTTGTGGTGGTGTGTGTTGGTTGTGGTGGTGTGTGTTGGTTGTGGTGGTGTGTGTTGGTTGTGGTAGTGTGTGGAAGTTGTGGTGGTGTGTGTTGGTTGTGGTAGTGTGTGTTGGTTGTGGTGGTGTGTGTTGGTTGTGGTAGTGTGTGTTGGTTGTGGTGGTGTGTGTTGGTTGTGGTAGTGTGTGTTGGTTGTGGTGGTGTGTGTTGGTTGTGGTAGTGTGTGTTGGTTGTGGTGGTGTGTGTGTTGGTTGTGGTGGTGTACTCACCTAGTTGTACTCACCTAGTTGTGTTTGCGGGGGTTGAGCTCTGGCTCTTTGGTCCCGCCTCTCAACCGTCAATCAACAGGTGTACAGATTCATGAGCCTATCGGGCTCTGTCATATCTACACTTGAAACTGTGTATGGAGTCAGCCTCCACCACATCACTTCCTAATGCATTACATTTGTCAACCACTCTGACACTAAAAAAGTTCTTTCTAATATCTCTGTGGCTCATTTGGGCACTCAGTTTCCACCTGTGTCCCCTTGTGCGTGTTCCCCTTGTGTTAAATAGACTGTCTTTATCTACCCTATCAATCCCCTTCAGAATCATGAATGTGGTGATCATGTCCCCCCTAGCTCTTCTGTCTTCCAGCGAAGTGAGGTTTAATTCCCGTAGTCTCTCCTCGTAGCTCATACCTCTCAGCTCGGGTACTAGTCTGGTGGCAAACCTTTGAACCTTTTCCAGTTTAGTCTTATCCTTGACTAGATATGGACTCCATGCTGGGGCTGCATACTCCAGGATTGGCCTGACATATGTGGTATACAAAGTTCTGAATGATTCTTTACACAAGTTTCTGAATGCCGTTCGTATGTTGGCCAGCCTGGCATATGCCGCTGATGTTATCCGCTTGATATGTGCTGCAGGAGACAGGTCTGGCGTGATATCAACCCCCAAGTCTTTTTCCTTCTCTGACTCCTGAAGAATTTCCTCTCCCAGATGATACCTTGTATCTGGCCTCCTGCTCCCTACACCTATCTTCATTACATTACATTTGGTTGGGTTAAACTCTAACAACCATTTGTTCGACCATTCCTTCAGCTTGTCTAGGTCTTCTTGAAGCCTCAAACAGTCCTCTTCTGTTTTAATCCTTCTCATAATTTTAGCATCGTCCGCAAACATTGAGAGAAATGAATCGATACCCTCCGGGAGATCATTTACATATATCAGAAACAAGATAGGACCGAGTACAGAGCCCTGTGGGACTCCACTGGTGACTTCACGCCAATCGGAGGTCTCACCCCTCACCGTAACTCTCTGCTTCCTATTGCTTAGATACTCCCTTATCCACTGGAGCACCTTACCAGCTACACCTGCCTGTCTCTCCAGCTTATGTACCAGCCTCTTATGCGGTACTGTTTCAAAGGCTTTCCGACAATCCAAGAAAATGCAGTCCGCCCAGCCCTCTCTTTCTTGCTTAATCTGTGTCACCTGATCGTAGAATTCTATCAAGCCTGTAAGGCAAGATTTACCCTCCCTGAATCCATGTTGGCGATTTGTCACGAAGTCCCTTCTCTCCAGATGTGTTACCAGGTTTTTTCTCACGATCTTCTCCATCACCTTGCATGGTATACAAGTCAAGGACACTGGCCTGTAGTTCAGTGCCTCTTGTCTGTCGCCCTTTTTGTATATTGGGACCACATTCGCCGTCTTCCATATTTCTGGTAGGTCTCCCGTCTCTAGTGACTTACTATACACTATGGAGAGTGGCAGGCAAAGTGCCTCTGCACACTCTTTCAGTACCCATGGTGAGATCCCATCTGGACCAACAGCCTTTCTAACATCCAGATCCAGCAGGTGTCTCTTGACCTCCTCTCTCGTAATTTCGAACTCCTCCAAGGCCGCCTGGTTTACCTCCCGTTCTCCTAGCACAGTGACCTCACCTTGTTCTATTGTGAAGACCTCCTGGAACCTCTTGTTGAGTTCCTCACACACCTCTCTGTCATTCTCTGTATACCTGTCCTCGCCTGTTCTAAGTTTCAATACCTGTTCTTTCACTGTTGTTTTCCTTCTGATGTGACTGTGGAGTAGCTTTGGTTCGGTCTTGGCTTTGTTTGCTATATCATTTTCAAAATTTTTCTCTGCTTCTCTTCTCACCCTGACGTACTCATTCCTGGTTCTCTGGTATCTCTCTCTGCTTTCTGGTGTTCTGTTATTCCGGAAGTTCCTCCACGCCTTTTTGTTCAGTTTCTTCGCTTCCATACATGCCCTATTATACCATGGATTCTTCTGTTGCTTCTCGGATTTTTCCCTTTGGGCCGGGATGAACCTGTTTACTGCCTCCTGACTCTTTTGGGTAACATAGTCCATCATACCCTGTACAGACTTGTCTCTGAGGTCTGTGTCCCAAGGTATTTCACTTAGGAAACTTCTCATCTGTTCATAATTCCCCTTTCGGTATGCCAGCCTTTTGATTCCTAGTTCTTTTTGGGGGGAGATAAGTCCTAGCTCTACCAGGTACTCAAAGTTCAATACACTGTGGTCACTCATTCCCAAGGGCGCTTCCATCTTAACTTCCCTTATATTCCATTCATTTAGGGTAAATATCAAATCAAGCATTGCTGGTTCATCTTCTCCTCTCATTCTTGTTGGTTCTTTGGTGTGCTGGCTTAGAAAGTTTCTTGTTGCCACGTCCAGCAGCTTAGCTCTCCATGTTTCTGGTCCTCCATGCGGGTCTCTGTTCTTCCAATCTAACTTCCCATGGTTGAAGTCTCCCATAATTAGTAGTCCAGATCCATTCCTGCTAGCAACAGAAGCTGCTCTTTCTATTATGTTAATGGTGGCCATGTTGTTTCTATCATATTCCTGTCTAGGTCTTCTGTCATTTGGTGGTGGATTATATATGACTGCGACTATAATTTTTTTCCCTCCATTTGTTACAGTACCTGCTATGTAGTCACTGAAACCTTCGCAGCCCTGAATATCCATCTCCTCAAAATCCCAGCCTTGTCTTACCAGCAGAGCTACACCACCCCCACCTCTTCCTTCCCTCTCTTTCCTCATAACATAATAGTCCTGTGGGAACACTGCATTTGTTATCGTTTTCGTGATCTTTGTTTCTGTGAGGGCTATTATGTCTGGGTTTTCCTCTAGTACCAGTTCTCCAAGCTCATTTGCTTTATTTGTAATTCCATCTACGTTTGTGTACATCGCTTTGAGGCTCACTTTCTTCTGTCCCTTCTCAAATCGCCTCCTTGGTGAGTGTTCTGCTGGTGGGGGAGGCTGTTCCATGGGTGTGAGGATCTGTGAGGTGGATAACAGGGTCTCAGAGGATACTGGGATGAGGGGCGGGGGATACAGTGAAGGGGGAGGGACAGGGAGGGTATGAGGTGAAAGGGGTGAACCCACACACACTACCACAACCACCACAAAGTGTTGGTTGTGGTAGTGTGTGTGGGTTGTGGTGGTGTGTGTTGGTTGTGGTGGTGTGCGGTGGTTGTGGTAGTGTGTGGAAGTTGTGGTGGTGTGTGTTGGTTGTGGTGGTGTGTGTTGGTTGTGGTGGTGTGTGTTGGTTGTGGTGGTGTGTGTGTTGGTTGTGGTAGTGTGTGGTGGTTGTGGTAGTGTGTGGAAGTTGTGGTGGTGTGTGTTGGTTGTGGTGGTGTGTGTTGGTTGTGGTAGTGTGTGTTGGTTGTGGTGGTGTGTGTTGGTTGTGGTGGTGTGTGTTGGTTGTGGTGGTGTGTGTGGTGGTTGTGGTAGTGTGTGGAAGTTGTGGTGGTGTGTGTTGGTTGTGGTAGTGTGTGTTGGTTGTGGTGGTGTGTATTGGTTGTGGTGGTGTGTGTTGGTTGTGGTGGTGTGTGTTGGTTGTGGTGGTGTGTGTGGGTTGTGGTAGTGTGTGTTGGTTGTGGTAGTGTGTGGTGGTTGTGGTAGTGTGTGTGGGTTGTGGTAGTGTGTGTTCGTTGTGGTAGTGTGTGGTGGTTGTGGTAGTGTGTGGTGGTTGTGGTAGTGTGCTTTGGTTGTGGTGGTGTGTGTTGGTTGTGGTAGTGTGTGTTGGTTGTGGTATTGTGTGTTGGTTGTGGTATTGTGTGTTGGTTGTGTTAGTGTGTGTGTTGGTTGTGGTAGTGTGTGGTGGTTGTGGTATTGTGTGTTGGTTGTGGTAGTGTGTGGTGGTTGTGGTAGTGTGTGTTGGTTGTGGTGGTGTGTGTTGGTTGTGGTGGTGTGTGTTGGTTGTGGTAGTGTGTGTTGGTTGTGGTGGTGTGTGTTGGTTGTGGTAGTGTGTGTTGGTTGTGGTGGTGTGTGTTGGTTGTGGTAGTGTGTGTTGGTTGTGGTGGTGTGTGTTAGTTGTGGTAGTGTGTGGTGGTTGTGGTATTGTGTGTTAGTGTGTGTGTTGGTTGTGGTAGTGTGTGTTGGTTGTGTTAGTGTGTGTGTTGGTTGTGGTAGTGTGTGGTGGTTGTGGTATTGTGTGGTGGTTGTGGTAGTGTGTGGTGGTTGTGGTATTGTGTGTTGGTTGTGGTGGTGTGTGGTGGTTGTGGTATTGTGTGTTGGTTGTGGTAGTGTGTGGTGGTTGTGGTAGTGTGTGTTGGTTGTGGTGGTGTGTGTTGGTTGTGGTATTGTGTGTTGGTTGTGGTGGTGTGTGTTGGTTGTGGTATTGTGTGTTGGTTGTGGTATTGTGTGTTGGTTGTGGTAGTGTGTGGTGGTTGTGGTATTGTGTGGTGGTTGTGGTGGTGTGTGGTGGTTGTGGTGGTGTGTGGTGGTTGTGGTGGTGTGTGGTGGTTGTGGTAGTGTGTGGTGGTTGTGGTGGTGTGTGGTGGTTGTGGTGGTGTGTGGTGGTTGTGGTGGTGTGTGGTGGTTGTGGTAGTGTGTGGTGGTTGTGGTATTGTGTGTTGGTTGTGGTGGTGTGTGGTGGTTGTGGTATTGTGTGGTGGTTGTGGTAGTGTGTGGTGGTTGTGGTAGTGTGTGTTGGTTGTGGTAGTGTGTGGTGGTTGTGGTGGTGTGTGTTGGTTGTGGTGGTGTGTGTTGGTTGTGGTATTGTGTGTTAGTGTGTGTGTTGGTTGTGGTAGTGTGTGTTGGTTGTGGTGGTGTGTGTTGGTTGTGGTAGTGTGTGTTGGTTGTGGTATTGTGTGGTGGTTGTGGTGGTGTGTGTTGGTTGTGGTAGTGTGTGTTGGTTGTGGTGGTGTGTGTTGGTTGTGGTGGTGTGTGTTGGTTGTGGTAGTGTGTGTTGGTTGTGGTGGTGTGTGTTGGTTGTGGTAGTGTGTGTTGGTTGTGGTAGTGTGTGTTGGTTGTGGTGGTGTGTGTTGGTTGTGGTATTGTGTGGTGGTTGTGGTGGTGTGTGTTGGTTGTGGTAGTGTGTGTTGGTTGTGGTAGTGTGTGTTGGTTGTGGTAGTGTGTGTTGGTTGTGGTAGTGTGTGTTGGTTGTGGTAGTGTGTGTTGGTTGTGGTAGTGTGTGTTGGTTGTGGTAGTGTGTGTTGGTTGTGGTAGTGTGTGTTGGTTGTGGTAGTGTGTGTTGGTTGTGGTAGTGTGTGTGTTGGTTGTGGTAGTGTGTGTTGGTTGTGGTGGTGTGTGTTGGTTGTGGTAGTGTGTGTTGGTTGTGGTAGTGTGTGTTGGTTGTGGTAGTGTGTGTTGGTTGTGGTAGTGTGTGTGTTGGTTGTGGTAGTGTGTGTTGGTTGTGGTAGTGTGTGTTGGTTGTGGTAGTGTGTGGTGGTTGTGGTGGTGTGTGTTGGTTGTGGTATTGTGTGTTGGTTGTGGTATTGTGTGGTGGTTGTGGTGGTGTGTGTTGGTTGTGGTAGTGTGTGTTGGTTGTGGTATTGTGTGTTAGTTGTGGTGGTGTGTGGTTGTTGTGGTAGTGTGTGTTGGTTGTGGTGGTGTGTGGTGGTTGTGGTGGTGTGTGTTGGTTGTGGTGGTGTGTGTTGGTTGTGGTAGTGTGTGTTGGTTGTGGTAGTGTGTGTTAGTTGTGGTGGTGTGTGGTGGTTGTGGTAGTGTGTGTTGGTTGTGGTGGTGTGTGGTGGTTGTGGTGGTGTGTGGTGGTTGTGGTGGTGTGTGTTGGTTGTGGTGGTGTGTGGTGGTTGTGGTGGTGTGTGTTGGTTGTGGTGGTGTGTGGTGGTTGTGGTAGTGTGTGTTAGTTGTGGTGGTGTGTGGTGGTTGTGGTATTGTGTGTTGGTTGTGGTGGTGTGTGGTGGTTGTGGTGGTGTGTGTTGGTTGTGGTGGTGTGTGGTGGTTGTGGTAGTGTGTGTTGGTTGTGGTGGTGTGTGGTGGTTGTGGTAGTGTGTGTTGGTTGTGGTGGTGTGTGTTGGTTGTGGTAGTGTGTGGTGGTTGTGGTATTGTGTGTTGGTTGTGGTAGTGTGTGGTGGTTGTGGTATTGTGTGTTGGTTGTGGTAGTGTGTGGTGGTTGTGGTGGTGTGTGTTGGTTGTGGTAGTGTGTGTTGGTTGTGGTATTGTGTGTTAGTGTGTGTGTTGGTTGTGGTGGTGTGTGGTGGTTGTGGTAGTGTGTGTTGGTTGTGGTATTGTGTGTTGGTTGTGGTAGTGTGTGGTGGTTGTGGTATTGTGTGTTAGTGTGTGTGTTGGTTGTGGTAGTGTGTGTTGGTTGTGGTAGTGTGTGTTGGTTGTGGTGGTGTGTGGTGGTTGTGGTGGTGTGTATTGGTTGTGGTAGTGTGTGTTGGTTGTGGTAGTGTGTGTTAGTTGTGGTAGTGTGTGATGGTTGTGGTAGTGTGTGTTGGTTGTGGTAGTGTGTGTTGGTTGTGGTAGTGTGTGTTGGTTGTGGTGGTGTGTGGTGGTTGTGGTAGTGTGTGTTGGTTGTGGTGGTGTGTGGTGGTTGTGGTGGTGTGTGTTGGTTGTGGTGGTGTGTATTGGTTGTGGTGGTGTGTGTTGGTTGTGGTAGTGTGTGTTGGTTGTGGTGGTGTGTGGTGGTTGTGGTAGTGTGCTTTGGTTGTGGTGGTGTGTGGTGGTTGTGGTAGTGTGTGTTGGTTGTGGTAGTGTGTGGTGGTTGTGGTAGTGTGCTTTGGTTGTGGTGGTGTGTGGTGGTTGTGGTGGTGTGTGTTGGTTGTGGTGGTGTGTGTTGGTTGTGGTGGTGTGTGTTGGTTGTGGTGGTGTGTGTTGGTTGTGGTAGTGTGTGTTGGTTGTGGTATTGTGTGGTGGTTGTGTTATTGTGTGGTGGTTGTGGTGGTGTGTGTTGGTTGTGGTAGTGTGTGTTGGTTGTGGTGGTGTGTGTTGGTTGTGGTATTGTGTGGTGGTTGTGGTAGTGTGTGTTGTTTGTGGTAGTGTGTGTTGGTTGTGGTATTGTGTGTTGGTTGTGGTATTGTGTGGTGGTTGTGGTGGTGTGTGTTGGTTGTGGTAGTGTGTGTTGGTTGTGGTAGTGTGTGTTGGTTGTGGTAGTGTGTGTTGGTTGTGGTATTGTGTGTTGGTTGTGGTATTGTGTGGTGGTTGTGGTGGTGTGTGTTGGTTGTGGTGGTGTGTGTTGGTTGTGGTGGTGTGTGTTAGTTGTGGTGGTGTGTGTTGGTTGTGGTGGTGTGTGTTGGTTGTGGTAGTGTGTGGAAGTTGTGGTGGTGTGTGTTGGTTGTGGTAGTGTGTGTTGGTTGTGGTGGTGTGTGTTGGTTGTGGTGGTGTGTGTTGGTTGTGGTGGTGTGTGTTGGTTGTGGTGGTGTGTGTTGGTTGTGGTAGTGTGTGTTGGTTGTGGTGGTGTGTGTTGGTTGTGGTAGTGTGTGTTGGTTGTGGTGGTGTGTGTGTTGGTTGTGGTAGTGTGTGTTGGTTGTGGTGGTGTGTGTGTTGGTTGTGGTGGTGTACTCACCTAGTTGTACTCACCTAGTTGTGTTTGCGGGGGTTGAGCTCTGGCTCTTTGGTCCCGCCTCTCAACCGTCAATCAACAGGTGTACAGATTCATGAGCCTATCGGGCTCTGTCATATCTACACTTGAAACTGTGTATGGAGTCAGCCTCCACCACATCACTTCCTAATGCATTCCATTTGTCAACCACTCTGACACTAAAAAAGTTCTTTCTAATATCTCTGTGGCTCATTTGGGCACTCAGTTTCCACCTGTGTCCCCTTGTGCGTGTTCCCCTTGTGTTAAATAGACTGTCTTTATCTACCCTATCAATCCCCTTCAGAATCTTGAATGTGGTGATCATGTCCCCCCTAGCTCTTCTGTCTTCCAGCGAAGTGAGGTTTAATTCCCGTAGTCTCTCCTCGTAGCTCATACCTCTCAGCTCGGGTACTAGTCTGGTGGCAAACCTTTGAACCTTTTCCAGTTTAGTCTTATCCTTGACTAGATATGGACTCCATGCTGGGGCTGCATACTCCAGGATTGGCCTGACATATGTGGTATACAAAGTTCTGAATGATTCTTTACACAAGTTTCTGAATGTCGTTCGTATGTTGGCCAGCCTGGCATATGCCGCTGATGTTATCCGCTTGATATGTGCTGCAGGAGACAGGTCTGGCGTGATATCAACCCCCAAGTCTTTTTCCTTCTCTGACTCCTGAAGAATTTCCTCTCCCAGATGATACCTTGTATCTGGCCTCCTGCTCCCTACACCTATCTTCATTACATTACATTTGGTTGGGTTAAACTCTAACAACCATTTGTTCGACCATTCCTTCAGCTTGTCTAGGTCTTCTTGAAGCCTCAAACAGTCCTCTTCTGTTTTAATCCTTCTCATAATTTTAGCATCGTCCGCAAACATTGAGAGAAATGAATCGATACCCTCCGGGAGATCATTTACATATATCAGAAACAAGATAGGACCGAGTACAGAGCCCTGTGGGACTCCACTGGTGACTTCACGCCAATCGGAGGTCTCACCCCTCACCGTAACTCTCTGCTTCCTATTGCTTAGATACTCCCTTATCCACTGGAGCACCTTACCAGCTACACCTGCCTGTCTCTCCAGCTTATGTACCAGCCTCTTATGCGGTACTGTGTCAAAGGCTTTCCGACAATCCAAGAAAATGCAGTCCGCCTAGCCCTCTCTTTCTTGCTTAATCTGTGTCACCTGATCGTAGAATTCTATCAAGCCTGTAAGGCAAGATTTACCCTCCCTGAATCCATGTTGGCGATTTGTCACGAAGTCCCTTCTCTCCAGATGTGTTACCAGGTTTTTTCTCACGATCTTCTCCATCACCTTGCATGGTATACAAGTCAAGGACACTGGCCTGTAGTTCAGTGCCTCTTGTCTGTCGCCCTTTTTGTATATTGGGACCACATTCGCCGTCTTCCATATTTCTGGTAGGTCTCCCGTCTCTAGTGACTTACTATACACTATGGAGAGTGGCAGGCAAAGTGCCTCTGCACACTCTTTCAGTACCCATGGTGAGATCCCATCTGGACCAACAGCCTTTCTAACATCCAGATCCAGCAGGTGTCTCTTGACCTCCTCTCTCGTAATTTCGAACTCCTCCAAGGCCGCCTGGTTTACCTCCCGTTCTCCTAGCACAGTGACCTCACCTTGTTCTATTGTAAAGACCTCCTGGAACCTCTTGTTGAGTTCCTCACACACCTCTCTGTCATTCTCTGTATACCTGTCCTCGCCTGTTCTAAGTTTCAATACCTGTTCTTTCACTGTTGTTTTCCTTCTGATGTGACTGTGGAGTAGCTTTGGTTCGGTCTTGGCTTTGTTTGCTATATCATTTTCAAAATTTTTCTCTGCTTCTCTTCTCACCCTGACGTACTCATTCCTGGTTCTCTGGTATCTCTCTCTGCTTTCTGGTGTTCTGTTATTCCGGAAGTTCCTCCACGCCTTTTTGTTCAGTTTCTTCGCTTCCATACATGCCCTATTATACCATGGATTCTTCTGTTGCTTCTCGGATTTTTCCCTTTGGGCCGGGATGAACCTGTTTACTGCCTCCTGACACTTTTGGGTAACATAGTCCATCATACCCTGTACAGACCTGTCTCTGAGGTCTGTGTCCCAAGGTATTTCACTTAGGAAACTTCTCATCTGTTCATAATTCCCCTTTCGGTATGCCAGCCTTTTGATTCCTAGTTCTTTTTGGGGGGAGATAAGTCCTAGCTCTACCAGGTACTCAAAGTTCAATACACTGTGGTCACTCATTCCCAAGGGCGCTTCCATCTTAACTTCCCTTATATTCCATTCATTTAGGGTAAATATCAAATCAAGCATTGCTGGTTCATCTTCTCTCATTCTTGTTGGTTCTTTGGTGTGCTGGCTTAGAAAGTTTCTTGTTGCCACGTCCAGCAGCTTAGCTCTCCATGTTTCTGGTCCTCCATGCGGGTCTCTGTTCTTCCAATCTAACTTCCCATGGTTGAAGTCTCCCATAATTAGTAGTCCAGATCCATTCCTGCTAGCAACAGAAGCTGCTCTTTCTATTATGTTAATGGTGGCCATGTTGTTTCTATCATATTCCTGTCTAGGTCTTCTGTCATTTGGTGGTGGATTATATATGACTGCGACTATAATTTTTTTCCCTCCATTTGTTACAGTACCTGCTATGTAGTCACTGAAACCTTCGCAGCCCTGAATATCCATCTCCTCAAAATCCCAGCCTTGTCTTACCAGCAGAGCTACACCACCCCCACCTCTTCCTTCCCTCTCTTTCCTCATAACATAATAGTCCTGTGGGAACACTGCATTTGTTATCGTTTTCGTGATCTTTGTTTCTGTGAGGGCTATTATGTCTGGGTTTTCCTCTAGTACCAGTTCTCCAAGCTCATTTGCTTTATTTGTAATTCCATCTACGTTTGTGTACATCGCTTTGAGGCTCACTTTCTTCTGTCCCTTCTCAAATCGCCTCCTTGGTGAGTGTTCTGCTGGTGGGGGAGGCTGTTCCATGGGTGTGAGGATCTGTGAGGTGGATAACAGGGTCTCAGAGGATACTGGGATGAGGGGCGGGGGATCCAGTGAAGGGGGAGGGACAGGGAGGGTATGGGGTGAAAGGGGTGAACCCACACACACTACCACAACCACCACAAAGTGTTGGTTGTGGTAGTGTGTGTGGGTTGTGGTGGTGTGTGTTGGTTGTGGTGGTGTGCGGTGGTTGTGGTAGTGTGTGGAAGTTGTGGTGGTGTGTGTTGGTTGTGGTGGTGTGTGTTGGTTGTGGTGGTGTGTGTTGGTTGTGGTGGTGTGTGTGTTGGTTGTGGTAGTGTGTGGTGGTTGTGGTAGTGTGTGGAAGTTGTGGTGGTGTGTGTTGGTTGTGGTGGTGTGTGTTGGTTGTGGTAGTGTGTGTTGGTTGTGGTGGTGTGTGTTGGTTGTGGTGGTGTGTGTTGGTTGTGGTGGTGTGTGTGGTGGTTGTGGTAGTGTGTGGAAGTTGTGGTGGTGTGTGTTGGTTGTGGTAGTGTGTGTTGGTTGTGGTGGTGTGTATTGGTTGTGGTGGTGTGTGTTGGTTGTGGTGGTGTGTGTTGGTTGTGGTGGTGTGTGTGGGTTGTGGTAGTGTGTGTTGGTTGTGGTAGTGTGTGGTGGTTGTGGTAGTGTGTGTGGGTTGTGGTAGTGTGTGTTCGTTGTGGTAGTGTGTGATGGTTGTGGTAGTGTGTGGTGGTTGTGGTAGTGTGCTTTGGTTGTGGTGGTGTGTGTTGGTTGTGGTAGTGTGTGTTGG
>NC_091155.1:18878107-18918107 GCF_040958095.1 Procambarus clarkii
AGGAGGGAATTGTCAAGGGAAAGCGCCAAGCCCTTACGACTATATAGCACTTGGAAGGGGTCAGGATAAGGATATGGGATGGGACGGGGGAAAGGAATGGTGCCCAGCCACTTGTGGACAGTCGAGGATTGAACGCCAACCTGCATGAAGTGAGACCGTCGCTCTATCGTCCAGCTGAAGTGGTTGAAGAGTTGAACTCCAGCTCTTTGATGCGTGGATGTGTATATATAGAGCCAAAATGGTATACAGGTGTGTATGTCGTATAGGAAGGCCGTATGAAGTACATATACGCTCCTATTGACCGCGAACAAGAACCTTGACAGTGACATACATAATAATTATGTTTGTTACATGTATTATGAGTTCCGTGTTTACATCCGTACACACCCTGAGCCTAGTGTGTGTGTGTGTGTGTGTGTGTGTGTGTGTGTGGGTGTGTGTGTGTGTGTGTGTGTGTGTGTGTGTGTGTGTGTGTGTGTGTGTGTGTGTGTGTGTGTGTGTGTGTGTGGGTGTGTGTACTCACCTATATGTACTCACCTATATGTGCTTGCAGGATCGAGCATTGACTCTTGGATCCCGCCTTTCTAGCTATCGGTTGTTTACAGCAATGACTCCTGTCCCATTTCCCTATCATACCTAGTTTTAAAAGTATGAATAGTATTTGCTTCCACAACCTGTTCCCCAAGTGCATTCCATTTTTCTACTACTCTCACGCTAAAAGAAAACTTCCTAACATCTCTGTGACTCATCTGAGTTTCCAGTTTCCACCCATGTCCCCTCGTTCTGTTATTATTACGTGTGAACATTTCATCTATTTCCACTTTATCAATTCCCTGAGTATTTTATATGTCCCTATCATATCTCCTCTCTCCCTTCTTTTCTCTAGTGTCGTTAGGTTCAGTTCCTTCAGCCGCTCTTCATATCCCATCCCTCGTAACTCTGGGACAAGCCTCGTCGCAAACCTCTGAACCTTCTCCAGTTTCTTTATGTGTTTCTTCAGGTGGGGGCTCCATGATGGCGCGGCATACTCTAAGACGGGTCTCACGTAGGCAGTGTAAAGCGCCCTAAAAGCTTCCTCATTTAGGTTTCTGAATGAAGTTCTAATTTTCGCCAGTGTAGAGTACGCTGCTGTCGTTATCCTATTTATATGTGCCTCAGGAGTTAGATTAGGTGTCACATCCACTCCCAGGTCTCTTTCTCGAATCGTTACAGGTAGGCTGTTCCCCTTCATTGTGTACTGTCCCTTTGGTCTCCTGTCACCTGATCCCATTTCCATAACTTTACATTTACTGGTGTTAAACTCCAGTAGCCATTTCCCTGACCATCTCTGCAGCCTGTTTAAGTCCTCTTGGAGGATCCTACAATCCTCGTCTGTCACAACTCTTCTCATTAATTTTGCGTCATCTGCAAACATTGACATGTATGATTCCACTCCTGTAAACATATCATTTACGTAAATTAGAAAGAGGTGTGTGTGTGTGTGTGTGTGTGTGTGTGTGTGTGTGTGTGTGTGTGTGTGTGTGTGTGTGTGTGTGTGTGTGTGTGTGTGTGTGAAGAAACTAACGTTAAATTGTCAGTATTTGGTATAAAATAAAATATTTTAAGCTTGTCATTGACATTTGTCTATATATGTTTCTCATAGGTACGTGCAAAATAATGGGATTCTGTGTTAATGGGATGGAATTCTCTTGAACGCAATAGGATGCTTCGTTAATTTAACAAATTTATCTGAGAGAGAAATATAAGTATCTGTCAACACAATAAAACATTCCCTTACTGTAGTTAATCATGCCAGCATACCATAGGATGAAAACGTACGAGAATGATAATAAATTACCACTTATAAAGTAATATATCTTTAATATATATACCAGTATAGTGTCCTCTAAGCCAGCTGACCTACAACTCTCCATCCAGGGGAGGGGGGGGGACATTTGCATCAATACTGGGTCATGGTAAAGAAGGAACAATGGTAGTTGACCCCAGGACGGCCAATCACAGGCGAGATGTCATTCCAACACACTCATACAACTGTCTTGTTCCCCCCCAGAGGTTTTATCAGATAAAGGGACATCTAGATTGAGGTCTCTAAATAGAGATCTCTGTCTCTTTCTATCCGTTTCTGTCTCTTCTTTCCTTTCACACCTCTTCCATCCCTCTCCCTACCTATCCCCTCCCTCTCCCATCCCCCCCTTCCCATCCCATATCTCTTTGTATAATTAGCTATTGTTCCAGCTGCCATCCTCTGGGTTAGCGTCCTTCAGGCGTAATTCTGACTGAGATGAATATACGCAATATAAAACAACGCATATAGCTGAAACACATGTATATCTAATCTCTCTTTGCGTATATATACGTAAGTTAGTCGCGTTTAGTTAATGAATAAGTGTTACAGAAGGAACGCGTCGGGGAGAGTGTGTGTGTGGCGTCGGCGCCTTGCAAAGAGAATAATTAATCATGTTGCATAAATTCTCAACGGATTATCAAGAGGCAGTCGAGGGGGAAGACAATAGTGTTAAGAGAATTACATGGTGATCAGTAACTGATCTTTTGTTAGCAGTGAGAGGAAGGTTGACTGAGGTTATGTGGTGTGTTGTGGGGCTTGAGAGGTGTGTGGGGTGATGGGGGGAGGGGGGGGGATTGTGTGTGTGTGTTGTGTGTGTGTGTGTAATTACCTAAGTGTAGTTATAGGAGGAGAGCTATGCTCGTGTGTTCCGTCTATCTAGTATTCTTTTGTCGTATAACGCTTTGAAAACTATTGACGGTTTTGGCATCTCTACCTTGTCACTCAACTGTTTGTTGTGTTGTGTTTGTGTGGTGGGAGTGTGTGTGTGTTGTGTGTGTGTGTGTGTGTGTCCGTCCTTGCATTTGCGTACGTATGTCTTTCGATTTAACCAATTTAAATTCAAACATATTTTCCTAATCCACTCTCCAGTTTTCCATTTTCAAATGAATTCCTCCATTCTCAGGTCTCTTTTTTAATTCACACAAACACACTCTTATTGCATCCTCTCCTGCTAATACACACTTCTGCATCCATTTAACACACACACACACACACACACACACACACACACACACACACACACACACACACACACACACACACACACACACACACACACACACACATACACACACACACACACACACACACACACACACACACACACACACACACACAGACAAAGTTAGAGAAGATTCAGCGGTATGCCACCAGGCTCGTCCCGGAACTGAGAGGATTGAGCTACGAGGAAAGGCTAAAGGAGCTGAACCTCACATCCCTGGAAAACAGAAGAGTAAGGGGAGACATGATAACCACCTACAAAATTCTCAGGGAAGTGACAGGGTGGACAAAGACAAACTCTTCAGCACGGGTGGGACACGAACAGGGGACACAGGTGGAAACTTAGTACCCAGATGAGTCACAGAGACGTTAGAAAGAATTTTTTCAGTGTCAGAGTAGTTAATAAATGGAATGCACTAGGAAGTGATGTGGTGGAGGCTGACTCCATACACAGTTTCAAATGTAGGTAATGATAGAGCCCAGTAGGCTCAGGAATCTGTACACCAGTTGATTGACAGTTGAGAGGCGGGACCATAAGAGCCAAAGCTCAACCCCCGCAAGCACAATTAGGTGAGTACACACACACACACACACACACACACACCGGCATTTCCCTCACACTTTATCCCACATCCAGGCATCAAACCTCAGCGATAAGGCTGAAGGCGGCCAAGAGCTAGAGACCGACCAAGATAACCCCACTTGGAACAACAAAATGAAACACTCACAGCCAAGACAACTTCACACGTCCAAAATCCTCCACCCGAGGCAAGACCAAATCGTAGGCCTAATTAGGTCTAAGAGTATTACTAAGCACCTGTACCGCACCTGTTACAAGGTGAGGCTTCGAACGGAGGTTCATTAGAGAACGTATAAATGATCCGTGTTATATTATATTGTTTGGAGGCCCCGAAGGCAGATGTAATTAATCAGAGCTGAAGCGAGTGAGGTACAGATGGGGGGGGGGGGGTGGATGCTGGCATCTTCCCCGGGAGATTCCAGCATCTTCAGGGGGGAGAGTGGGGGCGGGGGGGGGGGGGATGATGTTGTTGTTGTTGTTTTAGATTTAGCTACTCAGAGTCCATGTAGCACCGGGCTATGGTGAGCCCGTAAATGGGGGGATGATGAGGGGGAGGTTTATACTCTGGGGAAGATGGGTGAAACAGGTTAATATAGTTTAAGGAAGTATTCCTCACACTCACGAGGGTGTGAGGTGAGGCAGTCTACTCTCTGGGGGAGAGAGGGAAGGGGGGGGGGTCGCTGGAGTCTACCTTGGGGGGGTAGCCAGGGGCGTAGATTGTTATAAAAGTCATAACCCAACTCATATACGAAGGTTCAAGTCCACACTCTAGGTTTCAAACTGTTATTATTCAATATAATACAACACATTGTTCAGAAATAAACTCAAAGATCTATAAGTAAACTCGTTTAGTTTTTGGGTTTTAGTCCTGTCAAGTTTGAGACACTTCAAGAGTTTTCAGACCAACCAGCAGGTACATTTTTGTCCCTCTTGGTGTATTTTGGAGGGACATTTTTTTGGAGGGACATTTTTTTGGAGGGACATTTTTTTGGAGGGACATTTTTAGAGGGACATTTTTGTCTCTATTTGGTGTATTATTTACGTAAATACATTCGGTTGATGTTGGGCATATAACGACTACCAACCTTTGGAGGAGGTATTATAACAAACCACTATAACTTACTGACCAACCAGCAAGTATACTCAAGTCCTGAACACAGTCCAGGACCAAAGTAAACTCAGCGTAATCACACCAAGAAGCGTAGTATACACGTCTTCATGTACATTTCACTTAAATACACTTCTCATTTCAATTATTTCATCTCTGGAGAATCTGTAGTCTACTCGCAGCCCTTCCGCAGCGAGCACATCCCCCGCGGGACTGGGTCTGGAATGTATAATAATGACTAACTCACCCCCCTGTACGTAAGACCCGAGAGCCGGGTATCGCAACTCAAGCTCACCCACCCCACGGGTAACCCACCCCACGGGTAACCCACCCCACGGGTAACCCACCCCACGGGTAACCCACCCCACGGGTAACCCACCCCACGGGTAACCCACCCCGCGGGTAACCCACCCCACGGGTAACCCACCCACGGGTAACCCACCCCACGGGTAATGACGGTGGGTTAGCCTTAAACGGCCCCGGTAATACATCACTTGCAACAGTAGGAGGAAGAGGAGGAGGAATTAACAGCATCCATCACACATCTCTATTTGTCAGCATCCCCACAGGTTGCTATACGGGGCCGCCGGAAGGACCTCACAGTGATTTTTTGGGGGGGGGTTGATTTTCTTTTGCCAGTAATTACCCGACGGGAATCTCCTAATGGGGCTGAAGGGGGCCATTCTGGAGTCCGTCGTACTAGTGCGTCGTCCTAGTGCGTCGTACAAGTGCGTCGTACTAGATTAGTTGGGGGGTAAAGCTGTCTTGCAAGGAAGGTAGGAAACACTGACCGTCTCACCTTCCTCCCTCAACTTGTAATTAGCTTTGAGGTCTTCTATACTCTAGACGGAAGAAGACAGAAGGAACCAGTATATTAATACCTTTTAGTATACACGGAGAAAACATAAACAAAAAAACACATTTAGACAACACGTGAAGACCAAATAAAAGGAGATCTATTAGACTACACGTGAAAAACAGACTACAGGAGACCATTTAGACTACACATGAAGAACAAGCAACAGGAGAACTTTTAGATTACACACACATAAAGAACAGACAACAGGAGTAATTTCAGACTCCATACCAAGCACAGGGCAACAAGAGACCTTTCAGTCAATACCCAACTTGTTCTACTGGAACAATTTAAGTGAGAAGATAAAAAGCCACAATTCTCGCCTTAGATTAGATTAGGAAAACCACTCTCCCAGCTCCTCTCTCTCCCACCGACACACACACACACACACGCCAGGAGTTAATGTGCTCTTGTTAAAGTTTGATAACAGAAGCTCACTGCAATGTTAAATGGAATGCTTTTATTTTGATTTGTGTATCTGTACTCACTGAATTTGTGCGCCCCTTGAGGGACTTGAAATAGAGGGAGGAAGAAATAGCCTAAGCTACTCTATCCCTTTGAGATGTATTTTTTCTTGTCTCAATATACTTGAACTTGACTTGAACAGAAGCTCAATCCACATACGTGCAAGGTCCTAAGCACTGGATCATCAGCAATGTTGCTAGATGAATAATATATCGTGAAAGGGATGAACTTAGATGAGGTAGTTGGGAGAAAAAGATACTGGGAAGTATCGATCCTATCACCGGAGATACACATGGATAAAGTAACACCAGGAGCGTATGCAAAGCGTCGGGCAAACATCCGGCTGCATCAAACTAGAGAAAGTCAAGAGCAACTCTTGAATACAGAACTATGACGAATGGTTGAGAGAACTAGAGACGTCACCACGCTGGGTTAGAGGGGACATGATTGAAACATATAAGATTCTTAAGGATATAAGTGGACAAAACAGATGTGATTAGGTTGAATGGGGACCGCATGAATAAAAATTAAAATTTCTTTAATTAAAAGTTAGTAACATGAGCTATACACCTATTCGTAGCTAACTCCATTCACAACTTCAAGAGACTCAGAACCCAGACGGGTCGGGAGCCATTGCAATAGTTAACCGACATCTGAAAGGCGGAGCCCCGGAGCTCAAGCTCATATAGGTGTGTGAGAACCTCACGGGTAGCGAAGTTCTCTAACACGTCACTGGCCATATGGCCCGGCCAGTTAACTCAAGTGGGCGAGAGAGCCATTAGTTTCAGTGGGACAGGGGTCAGAGTGTGGGACAGGAGGGGGAGGGGGGGAAGCCGGGAGAGGAGAGGGAAGAGAAGGAAAGGACAGGTAAGGGAAGGACGGGAAGGAGGGAAAAAGTAAAAGGGGTACGTGACAGGAGCGAAGTGGTGGATGGTTTGACAATAGATAGGGTCAGAATGACAATAAAGAGAGAGAGAGAGAGAGAGAGAGAGAGAGAGAGAGAGAGAGAGAGAGAGAGAGAGAGAGAGAGAGAGAGAGAGAGAGAGAGAGAGAGCAAGAGAGAGAGAGAGAGAGAGAGAGAGAGAAAGAGAGAGAGAGAGAGAGAGAGAGAGAGAGAGAGAGAGAGAGCGAGAGAGAGAGAGAGAGAGAGAGAGAGAGAGAGAGAGAGAGAGAGAGAGAGAAAGAGAGAGAGAGAGAGAAAGAGAGAGAGAGAGAGAGAGAGAGAGAGAGAGAGAGAGAGAGAGAGAGAGAGAGAGAGAGAGAGAGAGAGAGAGAGAGAGAGAGAGAGAGAGAGAGAGAGACAGACAGACAGACAGACAGACAGACAGACAGACAGATAGTCAAACAGAGACAAATTTTCTCAGCTCCTTACTTTGCGGTCATCTCGTGTGATGATTCCGGGGATCAACAGCCCCCTCGCGGCCCGGTCTCTGCCCATGCAGGTCCCTCCTGGTTGGTGGTCTGGTCAACCAGAAGCAGTTGCGGGATATTTCTGCAACCACCCTGGCTATTCAAGAATATTACCATGCACTACATTGTGAATCAAGCTTCACAACATTGTTACTTGCTTAGCTAAAGTGGGGTTTAGTTCCTGAACCCATTATGTGCCTCTACGCTTTCCACATCCGTCCACGGGATGGGTGTGGAGTCCTCTACCGTCCACGGGATGGGTGTACATGGAGTCCACCACCGTCCACGGGATGGGTGTGGAGTCCACCACCGTCCACGGGATGGGTGTGGAGTCCACCACCGTCCACGGGATGGGTGTGGAGTCCACCACCGTCCACGGGATGGGTGTGGAGTCCACCACCGTCCACGGGATGGGTGTGGAGTCCACCACCGTCCACGGGATGGGTGTGGAGTCCACCACCGTCCACGGGATGGGTATGGAGTCCACCACCGTCCACGGGATGGGTATATGGTGCATAATAAATGACCAAAACAAGCAAATCATAATTTTAAGAGGACGGGTTGATCTCATCTCTCTTTAGGTAGTCCAGGAAATCGAAATGTTTTAGGTGACATGTGTGTTGATGTGTCTCATCCTTTCTAACTCCTCTAAGAGCTCCTAGAAGTAGATGTTGCTCGTCCTTCCTGTGCAGGCGACGAGTCACAATAACGTGGCTAAAGTATGTTGACCAAACCACACACTAGAAGGTCAAGGGACGACGACTTTTCGGTCCGTCTTGGACCATTCTCAAGTCGTCCTTCCTCCCCCCCCTCTCTCCTCAGCACCCAGGTGTGGATGCCACCAGAGCCTCCACACACCTCCCGCAGGTGTGGGAGGGGGGTGAGGTGAGTCTGGTGTAGCGACAATGCAAGCAACAGACATAAAGGTTAAATTGAAATCAAACACATTAATATTCTACTAACTAGAAGCCGAGAGCGCGCGCTAGGCGAGGGATAAGATCGAGAGAGAGGGCACCATCTGCCGCCTGTGTCTGTAGCTGATGAGCAGTGACGTGCAGAACCAGTCATTCCGCTTCCTGGTGCTGGTTCGATCCTCACTATCCCATTGGTCAGGAATTCAAAGACTATTTGTTCAGTGTTTCCTGCATCCGAAGAATTCACCTTTCCTGTTAAGAACCCATTAGTGTGTCAAAACATAGCAAAATGTACGAATTATCGGCTAGAGGCTTATTTAAGAACCTGGTGTTTATATATATCCAGCAGTGTTCTTAAAACCGGTTTGTGTTCACGCGTTGGCAGCGGCGGCATTGGTCTGGTCGTGAGAGTGACTCCGATGAATCGTGTACCGTGGGTCTACACTGAGGGGTTCGAATCCTCTCAGTGTAGTGGAAGGCATTCTTCTACCTTATAATTGCTACTGTCTTTTTAATTTTTATTATTTTGTATTCTTGTTATACACTTCCTATTCATTTCCTTTTATTTTATTTTACCCTCAATTCTCCCTACCGCGTTCTATATTATTAATAATGTATTATTAAAATTTTTACCTGCAACAAACGAATCATTTTTTGAAGGTAAACAAACAATCAGGAATTAAATGTACCTTGCAAGCGCATGTATGAATGTGCCTTGCAAGCGCATGTATGAATGTACCTTGCAAGCGCATGTATGAATGTACCTTGCAAGCGCATGTATGAATGTACCTTGCAAGCGCATGTATGAATGTACCTTGCAAGCGCATGTATGAATGTCCCTTGCATGCGCATGTTCCTGGTAATGAATGAGAGGGCCGTAGCACTCGTTAAGCAACTGCCCGCAACATGTACACAAAATACATATCCCGAATGCGAAAGAATTCCCTCCCTCCCTCCCGCCAAATTTGTCAATACTGGTTGAAGCTAAGCCATTGTTGTCAACAATCTGGTGGTCGCTTACTTTCCGTGGCGCGTCCAGCGTCGTTTTCTATGCTGAGTCGGATTTTAGAGGCCAGACTGGGGGAAAAAATCATAGTTCGTGGACACATACGATAATGATAATGTTTGTTTATTTATTTTGTACATACATACAAAAAAGAGTTACAGGTAGATTGTTGGATTTCTAGATAGATCAAGAATAAATTATGGCTAAAGCCACTAATACGCACAGCGTTTCGGGCAAAATGACATTTTGTCCGAAACAAGTTTTATATATAAGTTTTGTATATAAGATTGTTCGTCAATGAATGTATTGTTAAATTTAAACATTTCAAACCTTATCCAATCTAACTTAACCCACAACATCCCAACTTAACCTAACGTATTCTAACTAAACCTAACCTAGCATATCCTAGCCTAACTTAACCCAACCTAACCCAACGTATCCTAACCTAACCCAACGTATCCTAACCTAACCCAACGTATCCTAACCTAACCCAACGTATCCTAACCTAACCCAACGTATCCTAACCTAACCCAACGTATTCTAACCTAACCTAACCTAGCCTAACCAGGCTAGGTTATGCTATGTATAACCTAGAAACCCGAGATTTCATGTTCTTGCCATAGAGGTAATACACGGGATATCGCGAAAGCTTTGATATAATACAACAAATATCTGCCAGCAGTTATCTCTATCTATTTATCTATCTACTGACGGCTGATCAACGGCAGTCGTTAACCGCTACCTAACCGGCATCCAGGAACTTGGAGGACTTGTATGGAACCCAGGTTGGAGAACTTGGAGGTGGCGCTTGAAGGGGCAACTTGGAGGTGGAGGTTGAAGGGGCAACTTGGAGGTGGAGGTTGAAGGGGCAACTTGGAGGTGGAGGTTGAAGGGGCAACTTGGAGGTGGAGGTTGAAGGGGCAACTTGGAAGTGGAACTTGGAGAGGCAGCTTGGAGGAGGGGTGTAACTTGAAGAGGGAACTGGTACGAGGAGGGAGTGGAGTCATAGAGGCGCGAGTCCGGTGATAATGACTGCTTAAACACACATACATTTATACCTCATGCATTATACATCATTCATTCACCCCCTTCTCTACACTGCGCGCCACGTTGCCAGCTCACACCCCACACCAGCCCCCATTACTCAGATATGATGTGAAGAGTACATGTGGCAACGCTGTCGTGAGCTATGCCTACCACGCGATTCATAAAAAAAATATTCTTCTTTTGTCTACAAGGCCGTGACTAAGCAAGCTCTTGTCTCGTGTAATCAATAGCTAATGGTTGTTTGATATGAATGACAATGGGTTAGTAATTAATGGACCTGGAGGTGGTTTGGTCATTAATACGATGGTCTGCGTGCTAAGGGCTCAGGAAACCTGTTGGTAATGTTGCAGACTCTCTCTCTCTCTCTCTCTCTCTCTCTCTCTCTCTCTCTCTCTCTCTCTCTCGGATTTTAATAATTAAAACCAATACTTAAAATACAATTTCAACATTTCTAAAAACGATAAATGAGCAATTTTGATGGCGTTTGGAAATGTTTATGACCCGTGCAAGTTGTGATGTCTTCAAGTTTTTTCTTAAAGGGCAGAGGGAAAACATCGATTGCAGTGCACAAACGCACATACATACGCACACACACACACACACACGCACACACGCACACACACACACACACGCACACACGCACACACACACACGCACACACACACACACACACACACATGCACACATTCACATGAGAAACAATCATGTCAAACTTAAGAGACTGGCAGAGAATCTGAGTGAGACTTATGTAGCAAACAAACCCGGAACCACCATTGGTTCTACTGACGTAACAACCAAAGCCAGAACCACCCAACTCGGCTTTTTTTAAATAAATGGCGAAAAAGACCCAGACAATGTACCAAGCTTTACCCCCCCCCAAAGACACATAAATAGGATAACATCTGTAACAAACTTTAAAAGAGGTGAACATCTGAACAGTGTTTAGAATTCTTAAAAAAGGCATTCAGAACACTAAACATTACCTACGTGAGACCAATGCATGCAGCTCTCTCACAAACACACCTTCTCAGAAACTACGCAAGATAAATTATAATGGTAAAGCAACACAGATGTTTCCAAAATTTCTTGCAAAATTAGAATGAATTCGACTTAGGGAAGACATGATAAACCTCTCAGACAATTTCGAAGAAGATATATATGACACATTTCGTTCGGCATTCATTACATTATTCAACCGACAGTTGAAAAGGCGGGTGGTCCCCAGAGCTATAACGAACGATTGAGAGCGATTGATTGATCCACGATTGATCCATCCTCACCAAACTGGAAAAATAGCAAGAGACACAGGACTTCTAACATCAACTTACAAGAGAGAGAGAACACGTTGACAGAAAAGCCTTTTCTAACCAAGTTACGAATCATAACTAAAACAAGGCGCTACTGCATGACAAACGAAGGCATAACACTCATGTCAATGACATACCTACGCATGACATTCGTAGACGTGATATACTTCCACGTGCCGCGGAAGACGCGCATGACTTCAATCCTCTCTCAACGGAGGTTAGGATCCTCTTGGACTCTGTAATCAGTGATAATCATGATATATGAAAGGATTCACTCTTGACTTGAGATTTGGAGTCCATCTCATTCAGGGTGTTCCGGGTATAGTCATAACTGCTGACGTAGAAATGTTTTGTAGAGAGAGAGAGAGAGAGAGAGAGAGAGAGAGAGAGAGAGAGAGAGAGAGAGAGAGAGAGAGAGAGAGAGAGAGAGAGATAGAGAGAGAGAGAGAGAGAGAGAGAGATAGAGAGAGAGATAGAGAGAGAGAGAGAGAGAGAGAGAGAGAGAGAGAGAGAGAGAGAGAGAGAGAGAGAGAGAGAGAGAGAGAGAGAGAGAGAGAGAGAGAGAGAGAGAGAGAGACATCAAATAACCAAGTGAAGCAGGGAGAATGCACTAGCAGGGAGCCCAAATCACCGTAACGCGGAGGCGAGGAAACCCATTAATGACTAATTCAAGCCATTAACCAATGGATCATTAAGCCCATCACCCCTCCCCCCCCTTCCCCCCCTCCACCAGGCTCCAGGAGAACTCACCAAGCAGCCAAGAAAGACGCAACCAAACGAACAATCCCTTACAACCCTAATCACAGGAAACCGATTCTGTTACACACCTGCAGACGACGAGGACCATCACACACCTGCAGACGACGAGACCCATCACACACCTGCAGACGACGAGGACCATCACACACCTGCAGACGACGAGAACCATCACACACCTGCAGACGACGAGAACCATCACACACCTGCAGACGACGAGAACCATCACACACCTGCAGACGACGAGACCCATCACACACCTGCAGACGACGAGGACCATCACACACCTGCAGACGACGAGACCCATCACACACCTGCAAACGACGAGAACCATCACACACCTGCAGACGACGAGACCCATCACACACCTGCTCCAGGTAAATCAGATGAAAGATTTTTGTCTTGTCCTTGGATAAAAGGAATGGAAGAGAACTGCCAGGAGAAAACACCAAGCCATTACGACTGTATAGCCCATGGAAGGGGGTCAGGATAAGCATTTGCGATGGGACGGGGGGAGGGAAATGGAATGGTGCCCAACTACTTGAACGCTGACCTGCATGAAGCGAATCTGTCGCTCAACCGTCCAGCCCAAGTAGTTGGGTTGAAGGGTGAGACAAAGAAGATATCAGAGTATCTTCACGTCAGAAGTGGAGGGAGCAAATCTTGAACTTCGTGCGGGAGGTGGTGAGTTCTGCGGGGAAGACATGGGGAGGGGGAGGGGGGAAGAAGACATTGGGGGGGGGAAGACATGGGGGGGGGAGAAGAGAGGGTGTGGCCGGAACACCTATCCGGCCACAGGGTGTGGCCGGATAGCAGGTGAACGCGTGTGTAAAATGACACATTATTCCGGCCATCTCCTCCCACCTTACTGTGAGACGAGTCAACCTTCCGAGGAAGATGTGGAAGAAGAGAGAGAAAGAGAGAGAGAGAGAGAGAGAGAGAGAGAGAGAGAGAGAGAGAGAGAGAGAGAGAGAGAGAGAGAGAGAGAGAGAGAGAGAGAGAGAGACGTTATGTTGGACACTCCCACAACATCCGCAGGTTGTCACAGGTGAGACTCTTCCGGTCTGTGGGCGCCATTCGACCTTCCTAACCCCTCACCCCCACGCCTCACCCCCACGCCTCACCCCCACGCCTCACCCCCACGCCTCACACCCACGCCTCATAACCGTGCCTCATACTCACTCCCACGCCTCACACTTACCTCTCCCACTAATAACTCACATTCATCCATCTCGTTAATGTTTCATACTTTTGGCATACACACACTCACACACACACACACACACTCACACACTCACTCACACACACACACACTCACACACTCACTCACACACACACACACACACACACACACACACACACACACACACACACACACACACACACACACACACACACACACACACACACACACTCACACTTACTCACACACACACACGCTAGGGGCCCCGCGGCTGAGTGGACAGTGCTTTGGGGTCGTAGTCCTAAGGGCCCGGGTTCGATCCCCGGCGAAGGCGGAAACAAATGGTCAGAGTTTATTTCACCCTGGTGCCCCTGTTCACCTAGCAGTAAATAGGAACCTTGGAGCTAGACAACTGCGACGGACTGCTTCCTAAGGATGTGTGTGTGTCAGAGAGAAATAAAAGTAGTAGAAACAAAAGAGGGAAAATAAATTGGTTAGAAAGGCGGGGTCCAAGAGCTAATAGCATCCGTATCTTGTGAACGATAAAACCATACTGAACAAGTACAGAGGTTTGCGACAAAATTAGTGCCAGAACTAAGATGTTTAATCTACGAGGATTGCTTAAGAGAACAGAATCTCACAATCTTATATGACAGAAGAAACATAGCATGTATGATCACAACATACAAGATACTGAGGGCAACTGACAAGGTACATAAGGACACACACGTTAAAATGAGAGAAGAAGCGATAAGTTGAAGCTAAAAATGCAAATACGTCGAAAAAGGCGATGAGTCACAATAACGTGGCTAAAGTATGTTGACCAGTCACACACTAGAAAGTGAAGGGACGACGACGTTTCGGTCCATCCTGGACCATTCTCAAGTCGATTGTGTCTCACATTAATGACACAATCGACTTGAGAATGGTCCAGGACGGACCGAAACGTCGTCGTCCCTTCACCTTCTAATGTGTGGTCTGGTCAACACGTCGAAGAAATGCAATGAAATACTCAAACTTTGTACAAGTAGTCAACAAATAGAATACACTTAAAGAAGCTGTAGAAGCCACCTCCAGCCACAACTTTGACGTCAGATCCGATAAAGAATTCAAATCTCAGAGGAGAGACAGCGAGAGAGAAACAGAAAATAAAACAACAGCAGGGAGCCGGTCGGCCGAGCGGACAGCACGTTGGTCTTGAGATCCTGTGGTCCCGGGTTCAATCCCGGGCGCCGGCGAGAAACAATGGGCAGAGTTTCTTTCACCCTATGCCCCTGTTACCTAGCAGTAAAATAGGTACCTGGGTGTTAGTCAGCTGTCACGGGCTGCTTCCTGGGGCTGGAGGCCTGGTCGAGGACCGGGCCGCAGGGACACTAAAGCCCCGAAATCATCTCAAGATAACCTCAAGATAAGATAACAGCTACAAATTTTCACATTAAAGACAGGATTAGCACTATGAGTAATGGAGGAAAACCAGTACCCAATATTGCAAAGGGGCAACAAAGGTCAAACAAATCCGAATAAGCACTAATATTATGATACAGTAATGGCAGCCCGGGGCAGGCCAGTATTATAAAAAAAAATGTCACTGAAAATTATCGATCTGCAACACTGGTCTAATAATCAGATTCATATCCCAATTTGTTTCCCATTTTTTTGTTTTTCACGATATCAAGATATACTACTAATAATAAGGGTAATAATATTCGTTAAAACGTTATATAACATTCAGATCTTATATATATATATATATATATATATATATATATATATATATATATATATATATATATATATATATATATATATATATATATATATATATATATATAATTAATTTCACACCACTAATTTTGGATTCCAGTTCGTAGACACAATTCAGGAGAGAACATAGAGCGAAAAGCTTTGTTTTCATTCAATTAACACTTTATCATCCACGAAACTCCACAATCTAAGGTTATTATTATTATTAAAAGCCTCGTAGTGTTTCGTACCTCATACATCGTTTACTGGATGTAAACAAAGCCGCCATGATTGATAACAGATGCAACGGTTTCGCAAGTTCTGAATCCTGGTATTTATTCACAGGGTTATGGTCTCTCTGTTAGATACACCTATTCTCTCTCTCTCTCTCTCTCTCTCTCTCTCTCTCTCTCTCTCTCTCTCTCTCTCTCTCTCTCTCTCTCTCTCTCTCTCTCTCTCTCTAAACTGTTTAACCTTTAACCTGTGGTTGAAGGATTATCAAGCCTTGACGTGTTTAATTACGAAACATGTACATCTTTCTTCCGTCATGGCTACTTGATTTGCATTTATTAGACAGGTTACGAGCCGGTAAATGCTGCGAGGGGCTTCTTGACCCAAAGTTATTATTGCTATAAACTAACTCCTCGTGACAGCACTTAGGAGCTCATAAACTGTTTAATAAATACAAACCTCAGCCGCCATGATTGAGGAAAGATGTACAGGTTTCGTAAGTGAATACGTAAGTGCTTGATGAATTGTTCTGTTGAGCGTAGTTGCTAGGTAGTCGGATCGTCCTCGTTTCTGTTCTCTTTCATTGTAATGTAAATATGTGGGTGCGTGTGAGAGGGGAATTACCACTCTAACATTCATACCAATAATTTACCATAATTCAAACATAAATCAAAGCCGACAGACAAGGAACATTCCAGCAGAAAAAAAAACAATGTGTACTATGCCACGGATCACAGTTAAGCAACACGTATCAGCATTAACCAGAAAGCAGCATACCCAGCTCACACCAGAAACTCTAATCCATCACATGTAAGCATTACCTCTCCTCCATATATTAAAGGAGTTATCATAGTACTGTACCTGGTAAATCAAGTATTAAAATGTCATAACTATAGAAAACTGTGTACACTTGTGGATATGTTATGAATCAATTTGATAATTCTGGTTAAATTATCCTATCTCATACGACATATCCAGATTTTATCCATCTTTTTTTTCAAGTTTCTAGGCTGAGAGCATGATCATTCCCTCAGAAATACCTCACACTCCTAGTATTATCCTAGCGTGACACATTATTATACAAAAATCCCATTGGGTCAAGATGTACGGCTACGGTGACCCCTAGAACGCTCGTTCGAATCCCTGAATTACTCAAATCATTTTCGACTAAACTAATGTTATACTAAACAAGGGGTGAGATAGGTAAGAAGCAGAAAACTGGTCCCTTAAGCACAATCAGAGCCATTTCTATGCTCCTATCATCCGAAATACGCCAAAAATGATAGAACGAATTTTGGCGATAGCCCGCCAAAACAACCCGGCGCTTTTCAACGAACGTTGCGAATAATGTTGCTAATTATACGCAAAAGTATTCGACAAATGCGTAGGATCACCGCGCTGTTGCAGATAACTACGCAATAACGGCTCTGTGGTGTTTTCAAACGTTATTAATAATAAATATTGGTTGTCTGTTGGTCTTACTGTCTGTTGGCCTTACTGTCTGTTGGCCTTACTGTCTGTTGGCCTTACTGTCTGTTGGCCTTACTGTCTGTTGGCCTTACTGTCTGTTGGCCTTACTGTCTGTTGGCCTTACTGTCTGTTGGCCTTACTGTCTGTTGGCCTTACTGTCTGTTGGCCTTACTGTCTGTTGGCCTTACTGTCTGTTGGCCTTACTGTCTGTTGGCCTTTCTGTCTGTTGGCCTTGCTGTCAGTTGGCCTTTCTGTCAGTTGGCCTTACTGTCTATTGGCCTATCTGTCAGCTGATCAATCTGTTCGCTGGCCTCACCGTCTTCTAGTCTGACTGTCCATTGCCTTGCCCCTGTCAATTCCTCAGCCTGTCCATTGCTCCTGCTAGTCCGTTGTCCCTGCCTGTCCGCCACTCTACCGTCCCCTACCCTGTCTGTCCGCCACTCTACCGTCCCCTGGTGAGGAAAGGCACGTCAGCATGGCCCCGGGAGAGACTCCACCACCAACAGACACAAGTGTAGCTCTTCCGGTCGAACCGTGGGATCAAGGTTCCGCCCAGGCCTGGGGCTACGCCAGAGAGGAGCGGGAGATGAGAGAATGGATGCTGGGAGAATGGATGTTGGGAGAATGGATGCTAGGAGAATGGATGCTGGTGGGTGAAAGGTGTGGAGGAGAGAGAAAATAGGATGGGGGAGTGAAAAGAGGGAACTGAGAGAGAATGAATGGGCAGGAGAAAAATTTTTGTTTAGGTAATTAGGAGAAAAGGGGAAAAATAGACGTAAGGAAGAAAGTGGTGCATAGCAAGACAAGAGAGTAGATGATAAGAAGATTAAGGTAGCTGAAGGACAGAACGATAATAGAGGACACGGAGGATCAGAAAAGGGGCGTGGGGAATAAATAATAAGAGAGAAGAGATTAAATTATAAACGGAACAAATGATAAATTATAACAAAATAACATCAACGGGAGAAAAAAATGAAGTAGAAAGAATGAAGAAGAAAAAGAAGAATGAAGGGGAAGAGAAGGAACTATAGGAGGAGGAGGAGGAGGAGGAGTGTGTAGGAGAACAATGGAGGGGAGGAGAAGAGAGAAGGAGGGCAAAGAAGGGAGGGAAAAGCAGGTCGGTGAACTGGGAAGGTAATAAAAATATAGAGAAGAAATTATTATTGCAAACAGGAAGATGAGCTGGCATGGAACGGTGTGTGTAAGAGAGAGAGAGAGAGAGAGAGAGAGAGAGAGAGAGAGAGAGAGAGAGAGAGAGAGAGAGAGAGAGAGAGAGAGAGAGAGAGAGAGAGAGAGAGAGCACACATACACACTTGAGGGGCTGACCTACCTGTATACAAACTGCAAGTCAGAGGAATTAATAGTATTTCCTAACAGCTCTGGTTAAACTTGTGGAGTTGACCACCACTCACCCCGATGCGGTCCTGGGACCAATGACTGTGCTTATGCATTGATGCTGGTTGCCACATCTCGACCGCAGTCTTCGAAGATGCTCATTCAACACGTCTTGAATGAGAAATACAGGGTTGTCATAGGCACCCTTTCCTCAACGACACTCATATATCTCACTCCAGCCGTCTGTCTATGATTGAACAGCCCATTACACAATCAACCCGTTCCCAAGCTATGCTCGTCCAAGCGTCGACCGACCCCATAGATGCATTCAACAGTAACGCATTGCGGAGGCGAAATCGGTATTTGCTTATATATTATTTTATTATTAAAACTTAGAGTATAGTTAGACTTTAAGTTAGTTACGTCTGATGTTTAGGTTCTATTCGTAGTTATTTATGTTCGTAGAACGAGGGTTAAACATTTACAGAGTTGTGATTCTATCAGTACTAAATAGAGCAGGTCAGCACTGTAAGGGAAATGGCCAAAAAGTCATCAGTTGTGAGTTGTGTGTAAATAATTTTTTTTTCTCATAAACTGGAGGTTTTGCGGCTAGATTAACAAACATTTGGCCTCGGGTTATGAGGACGGGCTGTGTTTATGAGGACGGGCTGTGTTTATGAGGACGGGCTGTGTTTATGAGGACGGGCTGTGTTTATGAGGACGGGCTGTGTTTATGAGGACGGGCTGTGTTTATGAGGACGGTCAGTGTTTATGAGGACGGGTTGTGTTTATGAGGACGGGCTGTGTTTATGAGGACGGGTTGTGTTTATGAGGACGGGCTGTGTTTATGAGGACGGGTTGTGTTTATGAGGACGGGTTGTGTTTATGAGGACGGGTTATGTTTATGAGGACGGGCTGTGTTTATGAGGACGGGCTGTGTTTATGAGGACGGGCTGTGTTTATGAGGACGGGCTGTGTTTATGAGGACGGGTTGTGTTTATGATGACGGGCTGTGTTTATGAGGACGGGCTGTGTTTATGAGGACGGGCTGTGTTTATGAGGACGGTCAGTGTTTATGAGGACAGGCTGTGTTTATGAGGACGGTCAGTGTTTATGAGGACGGGCTGTGTTTATGAGGACGGGCTGTGTTTATGAGGACGGGCTGTGTTTATGAGGACGGGCTGTGTTTATGAGGACGGGTTGTGTTTATGATGACGGGCTGTGTTTATGAGGACGGGTTGTGTTTATGAGGACGGGCTGTGTTTATGAGGACGGGCTGTGTTTATGAGGACGGGCTGTGTTTATGAGGACGGTCAGTGTTTATGAGGACGGGCTGTGTTTATGATGACGGGCTGTGTTTATGATGACGGGCTATGTTTATGAGGACGGGCTGTGTTTATGAGGACGGGCTGTGTTTATGAGGACGGGCTGTGTTTATGAGGACGGGCTGTGTTTATGAGGATAGGCTTTGTTTGAGGCAATAGTTAACCAACTCCCGCTTCTGGAAAAAAAAGAGTCTAATCATCTTCGTCTTGCGTGGGAATCGAACCCGGGAAGCTTTTGGATGTGAACCGACAGCGCTGACTACTACTACTGGGTTACAGGAAGAGAATGTGGAGATGAAGGAAAGAAAGAGGAGAAAGAGGAGAGGGAGGAAGAGGAGGAGGATGTAAAGGTGGCGGTAGCGAGAAAGGATGAGAGATCAAAAGATGTCTGAACATCCTTAGCCAGAGGCGATATTTTGCAGTCACAAGTGTTGATCTTCCTCTTTCTCCCTCTCTCCCCCTCTCTCCCTCTCTCCCTCTCTCCCTTCCACCCCGCACCTCTCCTCACCTCACTATCAGTCTGCTGACTGATTAAATCTTTATCGTGTTCTGATAAAAATGGTCTGATTATTATGTGTTATGAGTAGGACTCTGGAACTAGAGAGAGAGAGGCATATATATATATATATATATATATATATATATATATATATATATATATATATATATATATATATATATATATATATATATATATATATATATATATATTTATATATATATATATATATATATATATATATATATATATATATATATATATATATATATGCAGGTGATGAGTCACAATAACGTGGCTGAAGTATGTTGACCAGACCACACACAAGAAGTTGAAGGGACGATGACGTTTCGGTCCGTCCTGGACCATTCTCAAGTCGATTGTCGACAATCGACTTGAGAATGGTCCAGGACGGACCGAAACGTCGTCGTCCCTTCAACTTCTAGTGTGTGGTCTGGTCAATATATATATATATATATATATATATATATATATATATATATATATATATATATATATATATATATATATATATATATATATATATATATATATATATAAAAGCATAGACACAGTGTCTATGCTTTTAAGGGTCTGAGCGGGTGGTGGAGCGGGTTAAGGCGTACCTGTTATGCCAGTTGCTGGAAGGCTTCTGTGCTGGCTAGGGTTCGAGTCTCCTGGTGGGAAAGTGTTCTAAAGTTCTATACTTCACTCTCGTGTTTAGGAGAGTTGTGCCTTAAGCATAGACACTGTGTCTTCCCATATTAACAGGGACTTGATGAAATTAACGTCTAAATGACCCCTCACTTGCTCTAGTGCTCTTGGGAGGTGGTGATCTTTGGTGTATTTAAATACTCCGAAATTACCATCTCTTTTAAGGGTCTGAGCGGGTGGTGGAGCGGGTTAAGGCGTACCTGTTATGCCAGTTGCTGGAAGGCTTCTGTGCTGGCTAGGGTTCGAGTCTCCTGGTGGGAAAGTGTTCTAAAGTTCTATACTTCACTCTCGTGTTTAGGAGAGTTGTGCCTTAAGCATAGACACTGTGTCTTCCCATATTAACAGGGACTTGATGAAATTAACGTCTAAATGACCCCTCACTTGCTCTAGTGCTCTTGGGAGGTGGTGATCTTTGGTGTATTTAAATACTCCGAAATTACCATCTCTTTTAAGGGTCTGAGCGGGTGGTGGAGCGGGTTAAGGCGTACCTGTTATGCCAGTTGCTGGAAGGCTTCTGTGCTGGCTAGGGTTCGAGTCTCCTGGTGGGAAAGTGTTCTAAAGTTCTATACTTCACTCTCGTGTTTAGGAGAGTTGTGCCTTAAGCATAGACACTGTGTCTTCCCATATTAACAGGGACTTGATGAAATTAACGTCTAAATGACCCCTCACTTGCTCTAGTGCTCTTGGGAGGTGGTGATCTTTGGTGTATTTAAATACTCCGAAATTACCATCTCTTTTAAGGGTCTGAGCGGGTGGTGGAGCGGGTTAAGGCGTACCTGTTATGCCAGTTGCTGGAAGGCTTCTGTGCTGGCTAGGGTTCGAGTCTCCTGGTGGGAAAGTGTTCTAAAGTTCTATACTTCACTCTCGTGTTTAGGAGAGTTGTGCCTTAAGCATAGACACTGTGTCTTCCCATATTAACAGGGACTTGATGAAATTAACGTCTAAATGACCCCTCACTTGCTCTAGTGCTCTTGGGAGGTGGTGATCTTTGGTGTATTTAAATACTCCGAAATTACCATCTCTTTTAAGGGTCTGAGCGGGTGGTGGAGCGGGTTAAGGCGTACCTGTTATGCCAGTTGCTGGAAGGCTTCTGTGCTGGCTAGGGTTCGAGTCTCCTGGTGGGAAAGTGTTCTAAAGTTCTATACTTCACTCTCGTGTTTAGGAGAGTTGTGCCTTAAGCATAGACACTGTGTCTTCCCATATTAACAGGGACTTGATGAAATTAACGTCTAAATGACCCCTCACTTGCTCTAGTGCTCTTGGGAGGTGGTGATCTTTGGTGTATTTAAATACTCCGAAATTACCATCTCTTTTAAGGGTCTGAGCGGGTGGTGGAGCGGGTTAAGGCGTACCTGTTATGCCAGTTGCTGGAAGGCTTCTGTGCTGGCTAGGGTTCGAGTCTCCTGGTGGGAAAGTGTTCTAAAGTTCTATACTTCACTCTCGTGTTTAGGAGAGTTGTGCCTTAAGCATAGACACTGTGTCTTCCCATATTAACAGGGACTTGATGAAATTAACGTCTAAATGACCCCTCACTTGCTCTAGTGCTCTTGGGAGGTGGTGATCTTTGGTGTATTTAAATACTCCGAAATTACCATCTCTTTTAAGGGTCTGAGCGGGTGGTGGAGCGGGTTAAGGCGTACCTGTTATGCCAGTTGCTGGAAGGCTTCTGTGCTGGCTAGGGTTCGAGTCTCCTGGTGGGAAAGTGTTCTAAAGTTCTATACTTCACTCTCGTGTTTAGGAGAGTTGTGCCTTAAGCATAGACACTGTGTCTTCCCATATTAACAGGGACTTGATGAAATTAACGTCTAAATGACCCCTCACTTGCTCTAGTGCTCTTGGGAGGTGGTGATCTTTGGTGTATTTAAATACTCCGAAATTACCATCTCTTTTAAGGGTCTGAGCGGGTGGTGGAGCGGGTTAAGGCGTACCTGTTATGCCAGTTGCTGGAAGGCTTCTGTGCTGGCTAGGGTTCGAGTCTCCTGGTGGGAAAGTGTTCTAAAGTTCTATACTTCACTCTCGTGTTTAGGAGAGTTGTGCCTTAAGCATAGACACTGTGTCTTCCCATATTAACAGGGACTTGATGAAATTAACGTCTAAATGACCCCTCACTTGCTCTAGTGCTCTTGGGAGGTGGTGATCTTTGGTGTATTTAAATACTCCGAAATTACCATCTCTTTTAAGGGTCTGAGCGGGTGGTGGAGCGGGTTAAGGCGTACCTGTTATGCCAGTTGCTGGAAGGCTTCTGTGCTGGCTAGGGTTCGAGTCTCCTGGTGGGAAAGTGTTCTAAAGTTCTATACTTCACTCTCGTGTTTAGGAGAGTTGTGCCTTAAGCATAGACACTGTGTCTTCCCATATTAACAGGGACTTGATGAAATTAACGTCTAAATGACCCCTCACTTGCTCTAGTGCTCTTGGGAGGTGGTGATCTTTGGTGTATTTAAATACTCCGAAATTACCATCTCTTTTAAGGGTCTGAGCGGGTGGTGGAGCGGGTTAAGGCGTACCTGTTATGCCAGTTGCTGGAAGGCTTCTGTGCTGGCTAGGGTTCGAGTCTCCTGGTGGGAAAGTGTTCTAAAGTTCTATACTTCACTCTCGTGTTTAGGAGAGTTGTGCCTTAAGCATAGACACTGTGTCTTCCCATATTAACAGGGACTTGATGAAATTAACGTCTAAATGACCCCTCACTTGCTCTAGTGCTCTTGGGAGGTGGTGATCTTTGGTGTATTTAAATACTCCGAAATTACCATCTCTTTTAAGGGTCTGAGCGGGTGGTGGAGCGGGTTAAGGCGTACCTGTTATGCCAGTTGCTGGAAGGCTTCTGTGCTGGCTAGGGTTCGAGTCTCCTGGTGGGAAAGTGTTCTAAAGTTCTATACTTCACTCTCGTGTTTAGGAGAGTTGTGCCTTAAGCATAGACACTGTGTCTTCCCATATTAACAGGGACTTGATGAAATTAACGTCTAAATGACCCCTCACTTGCTCTAGTGCTCTTGGGAGGTGGTGATCTTTGGTGTATTTAAATACTCCGAAATTACCATCTCTTTTAAGGGTCTGAGCGGGTGGTGGAGCGGGTTAAGGCGTACCTGTTATGCCAGTTGCTGGAAGGCTTCTGTGCTGGCTAGGGTTCGAGTCTCCTGGTGGGAAAGTGTTCTAAAGTTATATATATATATATATATATATATATATATATATATATATATATATATTTAAAATTTCATCTTCTCTCATGTTTTCTTCTCTAATGTAATCTTAATTGTTATATAGTTTCATTTATTTTATAATCTATCTTCTCCACGTTTCCATTCTCTCTTTCGTCTTCTCATTCTGTTTTTTCTTCTCAACCTGCGTTTTCTGTCATTTTATTCTCCTTTCTGTGTCTCATTTTTACTTTTCTCTCATCCTTTCAACCACTTTTTCTCGCATTTCCTTATTTCTCATTTTTATCCCTGCCATCCTCTAACTTTTTTCTTACCATCCCTATCTCCTTCCCCCCCTGTCTACCTCTTCCCTTTCCCTTTCTCCCTTCTTCCTTCCCACTCTATCCTTCTCTCTCTGTCTCCTCCCCCCCCTTCAGTTTCTTCCTCTTTCCTGTCTACCCTCTCTCCTTCTCTCTCTCTCTCTCCATTCCCTTTCTCTCTCTCCTTCCTTCCTTCCCCTCTCTCCCCCCCTCCCTCAGTCTCCCCTCGTCTTCCTCCTTCCCTCCCTCTCCCATTACCCCTCCCCATCCCTCCTTCCATTTCCTCACTTCCCTCTTCTCTCCTACCTCCGGACGTGAGAAACTCAGGGTCAACACTGATATATTGAGTAAGCTTTACGAATTACTGGATGTGAGCCCAGCTTTGGGAGCTTTGTTAGCTGTAAGTTTATAAGGTGCCCTAAGCTTAGGTAGCTGTAGGTGTTTGGGGTGCCCTAAGCTTAGGTAGCTGTAGGTATTTGGGGTGCCCTAAGCTTAGGGAGCATTCGGAATGTGATTTTGCAGTGGGAACATTATATAAATTTTAATTGATGGTTAAATAAAAAGGCTCTGGGTCAGATCACAGAATGCGCAACGCTTTGTCAAGAATAATTCAAGAATCCTGTGAATAGTGAAGCCTTATCATACCTATATCTCCATATATGGAACCAGCGGGGCTGTCCAATTTGTGGTGGGTTGCGCTATCTGAATTGGTCAGTCAACTATGAGCCTCTATTTAGATAGAAATACAGGGAAAAAAGGCACTCTCTAGCCAGGTCGTACAATGCTATATACATTGTACATTAAACTCTATGTATATAAACCGAGAAGCAGTATACACTGTACACCTCTCGATGTATATATATATATCCATTGCCTTAAGTTACATTTGGCTTTATAATATAAACGATTCTTAATTTACTCCTCAAAAGACGTCTCACGTTTTCCCATTTAGCTTAATAATACCTGGATTGTACCTGGGTGGGGTCAGGGGGAGTTCTTCTACTCCCCAAGTCCGGCCCGAGGCCAGGCTCGACTTAAGAGAGCGACAAGAAACGACGGTGATTTATCATACAAGATTTCTTCTTTGAGATAAGGAAAGGTGGACAACAACATCTAGAGAAAATAAAAGAAAGAGGAAAATAAAGAAATAAAGAAATATAGAAAATAAAAGAAGAGGACATGGCAAAAGCTGAGTCGAAGAATTATAATCACTAGAACACTGTAAGGGAGGCCAGTAGATGGGATGTAGTGAAAGAAGAAGCTGTAGAAGTCACCTCCATTCCCAAATCTAAAAGCCAGATTCAACAAAAATAATCGAATGGAAGGATAATTATAACGAGAAAGGGGGTAGGGGGCAGCAAGGCTATTTAGTGGGGGGGGGGGGGGTGAAGAGCTAGATCTCACGTCCCCCCTGTAGTTACTGATAGGTAAGTACCGATAGGTAAGTACCATCAATATTATCTAAACCACCATCACCACTATCCACACCACCACCACCACACACATACTACGACCCATACCACCACACACACACACACACACACACACACACACACACACACACACACACACACACACACACACACACACACACACACACACACACACACTACTACCACCCATACCACCACCACACACACACACACACACACACACACACACACACACACACACACACACACACACACTACTACCACCCATACCACCACACACACACACACACACACACACACACACTACCACCACAACACCTCCACCACACACACACACACACTACC
This sequence comes from Procambarus clarkii, assembly GCF_040958095.1. NCBI lineage: Eukaryota > Metazoa > Arthropoda > Malacostraca > Decapoda > Cambaridae > Procambarus > Procambarus clarkii. The sequence continues at coordinate 18,904,356 of NC_091155.1, forward strand.
ACCCACACCACCACAATTACAGTCACTAATATAACCACACCACCCTCCTAAAGCTACTGAGGAAGTGGTGAGGAAGTAGCTCACCACAGCTACTTCCTTCCTTCCTTCCTTCCTTCCTTCCTTCCTTCCTTCCTTCCTTCCTTCCTTCCTTCCTTCCTTCCTTCCTTCCTTCCTTCCTTCCTTCATACTAATAATTACTCATCTCCCCCCTCCCTAACTACTCATTTAACACAGACACAATAAAAAATTCTCCCCCTACCAAAAGAGACTCTTCCTGACCCAAACAAACTGGTTTAATATGATCAACCCAAAGGTCCCTCAGAGGTCATCGCTTCTCTCGTCTTTTTCACTTCCCAAACAAAAGATCTTTCATGATCCACCGCCCCGGAGAAGAAAAAATTGATAACTAATGGATTGGAGACTGATATGCAGATTACTTTCGCATATAGGAACAGTGATTTGCATATATAATTCTCTCATTGTTTTTTTTTTATTTTGCTTAATGAAACTAATGAAGGCGTGTATTAGGTTGGGGGGATTAGTGATTAGGTTGGAGGGATTAATGATTAGAAGATAACTTCGCCTGTGTTTTTATAAGACTTTAAAATCGCTAACGAAGAGGTTCGATATTTATTTCGACTTGTTTATTCTGCTATTTTATGTTTTATTAGTTTATTCCTTTTGCTCTTCGTCTTCGTCTTATTGTCAGTTCTTGCTTTATTTTGTATTATTGTGTAGTTAAATTATTGCTTCGTTAAAGACACCGTAATAGTCAATAAACACAGGTTACGCTACAGAGAGTCTGAAATGGGTACAGGAGTCTTCCACTCTCGTTTGAATTAACATATTATCATTACTGCCATCACTATACTACTCTACAACCCGTACCTAGTAGCACCATCAGAAATGTTTAACACCACCACTCAAACCACCAGAACGCTCCATTGCTACCACTATCACCACCACCACCAGCAGAACTCGCTACCATCACCACCACCTACACTACAACCACCTGCATCACCAGGACGTTTGACACCACTACCACCATCCATCGACTCCACCACTGCCAGCAACCACCTCCACCAACATCTCAAACACACCCCCTGACCTCTCTCAACCACCACCAACACCCACACTAACAGAAAGCTTGACCACTACCACACACATCACCACTATCACCCGCAACACCACCACTACCACCACTACCACCCAAGAGGCAGCAAACCTCATCCCAGCAATGTTAGCCAGTCGGCTTCTTTGGTGTCACTCACAAGCGAGGAACCACAATCATTCAACACACGCACCGTGCTATCATTGCTCACTCAACACACTTACTCCGCTCTTAATACCGTCCATACGTGGGGGCGCCCGGTGTACAGTGTGTATATTTAAGATTGTTGCTCTCGGTGACTTACCGCACAGCGCACGCTCTTAAGACTAGATCGCATTACTGTGCGTTCTATCGGGTGTATGCGTGAGGCTCTGGACCTCTGCGCTAAGCTCACTGAGATCACGGCGCTAAGCTCACTCACGTGTTTTTTTCACGATGATGTATTCGCGTTTCTGATACTAGTCTCGCAAGCCATTTGGTTAAGAGTGTGGTTATCTTGAGGTTATCTTGAGATGATTTCGGGGCTTTTTAGTGTTCCCGCGGCCCGGTCCTCGACCAGGCCTCCACCCCCAGGAGGCAGCCAGTGACAGCTGACTAACTCCCAGGTACCTATTTACTGCTAGGTAACAGGGGCATTCAGGGTGAAAGAAACTTTGCCCATTTGTTTCTGCCTCGTGCGGGAATCGAACCCGCGCCACAGAATTACGAGTCCTGCGCGCTATCCACCAGGCTACGAGGCCACCCCTCGTAAGAATATGAAATAACATATTACAAATAGGTAAGTTCAATCACTACCACCTCACCAAACCCCCACCTTAATTACTCACCAAATGGTAGACTCACATGCATGTGTAACGTACGAACAACCACTATCAGGACCAGGATTCATCATGCAGACACTTATGTATCCACGAACGAAACCGCTGCATCTTTCCTCAGGCAGGGAGACTTAGATTGCACCAATAAAACGGGTCCCTGAGTTCTGGAGCGAATGCCTATTCAGATATTTTTATAAGATAATTTAAAGACAACATTGTATCAGCGAATCCATTACAGAGTTTTTGTCGTAAGGACGACGTTTGTAAGTTATGGTTTCCCTGAAAAAAAATATATGAATGATACGTTGGAGGACATGCAAGTCTTGGAGGAAAGCGTATATATATATACCTCTTGGAGGAGTCATCATATATGACAAGACCACATACTAGAAGGTGAAAGGACGAGGACGTTTCGGTCCGTCCTGGACCATTTTCAATGCTGTTATGAATGAACATCGTGAATTGAAAGACCTCAAAGAATCATTTTTTTATTATTTTCTACGACAAACGTTGCCACACATTTACAATGCTAACCAACATATATACATTTTCTTCTGTCCTCTATGGACAAGGTGAGAGATCTGTTAAACATATAGTTCAGGGATTTATTGAACAATCAACCCCAGAAGGTGGTTGCATAGTACTTTTAAAATGCTAATCTAACCTACAGACATAAATACATAGATACACAGAGTTACATCTGCCCTACACCATTCAAAATTAGTGAATGCATCTTGGCCAGGGTCGGCCGCTGGATGGAATGGCCACAGGGCGACGATTAGTTGACTTGTTTGGTGTTAGTCTTGTAGGAGAGAGTCACACAGACAAAGCTTGAAGAAACACACTATGTAAACTTTTATAAATAAATGGAACTCGATAGTATAACCAGTTGGCGATCATAGTCACTTCAACAATTTAAATATGTTCTTAATGACGGGTGTTATAAAATGTTATTCAGTAAATATATAACATATTCACACTGTTACAGAAAATGTTCAGTTTTAGCTCTCAAGAACCACAGAAATTAAATGTCAAAAAATAACATTAAGAAACTAAGAAAGAAGAACACAGAACAATTAATAAGTAGAAAGAACAACAAATTGTTTAACAGTGGTAATAATCATAATAATAATAATAACGCTAAACATCCTCGGTTATCTGAATTAACTATCGAATTAATTCCGCGGTTAATTATCTGAATGCATAGCAACTACCCGAAGACTGTTCAATTTTCAGTGTGATTATGAATAGCGATTGTAAAATGGAAACAGGAGGGAATGTCATTCATTCCTGTTCAACAAGAACTACCATCAAATATACCTAAATAAGTTGACCAATCCACACACTAGAAAATGAAGGGACGACGACGTTTCGGTCAAGTCACAATCGACTTGAGAATGATCCAGGACGGACCGAAACGTCGTCGTCCCTTCATTTTCTAGTGTCTGGATTGGTCAACATACTTCAGCCATGTTATTGTGACTCAGCGCCTGTATTCCTAAATAACTTACAATATCTACAAGAGAAAGTTAATCTTATGACTTTAGTTACGATCTACAGGACCACAGTAGATGATTATTTGATAGCGGATTCCAAAGGAAATGTTTACATGAGAATTTGATCACAATGCAGTAGAGGAAATGAGTTAAGATGTGAGGTATATCTTATCTCATTTGAGGTATAGGAAGCGTAATTATGAGGAGAAAGCATTAAGGTCGTGTGCCTACATGACGTTAGATACACGAGGGAGGGCTGAATGCCGTTGCCCAACCGCTTAAGTACGATCTTAGATCGAGCAGCGGCTCTGTTTGAAGATAGGCTGTCGCTCTACCAACCAGTGGATGGGTAGCTGCTATTCAAACCCAGCCACACTCACCCATATAATACTATATTTAATATAGGATAAACACCTACACACATGCATTTGTGAAATTTATATAAAGAATTACATCTAGTCTTTCACACTCGCCTGAGGTCTTTGTCAAGATCTGAGTGTGGGGTTAGGACGAGATCTTGTCACTATAAAATATAGGAGTTGGACTTATCAGAACTTGTCACTATATTTAATTATATACGATCTTATTCAATACGTTTGACTGAAGAAAGACGTGGCGGTAGAACTTTCTTATCTTGAGCACTCAAAGTAGCTTTCAAGAGACCCTTAATATACTAATTTATAGCCAATTCAATTATGCTAATAAATTATTGATATTACATATTTTATAAAATGTTCAATTTCTCTCAACATTACACTCAATATCTTTTATTTTCGAATGAATAGTTTTTGTATATACATTATGCTAAGTAGAATTCAATACACAAAGACAAAGAACGAAGTAAAATAACCAGTTGTTAGATGAGCGTTAAGCAGTTATAACAGATAATTGATAAGAGCTAAAGGTATTATTTGGGTCTTTAAGTCTGAGGAGCACTCATTACCAGCACATGGTTCCACATCCTCTGTGTTCTCACAAATTACACCACAATTAACCACCAGTTTTTCCTTTGTTGTAAATTCGACAACCAATGGGGAAATGAATGCCTGGCAAGCCAGATCACCCCGGATAGTAAATGCCTTAGAGGGGAAAGTAATCTGGAAAGTAAATGCCTTCGAGGGGGAATACTGGTCCTAGTAAATGGCCTCGCAGGATAAAATACCCTAAAAAAGTGCCTCGAATGAAAAATGTTTAAAGAATGAAAACGTAGTATGTTATATATCAGAAATATATCATATTCGTTGTGCATGCTGTATGCCAGTGAACACGACATTAAACTGAACATATCATTAAAGTTCTTACGCTTACACATTCTAAAAAAAAAATTATACATTATGAATTCTAAATTATACAGTACGTTCCTATTTTTGTTTAAGCAGTATTCACTTTGTCTGGATCTCTCGTAACTAAAGTTGACTGTACCGCATCAGGGGAATCATATTGGCTAAAATAAAAGCCTGTTAAAGCTGATTTGTTATCTCTAGGATTGAAAATTCATTTGTTGCCAACATTAAACTGATTTGCAAAAATTACAAACTATACCGGATACCTTCACTCATTCCTAATAATATTAAAATATTAACAACAGAATATAATAAATATACATGAAAATACAGATGCAAATTATTATGTAAGTGTATTTTTAACGAATTTCATCTGCAAATATTCTCAGCATATTATCAATTATTTTGTTAAGGAGAGCACAGGGAGATATGAGCTTAAGATAATTAATAACATTGTTTATCGTAATGTTATCATCATTAGTCCTCTGAGACAAATTCAGGGAGTCAATGTCAGTCACTGTGGCAGTGCTGGTGGGGGACGACGTCTCGACCTGTGAGACGCCACGATTGTTACGACGCCACGATTGTTACGACGCCACGATTGTTACGACGCCAGGAGTGATAACTGCCAGGTAATAGGTGTCAGGGGAGGGGGGGGGGGGGGAGGGGAGGCAGCTCGTGCCACACGTCCGAGGCGCGTGTCGGGGAGACTTCCGTCCTCTTCCTGGTCCTCCTTGAGAACACCTGTGGTGCTTGGGAAGGAGGTATGGTGCAAACGACGTCATGTGAGGGGGAGGAGGTGGGGTGCATGGTGGGGGATTGGGGAGGGGTTGGGGATGGTTATGGGGGGTGGGGGGTGTGAGGGGTGGTGGGAGGGGGAAGCGTGAGGGGGGGTAGGGGGAGGAGGAGTCAGGATGAAGATAGGAGACCAGAGGGGCCCTCATCACCGTGATAGATCATCATGAAGCTCTCATATTACTATATAATGAACCCCGAGCCGTAGGATGTTCACCCCGAAGATGCGTCAAGAACCACACGCCCGCGCGCGCGTGTGTATGTGTATATGCGGGCGTGCGTTGGTGTGAGCGGGCGCACGCGCATGCGGTGACTCCCCCTCCTTGGCGGATGTGGTGGCGCGCGCTGTGACTCCAGACGTTCTGGCGTTACAGGTGCCATAATGAACCGACTGTTTTCTCTGTATCACAAACATCTCGTCATCTCCCTTGCCTCTGACGTCAAACCCGTTCCTACGTCTGTACGTCTTTGCGTCTTGCAACTGCACTTGCCTTAATCTGGATTGAAGCGTTGCAACAATCATCAATCTCTGCTGCCACAGCGGCACCCGGGTACGAAGGGGTTGTGTATATACTTAGTATAACTTCTCTGGAAGATACTTTGAGGTACAGGATATCCGCCTTCGTTCTGGGCTCGTGGTTCTTCTCACAATTATCTGAGTAACTCGAGGTTGGCTTCTTCACCTGGACTCGTGCGAGGGCTGTTGTGGTGGTTGGGGTGGTTGTGGTGGTGTGTTGGTTGTGGGGGTGTAGTGGTTGTGGTGGTGTGGTGGTTGTGGTGGTTGTGGGGGGGTGTTGGTTGTGGTGGTGTGGTGGTGGTTGTGGTGGTTGTGGTGGTTGTGGGGGATGTTGTGGTGTGGTGGTTGGTGGTTGTGGTGGTTGTGGGGGGGTGTTGGTTGTGGTGGTGTGGTGGTGGTTGTGGTGGTTGTGGTGGTTGTGGGGGTGTGGTGGTTGTGGGGGTGTGGTGGTTGTGGGGGTGTGGTGGTTGTGGGGGTGTGGTGGTTGTGGGGGTGTGGTGGTTGTGGGGGTGTGGTGGTTGTGGGGGTGTGGTGGTTGTGGTGGTGTTTTGGTTGTAGCGGTGTGGTGGTTGTTATGGTGTGCTGGTTGTGGTGATAATCTCCTCAAACTGGCAGAGTGCCAGTAATCACCACTGTCACAGTGCCTGACACCCAACACCTACGGCAACAAGGCGATTCCGTAGCAAGAACCACTGTTCAGTGTGTTCCTTCAGTGTAGGTAAGTGTAACAAGCAGGTAACTGCTGCCGCGAGAGGCACCTCAGTGTATATAGTAACAGCACTCTCAGAACCACTCCCGAGACTGGTTCTTCAGCGTATACCGCTGAAGCAAGTTTAGAACCACTCCTAAGAAGCACTTCTGTACCCACTAGTAAGGTGAAGCATGTGATTCACTAAGAGCTAGATCGCTCTTAGTCTTTGACTTGGCTCTCTAATGTGAGGGCGTTTGAAGTTATTTTGCAATCACAATCGACTTGAGAATGGTCCAGGACGGACCGAAACGTCGTCGTCCCTTCACCTTCTAGTGTGTGGATTGGTCAACATACTTCAGCCACGTTATTGTGACTCCTCGCTTGCAGTGTTATTTTGCAATTTATTATTGTATATTGAAATGAATTAACACGAATGTATTGTCAAGGGTTAATAACAGTGAATTGTTACAATTTACAATCAATTAAATATCTATATTCTGCTATAGTTTTCGTACCATGGGCCCAATGTGTTTATTAATAAATATGTTCTTAAGTCCCAGTTGAAATCTTATTTGGTTTGAAATTCTGGTTTGTTATTTATTCTGGTTAATTATTGTTACTATATGTGTGTTCTTAACATGATTTTGTTCTTGACGTGAGTGTGTTCTTGACGTGAGTGTGTTCTTGACGTGAGTGTGTTCTTGACGTGAGTGTGTTCTTGACGTGAGTGTGTTCTTGACGTGAGTGTGTTCTTGACACAAGTGTGTTCTTGACGTGAGTGTGTTCTTGACGTGAGTGTGTTCTTGACGTGAGTGTGTTCTTGACACAAGTGTGTTCTTGACGTGAGTGTGTTCTTGACGTGAGTGTGTTCTTGACGTGAGTGTGTTCTTGACACAAGTGTGTTCTTGACGTGAGTGTGTTCTTGACGTGAGTGTGTTCTTGACACAAGTGTGTTCTTGACGTGAGTGTGTTCTTGACGTGAGTGTGTTCTTGACGTGAGTGTGTTCTTGACGTGAGTGTGTTCTTGACACAAGTGTGTTCTTGACACAAGTGTGTTCTTGACACAAGTGTGTTCTTGACACAAGTGTGTTCTTGACACAAGTGTGTTCTTGACGTGAGTGTGTTCTTGACACAAGTGTGTTCTTGACACAAGTGTGTTCTTGACGTGAGTGTGTTCTTGACGTGAGTGTGTTCTTGACACAAGTGTGTTCTTGACACAAGTGTGTTCTTGACACAAGTGTGTTCTTGACACAAGTGTGTTCTTGACGTGAGTGTGTTCTTGACACAAGTGTGTTCTTGACGTGAGTGTGTTCTTGACGTGAGTGTGTTCTTGACACAAGTGTGTTCTTGACACAAGTGTGTTCTTGACACAAGTGTGTTCTTGACACAAGTGTGTTCTTGACACAAGTGTGTTCTTGACACAAGTGTGTTCTTGACACAAGTGTGTTCTTGACGTGAGTGTGTTCTTGACACAAGTGTGTTCTTGACGTGAGTGTGTTCTTGACACAAGTGTGTTCTTGACGTGAGTGTGTTCTTGACGTGAGTGTGTTCTTGACACAAGTGTGTTCTTGACGTGAGTGTGTTCTTGACGTGAGTGTGTTCTTGACACAAGTGTGTTCTTGACACAAGTGTGTTGAAAAAACCCCAAAAGGTCAAAACAGTTAAAGATTGAGACATATTGGTTTCTCTAATGCACACAAAGTATTGAATTGTGTGATTTATATACACACGCCATTGATCTTTACTTAGTACATATTCGAAGGTTTAAATGAATGTGTAGAGGATTTAATCCTCTGACGTGTGGAGGATTTAATCCCGTATCTCCGAAGGAGAATCACATTTAATCCCGAGCCTCGGAGGGAGAATCAGGTACACATCTGCCAAGCCTGTCAACATGCAACTGTGTTTGTTCATTACTCGGTTGCACGAAGCCCAGCGTGATTGAAAGGGCATTAGAACGCACAGGAATGAGACGAAGCGACTCAACTCAGGAACGTAAGAAAGCTGAAGAACTCGTAAGAGAACGTAAGCAATGAAGAACAAGAGGAGATAATGACTTGAGATAAAGAACATAGAGAAACACGTAAAAAAAAAAATTAAGAAAAAGTGCAACAAAAAAATTGGGGACGGAGACAACTTGGGAAATATAAGAAGATAGATTGAGAAGGAATAGGGGGTGAGAGAGAAGAGGGGGAATAAAAATAGGGAACAAAACAAAGACTGAGGTAAACAGTGGCCAGCTGACAGAAACAGATGCAAGCAACCTTGCCAAAAGGGTTTCTTTCACACACACTTATATGCTTAAGCTTTTTTCTATGTTATTGTTTGTCGTATCTTCTAAATTTCACTCCTTTTCCACTTTATTTCCATCCTCTTCTCCTGTTCTATCTCCCTTTCCAAGTATTCATATCTCCGCTTTTCCAACCACCAGTTTGTAGTTCTATTCATGTACTCATTACCATTTATTTTCTTCTCCTCCTCCTTTTATTTCTCCTACTCTTTCCCTACTCCTCAAGCCTCTCTTATTCCTTGTTTCCTCCCTATCATTTTCCAGCTTTCTAGTCTATCGAAGCAATTTTGCTCCAGGGTTTTGCTCTTCGGTAAACCCACACGTGGAAAACCCACACGTGGAAAAAACCCACACGTGGAAAACCCACACGTGGAAAAAACCCACACGTGGAAAACCCACACGTGGAAAAAACCCACACGTGGAAAACCCACACGTGGAGAAAACCCACACGTGGAGAAAACCCACACGTGGAGAAAACCCACACGTGGAAAAAACCCACACGTGGAAAAAACCCACACGTGGAGAAAACCCACACGTGGAGAAAACCCACATGTGGTGCCCCCCACACATGCAACACACATATATATCATATTTCGAATTATATATATTACAGTAGACAGATTGTAACCCAAAATATAAACCTAAAAATATATCAAACGCGGGTACATAAGACGGAGAGACAGAACAGGAGATGGGAATTAGTGCCAAGTTGAATTATCTTCCTCTTGGGGAATGTTTCTCGTAATGACTGATGCCCTCATCAACACAAATTAATCAAGACTGATTCAAAAACATATTATATATATATATATATATATATATATATATATATATATATATATATATATATATATATATATATATATATATATATATATATATATATATGTATATATCAAGTGAAGCACCTAAGGAATTTTGATAAATATCAAATATTTATTTTTGATATATCACAATTACAAAATCTTTCTCAGGACACTAGAAATATTCCTTTTGCCTGGAATGTATGGGTTTCGAACCCCTGGACCTCACACCGTAGCTCTCCCGAATGGGCTATGAGCCTCTGGGCTTCAGTAGTAATCAGTGAAAGTTGGAAATTTCAGTTTGACAGCAGGATGCTGCTTCTGGAAACTATCCTTATTAGGACAACTCACGGACGGTAGAACGTCGGCCTCACTCCCGTGGGGTCCAGCGTTCGAGACTCGTAGAATCCAAGTGAATGGATTGTTAACTTCCACGGGAATGTGAATGACAATTTACTCTATACATATTTTCGATTTTTTTTATTATTAATAACATATTTAGGTACCTGGTCATTTATACAGCTACACTAGACTATATGAAGGGTTATATAGTGTGTGTCAAGAGCCAGCTGTGTGATACTAATAATAATAAAAAAAAAAAAAGTTAGTGTGATAAACTCTAGGGAAAAGAGAACAATAGTTTCAGTTCTCTTTGTCCTGAGAAATATATAATAATTTTATTCAAATTTAAATCAGTAGAAGGAGACTTATTTGAAGACAGCGGTTTCCTACAAGATTCTTATCAATTCATATTTAACGAAATGCCTTAAACAAACCTATAGTTCAACAAACCACTTGAAACGAATCGGTGTTTAACGATACACTTGTTTGGAATGAAATATATATCTTAACGACCTAATTATACATAAAATGTCTTATCGAAACTGCTTTCAGATAAACGTTTTCCCCTAATAAAATGCTAGTATGTAAACGTTGTTTTAAAGCAACGTTTCTTCCAAAGACGTTATCCATTCCCTTCGTTGTTGTCTTCATATCATCCTTATCGTTCTTATAAATTTATCTTCATTATTTTTCTCGGATAGACTAGCTGTGCCCCCCCCCCACACGCACGCACGCACACACACACGCACACACACTTCAGGACACGGAAAAAACGCATGGATAAATAGCATACATATTACTCGAGGAAACACGAAGTTTTTACCGCAACGTTTGGGCAATTATTATGTGTGCCTTGCTGTGTGCGTTTGTCTGCGTGCGTTTGTGTGTGTGTGTGTGTGTGTGTGTGTATGTGTGTGTGTGTGTGTGTGTGTGTGTGTGTGTGTGTGTGTGTGTGTGTGTGTGTGTGTGTGTGTGTGTGTGCGAACCCACCCAATGCCGACGTCGGCAACTAATCATGCCTACATGTAGGCCATATACGAATTCGTATTGCGTAAACGAGAGCCAATAACGCACAGACACGTAAGGCGTTAGCAACGAACCGATCATTACACGCACATACGTTATTAGCGTGTGTTTGTGGGCGGGACATGTGCACGCCTCAACACGCACACGCATGTACGCGTGCGCGTGTGCGGCAGTGACCTCTGAGGGCAACAGTGCGTAGCGTATAAAGATCCAGAGGCTGCAAATGTTGTCAGTAACTTTCGTTCAGTGTCGCGATGAACTGCAATGCCCCGCTGAGCGAAGCAATTGGAGGTGTCAGGGCTCTGCGGGCGGTCACACACACACACACGCACGCACACACACACACACACACACGCACACACACACACACACACACACACACACACACACACACACACACACACACACACACACACACACACACACAGAGAGAGAGAGAGAATCATCTCCCGAGCTAAACAAACCAAAGATGACATCATACAGCTAAAATTAATCTCAGACACGATTGCGATAGCAAATTAACGTATCAGAAATATCTCTTCCCAGATCAGCTGAATCTCATAGCGGACAAGCTTACAAATTGTACAGATTTCCCAACAAATACTCGTATAAAACTAAGAAAATATGCTTTAAAACCATCGTAACACAACGCCTTTGTTCTTTACATATATATATAAAAATTATTTTTTGTTTCTGTCCTATTTCTTGCATGAATGTTATATTTTTTTGTTCTGTCTCCTTGATTCATCTCTAAAGGGTTTATGGGCTCTCGTGAGGGGGTATTAACGATCATTTGAGGACTTCTGTAAATTTCTATCTTAAAGGTCGTCTAAGTTCTCCTTCTAAGCCGGGAATTTTCTTGTCCTCGTCAGAGAGACATACTCCATACATATTGTATAAACTGTTGCATTGCGTTTCTATACATATACACCGTCACACCGTACTCCACTTGTGAGACTGGCTGAGGTCACCGTTGTTCTTGTGTATAGGGACACCGTCTGTCACCTTAAATGCCAGCAGGCAGCGGAAGTACCAAGATACTATCGTGGGAATGGGAGTTTGACTGTCTGTCTGTCTCTCTTCTGTCTCCCCGTCTTTCTGTCTCTGTCTCTCGTTCTATTTCTCCGTCCCTTTCTCTCTCTGTTTCTGTTGTTTCTATGCCTTTCTCTCTGTTTCTCTGTCGTTTCTATGCCCCTCTCTCTCTGTCTCTCTGTTTCTCTGTCGTTTCTATGCCCCTCTCTCTCTGTCTCTCTGCCTCTGCTTCTCTCTCTCTCTCTCTCTCTCTCTCTCTCTCTCTCTCTCTCTCTCTCTCTCTCTCTCTCTCTCTCTCTCTCTCTCTCTCTCTCTCTCTCTCTCTCTCTCTCTCTCAAACAATACCATTACTAACACACTCGAGGAGTAGAAAAATAACACGTTAATTGATATTAATTTTCCAAGCAAGAATTACGTGCTCTGCTCGTTTCCCTTCCCAACACACAGGAACACATGTGGTGTTTGTGGTTTTTCAAGGGAACCTCGGCGTGTGGCAGGTGTAGCAACCAGGTGTGTGGCAGGTGTAGCAACCAGGTGTGTGGCAGTTGTAGCAACCAGGTGTGTGGCAGGTGTAGCAACCAGGTGTGTGTGTGGGTGAGAGGTGTTGCGAAAAGGTATTGAAGTACAAGTGTTAGGAGGTATTAGTCAGGTTCGGTGTTGTGTCTGTGTAGGTGTTGTCTGGGAGTGTGTTGTCTGGAAATTACTAAGCAATTTAAGTAAAGTAGTAATTAATATTACTAAGTAATATGAATTATCTGTACTAAGGAAATTCCAAATGGCACAATATAAAAAAATAATAAGTAAACATACCCAAGACCAATATAAGCAATCTTAGACCTCATATAGTACACATATGCATCATGCTATGCCTAAGAAGAATCTCAGGTCTGATATCCTCTTGCTCGAGCACGCTACGAAATAATTACATAAAACTTGACCTTATCTTGGGGCTTACATTGTACACATTCAAGCCGTAGGAGCTTTGGGTACACTGTGGAAAGTGTGTGTGTGTAGGTGTGTGTAGGTGTGTGTGTGTGTGTGTGTGTGTGTGTGTGTGTGTGTGTGTGTGTGTGTGTGTGTGTGTGTGTGTGTGTGTGTGTACACTGGGAGAGGAACGGGAGGGGGAAGGCGGTGGGAAAGTCACCATGCGTGTAACAAGAGTGTGGTGACTACTGGTAACACTCTTCCGGAAATAGCTGCGTAATAGCATGAGAAAATATCGATCTGGTTGAGCCGGATGAGACACGCCGGCCGGGGGTGAGGGGTGGGGGGGGGGGGGGGGGGGATTGATGTGGAGAGTTGGTGGATAGATGTGGAAGAGTAGGTGGGGGGGGGATTGTGGAGAATAGTTGGGTGGGTAATGAGTGGGATGGTAGCTGAGCCCAGAGAGGGAAGTGAAATTGGCAGTTAAAAAAAGAGGAAGTTGCTAGGTGGATGTGTATGGATTGTGGGTGGATGGGTGGATGAAACGAGATTAGCACTAGGAGTGGAGGACGACCCACAGACGAGCGAAGGTGGCGAATGTGCTGGTGGATGAGATGGATGAAG
>NC_091155.1:18923107-18960607 GCF_040958095.1 Procambarus clarkii
TTGCTGACTTTCTCATGATGAGCTGCCGATACTCTCAAAATAACGCAGCCCACTCATATAAAATGGTCGTGCCAATTTTTGAGTCTGTTCTGAACACTTATTTAGTAGGATCCAAAACCTGTGCCAGCATAAGCGTTGTGACGTCATAGATACGTCACACAAATATATATATATATATATATATATATATATATATATATATATATATATATATATATATATATATATATATATATATATATATATATATATATATATATATATATATATATATCGTACCTAGTAGCCAGAACGCACTTCTCTGCCTACTATGCAAGGCCCGATTTGCCTAATAAGCCAAGTTTTCATGAATTAATTGCTTTTCGACTACCTAACCTACCTAACCTAACCTAACCTAACTTTTTCGGCTACCTAACCTAACCTAACCTATAAAGATAGGTTAGGTTAGGTTAGGTGGGGTTGGTTAGGTTCGGTCATATATCTACGTTAATTTTAACTCCAATAAAAAAAATTGACCTCATACATAATGAAATGGGTTGCTTTATCATTTCTTAAGAAAAAAATTAGAGAAAATATATTAATTCAGGAAAACTAGGCTTATTAGGCAAATCGGGCCTTGCATAGTAGGCCGAGAAGTGCGTTCTGGCTACTAGGTACGACATATATATATATATATATATATATATATATATATATATATATATATATATATATATATATATATAACTGAAAACTCACACCCCAGAAGTGACTCGAACCCATACTCCCAGGAGCAACGCAACTGGTATGTACAAGACGCCTTAATCCACTTGACCATCACGACCGGACATAATGAGGTGATAGCCGAAGCTATTTGAACCACCCCACCGCCGGCACTCGGATGGTAATCTTGGGCATAGCATTTTACCAAATCACCTCATTCTTTGGGGCACACGTGAGGAACACAAAGGCTTGTTCGCATATATATATATATATATATATATATATATATATATATATATATATATATATATATATATATATATATATATATATATATATATATATATATATAAATTGCAATGTATACCTTGTTTAATTGTGTACTCCACACTGAGAGTCTACTCAGTATATACCTGGTATATATTATACCAGGTATACATCATCACACATCAGGTATACATCGTGATCAGTATAGTATCACGCAGTTACAGCACCGCTCCTGTGCCAGGTAAGTTCACTACGGGCTCACCATAGCCCGTGCTACTTGAAACACCTTGTTCCGAGTCGCTAAATCTAAAACAACAACAACAACGTAGTGTCAAGACGCTAATATCCTTCTAAGAGTTCACAGGCCACCAGTCCAACCCCCCAAAACCCAAAGTTATCCAAATAAATACAAAGCAAAGCTCTCTCTAATACCAATGTCTCGCGAAGCAAACACTCTACATTGTTTTCAGCTCATGAAAGGTAAGCAAAGAGTTCCTACTGCTCTTCCGGGATGGGTGGGGTGAGGTGGGGTAGGATAGGGGTGTAGAGGGGTAGGATAGGGGTGTAGAGGGGTAGGATAGGGGTGTAGAGGGGTAGGATAGGGGTGTGGAGGGGTAGGATAGGGGTGTGGAGGGGTAGGATAGGATAGGGGGGAAGAGGTGCAGAGGTGCAGCAATTAATCTCCCTCGCGATGTCTGTCTATTGGGAATACATTTCAACACTTTTGATGTTAAGAGATTGTGTTTACCAGGTAATTTAGGGCCCTACATGTTATTTTGTGAAGAGTTTGCTATTCACTGATGTTTTTGTTTTAATTGATGAACTCATGGCATTAATTGATCAATTGATATTTATTGATGAATTGGTGATATTAACTGATGAATTGGTATTATTTGATGTATTGATGATTTGTTTCGTACCATTAATTTTGTTCGGTTCTTGTTCTTCTTTTCAATGTTTCTCTCACCCTTTTATTATCTTCACTTCAGCTCACTGTCCCATCTATCTATTTCGGTTCTATCATCGCCTCTGTTTGTCCCACCTCTTTTCTTCTAGCGTCTCTCCTTGTCTTCCTGTCCGTCCGCCCCTGTCTTGCTAGCCCTGTCTGACTGGTCAAGTCTTGTCTGTACTGGTTGATATAGACTCAATGAGAAGGGAAATATTCCTTCTTCTTGCTAATGGCCTTGATTGACGGCTCAAGGTCGGTGCTGGAAGCTGGAGGATCGTGAGGTGTGTGTGTGTGTGTGTGTGTGTGTGTGTGTGTGTGTGTGTGTGTGTGTGTGTGTGTGTGTGTGTGTGTGTGTGTGTGTGTGTGTGTGTGTGTGTGGAGGTAGGCTGGGAGTGAAAGGTAGACACTGATGTAAGGCATGCTAACTGATATGTGAGGAAGTTTTAAGGTAGTTGTTTTACAAACTGAGATGCCTGGGCTTTGGAGAGAGAGAGAGAGAGAGAGAGAGAGAGAGAGAGAGAGAGAGAGAGAGAGAGAGAGAGAGAGAGAGAGAGAGAGAGAGAGAGAGAGAGAGAGATAGAGAGAGTGAGTGTGTTACGAGGCAATCGAGCAGTCGAACGAGGGAAGTAACTCGATTAAGTGGAACATGAACCAGTGTAGTAACTGTAAGAGGAAGATAAATTATTAAACTGGATTAAAAGGTAGATAAACTATTAACACAAGACAAGGGATGTGTGTGTGTTCATTGAACACAAATCCTGCTGAACTATAGTGACCCAAATAGTCTCCAGCAACGACAGAAAGATGGTGATACCTAGAGCAGTGACCTTGCAATAGCTTCATGCTGTTTACAAGAGTCTTCCATAGATGTATGTTGGTGTGTTGGAGATGCCTTATGGGTATATATATCAGGGCCCCTTGTAATGAACATACCCTTAGTGCGTGGTGCTCAAGGTTGTATGGGATTCCTACCTTAGGGGCGTTTAAATCTCTTTAGGTGTGTGTGTGTGTGGTTATCTTGAGGTTATCTTGAGATGATTTCGGGGCTTTTTAGTGTCTCCACGGCTCGGTCCTCGACCAGGCCTCCACCCCCAGGAAGCAGCCCGTGACAGCTGACTAACACCCAGGTACCTATTTTACTGCTAGGTAACAGGGGCATATGGTGAAAGAAACTCTGCCCATAGTTTCTCGCCGGCGCCCGGGATCGAACCTGGGACCACAGGATGACAAGTCCAGTGTGCTGTCCGCTCGGCCGACTGGCTCCCGTGTGTGTTGTGTGTGTGTGCTAGAGAGAGAGAGAGAGAGAGAGAGAGAGAGAGAGAGAGAGAGAGAGAGAGAGAGAGAGAGAGAGAGAGAGAGAGAGAGAGAGAGAAAGAGAGAGAGAGAGAGAGAGAGAGAGAGAGAGAGAGAGAGAGAGAGAGAGAGAGAGAGAGAGAGAGAGAGAGAGAGAGAGAGAGAGAGAGAGAGAGAGAGAGAGAGAGAGAGAGAGAGAGAGAGAGAGAGAGAGAGAGAGAGAGAGAGAGAGAGAGAGAGAGAGAGAGAGAGAGAGAGAGAGAGACAGAGACAGAGAATGGGATTATCAGAGGAAAGCGCCAAGCCATTACGATTATATAGCACTTGGAAGGGATCAGGATAAGGATTTGGGATGGGACGGGGGAAAAGGAATGGTGCCCAACCACTTGGACGGTCGGGGATTGAACGCCGAGCTGCATGAAGCGAGACCGTCGCTCTACCGTCCAGCCCAAGTGATTGGGAATGATTAGATATTCCTAGCATGGGTCAAGGCAAGTCTCTTACTGGAACTCCAGCACATGCAGTCATAAGTCAACTCAATTATTATATGAGATATCTACATCAACCTGAACTTCCTTTTCACCCTAAAAACTCAAAATAAGAATAAAAGTTACACATATAAAAATGAGGAAGAAAGGAAGATTTCAACCTTGAAGGGAGAGAAGCTCATCAACTTGGCTGGCGTCTGGATTGTGGTTTGGTTGTCCACTACATCCAACCAAGGTGGCAGCCACACACACACTCACTCGCGCACTCAACTGTATTTGACTCGCACTTGCAGGAGTGTTAAGTGAGTCAAAGTCTAACACTGAATCACCGCGCGCAATACATGCGCAAATTCTCCTATTACAGGAAAAAAAACATATGTAGGAAAAAAAATCTGCTATCGAGGCTCAAGATATTTAAGTGTATTGAGTGTAAATACTGAACAGAAAGGGTGACGTGAGAACGAAATGGTTTGAAACTTCTTTGTGGAAACAATACTTAAAAAACACCAGCTACTGGACTTTGGAAGTTCGTTAAGTGTTTCTCTTTTAATATCGCTTCTCGCCTTTGCCCCTTATCTTATTTTTTCCCCCTTTTTATTTTTTTTATTTTGTAAATTGACGATTAATTAAGATTTTTGCAAACAACCTAACACCTCGCAATTGCCACGAAACCGACCAATTCGCTAAAATTTCGACCTAACATTACGAATAAAATTAATGTAACATTGATTTTCTTGTGCAACGAACCTCGATAGGTTATAGGTGGACTGCTTCGATTCGTATATCTGTGGTAAGGCCAAACAGTCTCATTTCTTTACGGAGTGGCCGGTCGAATGGCTGCTTTATATTGAACGTATCCAGCAAAGTATATTTTTATAAATAAAATATAATGACTCTCATTGTTGTTCCGAAGTCAATGCAATATGGTAGTTGCATTGTATTGGTATTGATGCAACACGTAGCTAGGTTGCAGGGTTATAGGGTAAACATTGAAGACCAAACCATACACCAGAAGATGCGTAACATCAACATCACCATTGATGTTACAAGTAGCTTTTATATCATCAATTTCATTCAGAGTTAATCAATTTTGGGAGGAATCGATCAATTTCAACTTCTCAGTCTCTATAACAGGTGTGAGAATATGCCAAGTATGAAGTGACTTATTGACTTGCTTCTCGTTGAAACCAGTCTTGTGTAATTCTTGTATGATTCACTGTTCTCCTGTGTGTGTGTGTGTGTGTGTGTGTGTGTGTGTGTGTGTGTGTGTGTGTGTGTGTGTGTGTGTGTGTGT
This sequence comes from Procambarus clarkii, assembly GCF_040958095.1. Classification (NCBI taxonomy): domain Eukaryota; kingdom Metazoa; phylum Arthropoda; class Malacostraca; order Decapoda; family Cambaridae; genus Procambarus; species Procambarus clarkii. The sequence goes on from NC_091155.1 coordinate 18,928,101, forward strand.
GTGTATACAGTTACAAATACATAATTAACCTGTTTTAATGCACAATTCTTCTGTTTTCAGATGTGTAGGTTGGGTAGCACATTATCAACCTCGTTATATAAGTTTTGTCTGTACAAGTAACTTCTATTTGATTCAGTCGAACTATCCCATTAGGATCTAACACGAGTTATCTACCCTAGAAAATGACACATGATTCTAGGAGATACATATGTAGATTTATATCTATATTAGTCTTGCCAAAATCGATCGCTTGACTCTAATAGCTGAGAAATACTGAGTTCTGTATTACTTTCTTTACTAAAAAAAAATACTTTACTAAAAATACTTTCTTTATGAGAAATACTGCCATTTACTGAGTTCCTCAGTAAATGGCAGATTTTCACGTCATTAGAGTGTGTGTGTGTGGGGGGGGGGGGGGGGAGGAAGCACTTGCATGCTGAAAACCTCGAACCCTTGGCCATTTGTTCATTCAGCGGCACCAACAAACATTCCGCTTGGGTGAGTCTATTATACCGTAGGTCATACTGATGCAGGTGACGTGATCCCCGTCTATGACTCTGCTGTAACCAGTAACTCGTCCTCTCAACTAAATAGCTCGGGTTGTTTACGTTCTTTAGAAATGCAGGTGTTAAGATATTATATTTTCTATGCATTGGATTCGATGGGTTAGGTGGGTTGCTGGGGCTTGTACGCTTCTGCTTACGTTAGAAAGATTGTGTTTTTTACGAAGTGGGAATCAATAGAACGGCTGAATGACCACCGTGGCTATACCTAATGGCATCTGTGTTGGGAGTCATGTATAAGGAAATGTATAACTCGCCAGATCTTTATGTGTATAACTCCCAGAATGAGGCAGTAGTTATGGTGTATGTTGATACAGCAGGATACATAATAAGTGCAAAATATCAGGTGTAACCTATAACCCAGCGTTATGGTGGGTTTGCATGGTACCGTCTCCTGAGGTGTACTAACCTCAGGAGACGATAAGAACATTAGTTAAGAACATAAGAATGAAGTTAAATGTTGAAGGCCTATTGGCCCATACAACGCAGATCCTTTTTATAACAAACCATATGGAGCAGGTCACCGGAGGAAGAAGCTAACTTTTTAACTAGTAGGTAGTTGAAGGTAATTTTAATTATTGATGTGATGGGAACCACCAGTCTACTTTACGCCTATATTCAGGTCCCATCCTAGGTTAAACTACCGACCCTCCCCAGGGTACAACCCCACAAATATCCAGGTCCCATCCTAGGATAAACTACCGACCCTCCCCAGGGTACAACCCCACAAATATCCAGGTCCCATCCTAGGATAAACTACCGACCCTCCCCAGGGTACAACCCCACAAATATCCAGGTCCCATCCTAGGATAAACTACCGACCCTCCCCAGGGTACAACCCCACAAATAGTTGACTAACATCCAAGTACCTATTTACTGTTAGGTGAAAATAAGGATTAGTTGAGAGGAAACATTCATACCCATTTCTATCCTACCTGGGATTCGAACCCGGAATTCCCGAAGTTGAATAGAGAACGAGCCCAACTGTACCAGGATTCAACAAGCGTGTCCACTTAAGACACTTGTATAGTTTTCCTCAATAACATCGTCTTAGTTCATATTTCTTAAACGACTCAACTCTCCGAAGCACTCCAGGATGGTTGGCATAACTAACATTCTTCTCATTGCTGTAAGGTGATGACCATTTTGGTCATCAATTTTGTGTTAATGTGAATAATATTTTAAGATGAATGGTCAATAAATTTGTCTTGTCCTGACAGTGGGATCATTGGTGGCTATTTTCAATAATATTAATTCTAGTGAGGTCATTACTGTCTTTCCCAATACTATAATACTTATATGTTTATGACCTGTATTACTAATGTGGATATACTACGTGTGTGTGTATTAATGATATGATGATTAATCTTCCAATTAGTGTCAGATTGAACATTGATTATTTTGTATAATTAACTGTGGTGTCAAGCTCTATTACGACATCCATCATCTGCTAGTTTCTCGTGTGTGTACGAACGGGTTGTATTACGTCTCACTGGGAAAGAACTCTCTCTCATTCACAAACTTTGAAGAGATGGTAATGGGAATGACTTTATCTTACATAACAATATAAAAGTAAAGCTTCTCCATGAATGTTTCTTTCACCCCACAATAATTAAAGAACGTCACCTGGGTTGTCCATAGCTGAAATAAGCAATCTAAGGCTTAATATACACCACCTTAGTGCTAGTTTAGTATATATATTTTGGGCTATACTAGGCCTATACAATTTTAGGTTCTATATATGCCCTTTTTCCTCGTGTTCTCTACTAAACAATAAGCACATAACGTCTACTGTTATGGGTTCAACAGTCCATTTTTGTACGTTTCAACCAACATTCGCTGTGAGTATTAACATTTTTGGATTGACAGGTTGAAGAATACATAGAGTTACAACTTAATAAAGATCCAGGATGTATAGAAACACCATTGCCATTTAATTTAACATGTGTGAAGGGCGGGGCATTTGTGTTCAACCAAGTTATTGTGACATATTCTCCGCCTGTGCCACATAGTCCATAGGCCTTGCTTCTGATGAAGCAAGATGAAGCAAAGTTTTCTAAACTTAGAACTTTGATTTCATAATTTCTTTATGTAAATTTATACTCTTCTGAATTTATTTCATACACGTACTTTTAATCTAATTCTTAATCTATCTTTAATCTATCTACACATTTCTTGCTCCTGTTAATTTCCCCAAGACTCAGAGCGTTATAATTGTCCGCGCTTCAAGACTTGTGCTATTTTTCAGTTTGTTGTAAAATTACAGAGCGCTTGAACAAATCCACAAGGGCCGTGACGAAGATTCGAACCTGCGTCCGGGAGCATCCCAGACACTGCCTTAATCGACTGAGCCTGGGATGCTCCCGGACGCAGGTTCGAATCCTCGTCACGGCCCTTGTGGATTTGTTCATTTGATGCATCACGTTAGTGTGATCTCTGTGTGTGGTACAGAGGGCTTATTAATGGTTATTGGCTCACCTCGCAAACTTTAATATATAACTTACCTGTCCCGTCATCATCTCATCCCTCTCCCTCTCCCATCTCACCCGTTATCATCTCATGCCTCCCTGTTCCATCTTCCCTTCTTCCTCCTGTTACCCCTTTCTAGATTTTCCCTTTAATCTTCAATTTCCTTTACGAATTGCCTTCCTCTATATTTATTAAACAGGAAATTCTTCCTTTAAATTTTGCCACCTCCTTTTGGATATCTTTAATCTTCTCCGTCTCTCTCTCTCTCTCTCTCTCTCTCCCTTGAGGAGTAATCAAGCGGAGGACAGGTGGAAGGAAGACTCACAGGGGAAATTTACATTGAGCATACCTGGTGTGCAATATACCTCTGGTCACCTCCCTAATTGCCAGCTCACAGGTAACGTGATCACCTTGTCCCATGCTACCTCTTGTTCTCACTCTCCCTCTCCCTCTCACTCTCCCTCTTGTTCTCCCTCTCCCTCTCACTCTCCCTCTCTCTCTCACTCTCCCTCTCACTGTCTCTCTCTCCGTAACCTGGGGAGGACAATGATTCCGAGAACCAGCATAGAGGTAAGTGGACAACAAGAGGAAGACTGTTACTTATAAGACTGTTATAAGACTGTTAGTGATGACCGAACGGAACGGTGTTGGACTTGAGGGAACAGTGTTGGACTTGACTGATCATGTGAAAAGGACATCGTGAACTGTGCCACAGCTCTTTCTCTGCAGGCTCGTCTTCTATCCTGCCTACATTGTCTTTTTATTTAGGGGGTTTTAAGTTCTATCATTTATTTGATAACCAGAATGTAATGAAAGCTGGGCTCATGATTTCTCCTTTTCTGAGATTGAAAAGTTCCTCTCCTTTCCCCTCTCTTTTGTGTGTGTGTGTGTGTGTGTGTGTGTGTGTGTGTGTGTGTGTGTGTGTGTGTGTGTGTGTGTGTGTGTGTGTGTGTGTGTGTTTGTGTGTGTGTGTGTGTGTGTGTGTGTGTGTGTGTGTGTGTGTGTGCGTGTGTGTGTGTGTGTGTGCGTGCAAGTGTGAATGTGTGTGTGTATGTACGCTGACATGTACGCATTTTTGTGTATACATGGACCATTCAGCAACTAATCAAAATCAATCAATTTTTTATCTGATCCCCGTAGCCAAAAGCACCAAATCAATCAATGACAACACCTCTAATTATAACTACCGATTAGTTAACACAAAAATTGTATTAATTGACTGCGATCAATACAACTAATAATAATCGATTATCACCTGGCTGATCTTTGATAGACAATAGCTGTCTGCTGGACATCCATTAATCATTGATTTTTACATCACCTGAGATTTATGAAGCTTAATTATTAGTTAGCAAATAATGAACTTTTATCAAGAAATGGATAATGACCTATGCAAATTATTGCCGACAGCTCGCAAGGTGTATATATACGACTTGGAAGGATATATATATATATATATATATATATATATATATATATATATATATATATATATATATATATATGTATATATATATATATATATATATTCAAGACTCACAAAGAAATATATAAACTCTTTTGAAAGGAAACACGACCATGATGCGATCAAATTTGAAAATGAGACAATAAAAAATTACAAAATTAACTAAATGAAGAAAGAACAAGCGTGCTTGAAGTGAAAAAAAGTTAATGAAGCGAAATGGACCCTCCTCAGTCCTGAGCGATAAGATATGAAACATCCTCGGCCATGAGCGATAAGATACGGACAATAGAGATGACGGGAATAGCTGCTGAACCCTGCGGGAACGTGGAGTAAGAGAGAGAGAGAGAGAGAGAGAGAGAGAGAGAGAGAGAGAGAGAGAGAGAGAGAGAGAGAGAGAGAGAGAGAGAGAGAGAGAGAGAGAGAGAGAGAGTTAGAAAAATACCGCATCCTCGAATATTTTTTCCATTAACACATTTAGATAAATCAACATATGTGCAGCTTCCCTACTTTATGTTAAAGGGAGTACAGAGTGTGTCAAGAACTATAGCTACGTGATGCTAACACTCCCTTAACACACACAGGAAGCTGAGTCACACAGGGCCAATATGATGATCAGTCTGCACTGGCTAGACTCATCACGCGTGATAAGGTTATCATCACACGTGAATAAGGTAGAAGTGATGCTAAAATGTTCCCATCTCGCCGGATGATTATAGTCATGCAGGGGGAACATGTTAACCAAAGTAACTTGCACTGGCAAATTTTAGTTGCATTATGAGGATATCCTCAAGTACATTTCGTGCAAATATTATTTCTATAAAACCTACATGCTGCTGCAGTCCGTCCAGTGGAAGATTGGACTGAGCCGTCGGTGTAGACACAGTGCTCGTGAGATCTTAAATTCTCGATGGAGGAGGGAAGTGTTTCAAGTGTGACAGCTTTGAGAAGAGCAGAAGACCCTCCCCCCAATCCCCCTCCAGGAAGACAGCTAAAGTCTATGGGTTTTACCTTCCAGATTCTGATAGAAAATGGAAGTCTGAAGATCCGCACCAAATTTCAGCTTTGCTTTTAATAAAATTATTTATTTTGGATAAATATTAGGCGCTTAGCATAGAAGAACACCATTAGACAGGTGATATATATTACCTGTTCGTAGGAGTACACGAGAGAGTACAACCAAAGTACATACCCGCAAAACACACACCGAAACTACGACGTTGGTACAACGTTCGAACAAGTTTTAACACCTTCTAACTAGTTATAACAACCAATATAGCAAGTTGTAACAACGTTCTAATACGTCATAAACACGTTAAGCCAAGATGTAACAACTTTATTACAAGTTGTAACAAGCGGAAAATAGAGACAGTTTCGGTTTGTGTTTCCAGGGTATACATGTAACACGTGCTGTATTGATTTAATTATACATATATAACACTGAGGAACTCTGGATGTATAAGATTGTATGAAATACACTCTCGCCAAAATAAAAAGTATGACTATATATACTGTAAGGAAGATTACCTGTTCAGTGTAATGACAAATGAGACCATAGGACGACCTTTGACAAGTCGCCGGCTTCCTGCTCTCGTCCAGGCCACTAGAGATGGTGGTCCTCAGGTAAATATGTATTCTTGCATGTAATCACCAAACACTATCGTAAAAGGTTTGGTTAATTATTTTTTTTTAATAATTGGCGACGCAGACAGCTAGTGACGTGATAACAGAAAACAGGAAGCCAATACACAACTAGTGACGCGATAACGGAAAACAGGAAGCCAATACACAACTAGTGACGCGATAACAGAAAACAGGAAAACACTACACAACTAGTGACGCGATAACAGAAAACAGGAAAACACTACACAACTAGTGACGCGATAACGGAAAACAGGAAAACACTACACAACTAGTGACGCGATAACGGAAAACAGGAAAACACTACACAACTAGTGACGCGATAACAGAAAACAGGAAAACACTACACAACTAGTGACGTGATAACAGAAAACAGGAAGACACTACACAACTAGTGACGCGATAACGGAAAACAGGAAGACACTACACAACTAGTGACGCGATAACAGAAAACAGGAAGACACTACACAACTAGTGACGCGATAACAGAAAACAGGAAGCCAGTAAACAAGACCCACAACTCTACGGCTTTAACATGTAATCCTTCCATTTTCTTTTTTTAGACTACCCATTACCAGGCGGTTCATGAATACAAACCACCTAATTGAGCTCTGGCTCTTTGGCCCCACCTCTCAGCCTTCAATTAGTCGGTATACACGTTTCCAAGCCTATTGGGCTCTCTCTCTCTCTCTCTCTCAAAATCTATCAATCTGTATGCTTTGTACAAAGAGGTGAACCCATGCTATTTGGGTTTGCTTTGGGTAGCCCACACCGTCAGGGTACGACCCAACTTTGGGCATACAGATCAAGATTAACGTCAGGGGTCTCGCGTTACAGGTCAAAGGCGATTCCATTTGCTCTAACGGCCCTATGATTTAAGGTCAAAGGTTATTTGCCGAGTTAATGGGGGTCAAATTTATCTGGGAGACGGGAGCCGCTTCACGCGGTGAGACTCGGTGTAATCTAGTTCACTGAAGCTATTGGGCAAACATTAGCCTAAATACTACTCTCGATGGGAATGGGGGGATGGTGGGGGGTGAGGGAAAGGGTGAGGGGGAGTGGGGAGAGTCTTCCTTGGATCTGAGAGGGGAAGGGGATGGGGTGAAAGGGAGGAAGGATTGGACGAGTTAAAGAGAGGGGAAGAATCCAAAGAGGGAAGGAAGATGGAAAGGGGTAGAACCCATCGAGGGAAGGAAAGAGGAGGGGGTAAATACCCAGCGAGAGAAGAGAGATGGGGCGAGGAAGGGAAGGGAACTGAAGGGGCTAACAAGAGAAGGAAAAGGGGAAGAGGAAGCTTTGGAGGAAGGAAGGTATAGGATTTAAACAAGAAAATATCAAAATTTCAAGTCCATAAATGTTAAAATCATATTTTGTGACTCAGGATACACAATGTACCTTCACATTCCAATGTACAGAATGTTGTAGAGAGGTAGAAAACGCGAGAGACAGAACGCTCGACTGTCTACCAAAACAAAAAAAACAAATTGGCCTAATTATCCGTAATGAACGCAAAGGCAGCAAAACGAGGCAGTTAACACACCAGAAACTCTCAGAACGAGTCTTCCTCAACCCTTTGAGGCTCACACTAATGACATCATATTGAGCAATTATCCCTTCCTAATTGACTCGCATCAACAGTGACAAGCAGACGAGCCTCCTCCTCCTCCCCTGGTGACTTGTATCTGGAACATCAGAACGAGACATCAAGCCTCCTGGCACCCTCTATCAGCCCAATAGAGGCACCCCACCTGTAACAATACAGAACTATTTACCTTGGTGCAAGAGAACACTCCCGCTGTTGACACGAGCCTACAGGAGCCAAGCCCAGGGGAGGGGGGAGTGGGGGGACACACCTGGGGTTGTTTAGATATCGTCTTTGAATATCTTAAGAGAGAGAGACTTTGATATCAACGGGGAAGCGTTCGTCCGATACAAGCATTCAAAAGGTCCACTTACATGCAGTTCTGTAGAAGGACGATCAGTGGCGGAAAAACAGTTTAGTGTTCGTCTTGACGTCTGTCAATTCGGGAAGTAACCTGTCCTCATAACCCGTCCTTACAACTCGTCCACACAACCCGTCCTCACAACCCATCCTCACACAACCCGTCTTCACAACCCGTCCCCACATAACCCATCCTCACACAACCCGTCTTCACATTAGGCTGTTTAAAGCCGCGGCCATCCTCCCCAGACGCATTCATCAATTTTAACATACTTTTTATTAAAATTTTTTTTTTCTCAACTATAAATTAATATTATTATTCATACAAATTCTATGTATAGTTAGGAGTAGGTTAGGTTAGGTGTTTAGGTTCTGTGGACGATTATTTGTATTTGAAGCACGTGGGTGAAGCATTTATAAAATTGTGGTTCGAACAGAGGACGTGGGCGAAGCACTTGTTCCGGAAGTGTCCTCGCCCGTCCTCACATACAAAGATCCAAGCTCGTTAATCCAGCCGCCAAACCCCGCTGTTCATGAATGGAAAGCGGTTTCCACACGACTCACAACTGATGACGTCCGAACACTTTCGGAACATCTCCCACCTTTCTAATCTACATGTAAGATCACCTGCACTAAAGATACCACCTCTCCCACCACCTCAAGCAGCAGTAGCAGCAGTAGCAGTAGCAGCAGCAGCAGCAGTAGCAGTAGCAGCAGTAGCAGTAGCAGCAGCAGCAGCAGTAGCAGTAGCAGCAGTAGCAGCAGTAGCAGCAACAGCAGCAGCAGTAGCAGCAGTAGCAGTAGCAGCAACAGCAGCAGCAGAAGCAGCAGTAGCTTCGTCACCCGCAGCTGCGCATTGCCTCCCAAAGTTCCAAACGCAAATGCTTTTATTTTTTTTATATGCATCTCACGCATCATGACTTCACAGTTTCGCTGCATCATCAGTATCATGGACGCTCAGATGACTTAATTACACGACGGTTACCCATGCAGAAAAACACAGCAACCACCGTAATCATCACACTCCAAGTTCTGTAAAAGACACACTCATATTTCAACCAAATTGCGGTAAAGACATGATTTAGCCATCAGAGCTTCCTATTAACAGGTCTTAAAAGCACACCAAGAAAGAACTTTAAATTAAAGAGATTTACGATTAAAAAAACAAAGGGAATAAACAAAAAAAAGTGAATAATGTTTGGTGTTCTTAATTAACCTTTTTTTGGGTTAATTAGCAGTTTAATTGCTGAATTTCTTGGTTTAATTATAGAGATTTACATCGTTTTCAGGTCAGGAAATAGCACAAAGGAAAATGGCTATTGCTTCCAGCTTCAAGCACAGGTAGCTACTCCGAGCACAGGTAACCACTCCGAGCACAGGTAACCACTCCGAGCACAGGTAACCACTCCGAGCACAGGTAGCCGCTCCGAGCATACGTAAAACGCTCCTAAGTGCCAGGTTCCGGGCCTAACAAGTAGCACCTTCATCAGTCGTTCATTCCTAGGCTAACTTGGGAATTAACTTAGAATAACTTAACCTGGAATAACCCAAAGTAATTGGACCATACTCTCAACACGTAAATATGCGTGAAGTCATACCAGTATACCATTCTGATATGTTTATAATGGTATACAGAGATTTATGGCTCTGACACAGAGTTGGATCCCGTTTCATTTTATACCTAACATAATTCTCACTTGTTTGTTAAGTATATTTGTAATGAAAAATTAAGAAGAATTAAAACTATACGCTTCTAGAATCTGACTTCAGGTGAGTTGAAGATACAAAGATTTCAAGAATGGAGTGAATAGCTTTAATACCAGCCCGTTCTCTCTTGATTTGCCACAACGTTCAAAACACAAAGTACTAACCTAATCTAACCTAACCTAACCTAACCTAACCTAACCAGAAATACACGAACCCAAGCCACTCCACCCCACTTAACCTAACCTCACCTAACCTAACCAACCAACAGATAGAAAACGTGGATTTTTGTAAACCGCTACTTTTTATAGCACCTTGAAATTTGTACGTTTGGGGACCCTAACGTTGAAAAATAGACGTACATGTTGAGGTGACGGGTTGTTAATGCTAATAGGCGAGATAGGGAGGATTATACCAGGATTATACAGCATGTTCCAACTAGCCTTGTTGAGCTGCTTCCTCAATCTGACAATCATGCTGTCATTAAAGTGCTCATTATAGCTGTGAAACAATGCTGCTACTAATGCATCAGGACTAATAAGTCGTACAAATTAACCGCAGTTCAGGCTACAGAGAAAAAATAAAACAAGATACTAACTAGCAAATGTAATTAAGACGTACAAGATCTTGGACACCTGTTGTGATGCCTTTATAATTAAATATATGCTTAGAGAATAAAAAAAACTGTTAAAAGCATCATTAATCACAAATATAATAAATTATACTGTCGAGATTTGGAACCGAGTGCTCTGAGCTAATCAAAATTTGGCTCGGAATCTCTGTTTCCATTTTGCCATCAAAGGAGAGGTTAATTAGCCGCCCTAATCTCAGAAGTTGATCTGAGACCAGGTAATGTACATTCACCTGTGCTGGGCATATAAATCTGTGTTAATAAAGTGATGGACAAAGGAGTACATTCGCAAATTATTAAATTATTTAATCATAACATTTGTAAAAATAATGCCTTAAATAATTCCTAGTTTCACTTTTCTTTTTGTGGTTATATTTATATATTAGAATGTCTGTCTGTCGCTCTCTTTTTCTCTGTCCCCCCACCCCCCTCTCTCTCTCTCTCTCTCTCTCTCTCTCTCTCTCTCTCTCTCTCTCTCTCTCTCTCTCTCTCGAGAGAGAGAGAGAGAGAGAGAGAGAGAGAGAGAGAGTCGTGTAAAATGGTATTGCGAAAAGTTTCGTGGGGAGAAGTTTGGCACTATAACATTATTCATGTTATAGTAATTATTAAGAATACGTGTTAAGTGGGCTAACAACCCGGCGATTGAGACCGTATAGACGATGGATGAAAATCGCGAGCCAATTAAGCGGGAGCCAGTGATGGGAATCAGCCAATTGCGAACGATAATCTTGTCGGCAATTACCTGATGATAATTGCACATCCAGCAAGACGCGGCTCCGACCTTGGGGGGGGGGATGATGCGCATATTATTAAGATCTGTCGATCTTGCATGTGATTACTTGCCGGTTGCGCTGCAATGCGGTGTTTGAGAACCGCTATACGGAAGACTGCCTATATGGCGTTCATTGCTGGGTAAATATGAAGAGCGATAATTATAGTGGTCGGACGTATATAGTCAATATTATATATATATATATATATATATATATATATATATATATATATATATATATATATATATATATATACATATATATATATATATATATATATATATATATATATATATATATATACTATCTCCCTAACTGAGCGATAGTTGAGAGGAGAGAGCACTAAGCTAGTATGTCTATATAACACTTGGGATATAATGACGGGATTTACGGGTTACTCGTGCCCGTGTGACCTCTGGGGTGGCACAATGTTCATCAATCAATCAACCAGATGGAAGAACGGTGCCCAACCTCATGAACTATCGGGGGATCGAACGCCGACCCTGTAAGAATCCCGGTCGTCGCTGTACCGACCACACCAATTAAACAATTACAAAACAGAATTAAGGGTTTCCAACCAACCAACCAACACAAACCCAGTGGTTACAGCGCCTGTAGTAACCCAGATACAGCTTACTGTAAACATTTGATATGCATCGCTCACCAGTGAAAAGCACAATCATTAAATGGTAATCATGAATTCTATTATGTATTCGGTACACATGTTATCATACAACATACTACGTTTGGGATGTGGGAGAGAATACTTTATTCATGAGGCTTTTAAAATCTAGAAAATATATAATTGGTCACTTTAGGTGACCAAACCACACAACAGAAGATGGAGAAACGACGATGTTTCGCTCCATCCTGGACCATCATCACAAGCTACTTGATAATCTACTTAACAATCTACTTAATCTACTTTCGGTCCACGACGGACCGAAATGTTGTCGTTCCTCCATCTTCAGCCACGTTATTGTGACCAATCATCTGCCCACGGTCACTTTAACATTGAGGTTTCGTGGTTTTCCCATTCGTTGTGGGTATCCTTATAGGTGCTTCACCCCATGTCATTGCACGGCCATAAACAATGACCAAACAACTTGGTAATCCATCTAGCAAACCTCTTGTTTACAAATGAAAAACATTCGCTTCTTACAACTGGTAACAATCGAATCTTTTATTTTTAATTATTGCTTTGGTCTCTTCCTGTGTTCGAGTCGCACCTCTGCATATGCTTCACCCAAGTACTGTAAATATAAATAACTGTCAACAGAACCTAAACACCTAACCTAAACTAACCTAACCTAACCTAACCTAACCTAACCTAACCTAACCTAAACTAACCTAATCTTGGTCTAACTATTCACTGAATTCTAATAATGTTGAATTCCATTTAATATCATAAGAATTGGGAAATGTCGATTTTTAATACAATGTTAAAATTGATGAATGCGTGTAGTACCTAACAGCCTTTTAACATTAATGAAAATGCACTTGGACTTCGTAACAGGTTGAACGAACATTGCCCGATGAGGGAGTCGTGTGTTCAACTGTATAGACTTTCGCAACATTTTGGCGAAACTTTGGTGGCGATAATCTGTATTTTATAGTTGTTAAACTGACTATGTACGAGGCAATACCTCAGTCAAATACGTTCATAAATAGTTTCTTGTACCTATCATTTTCCTCGTTTAGAGTAGTTAACAGAAATATTCTGTTCTAAACAAAGACATCTAATACATCCATCGCTGGATAACAAGAACTTCAGAATATCGAAGTATATTTTAAATAGTGTGAATTGTGTTTGGTGAACCTTTGCATATTTCATGACAAGATACTTATGGTGATGGAGTGAAACTCAAGTAACGAGCCTTGATGCTGTAAACATGTTAGCATGATGTAGGCTGTGTTTCATACTCTGGTGGAGTAATGTGTCTTAACAAGGTGATTTGGGGCCACATGTATACATGTGAGCAGCAGTTTATATTCGGCAAACAAGTTTCTTAGTTGTGTTTTAAACGTTTATATATTCTGAACCTGACACAGTTCCTCAAATGAAGTTATTTACAAACTAATGTGGACGATTTTGACACCGGTGGGAAGGCGTACACGCACACACACACACACACACACACACACACACACGCACACACACACACACACACACACACACACACACACACACACACACACACACACACATACTCACTCTCACACACACTCACTCTCTCTCACACACACACACACACACACACACACACACACACACACACACACACACACACACACACACACACACACACACACACACAACTGTTAAACACAGGTGGCACGCGAACAAGGGGACACAGGTGGAAACTGAGTACTCAAATGAACCACAGGGACGTTAGAAAGGACTTTTTCAGTATCAGAGTAGATAACAAATGGAATGCACTAGGAAGTGATGTGGTGGAGGCTGACTCCATACACAGTTTCAAATGTAGATAAAATAAAGCCCAGTAGGCTCAGGAATCTGTACACCAGTTGATTGACAGTTGAGGGGTGGAGACCAAAGAGCCAGAGCTCAACCCTCGCAAGCACAACTAGATGAGCATACGCACAGTGGGTTCGATCCCCACTTTGAGAGTACTTGAGAGACTGCAGGTAATGAAAGTGAAACCCTCGGGGTCGTAGAAAACACCTAAGCCTCCATTAACTACTCACCACTCAGTCGTTCGCGGTGGTGAAGTTCTCTAACTGGATCTGATTGACAGGGGAAAAAAGTCTGATTACTTAAATAGTCTTCACATTAACTCTTCCACCGCTGTGACCACCAGTTCGCGCGATCTATTGGACTAGATCACTTTCTCTAGAAAAGAGGCTAGACTAACTAGCCTCGACCTAAGACAAGCTAACTACGGGCACCACAGACTTTCCACATCTGCTCCACAAAATTAGTGTAACCAGGGGAGGAGTAGAACTAGCCTAAGCTACTCTATCCCTCTGGGATGTATTTTTTCTTGTCTCAATAAACAATACTTGAACTTGAATTAGTGTAACCTGGTGCCCACCTTGTGAGTGTGCATACGCCTTCACGCTTTTACATAACTCATACTGCACTCATTAAAATTATATCCTTCCCATAACTATACAAAAGCAAAAAAAGAAAGGAACTTCACCAATGTTAAACCTTGCACGTCGCGCTCAAGTGCTCACGGAAACACTGATGGTAAATGCACAGGCCTCCAGCCCTAGCCCTTGACAGCCCCTTGTAATCACACCAACTGATTTCGAGTCAATGACATAATTACAGGCGACATGACATGATTAGGCCAAAGTAACTATGAAGGAGAAAGCGCCAAGCCATTACCACTATATAGCACTAGAAAGGGTTCAAGATAAGGATTTGGAATGGGACTGGGGGAAAGGAATGGTGCTCAACCACTTGGACGGTCGGGGATTGAACCCCGACCTGCATGAAGCGAGACGGTCGCTTGAACCATAGTACGTATTCCCTGCCACTTTACAATTGAGTAAACTCTAGCACCTGTTTTCAGTTTACTTAACATTAACCAGAGGGTTTTCTCCAGCTCCGGCCAACAGGCGAGCCGTAACAGCAAACAGCAGCGGTGAACAGCGCTGTTCCCGTTATCGGCAGATACCGCAAGCACCCTTGACCTTCCTCTGTTGGCTGTGTTACCCTGTTGCTCCCTGGATAGCGCAACAGCCCAACGTCCAACGTCCAACAGCCCAACGGACGTTGGGCAACGTCCTGCCCAACCACTTGGGCTGGACGGTAGAGCGACGGTCTCACTTCATGCAGGTCGGCGTTCAATCCCCAACTGTCCAAGTGATTAGGCACCATTCCTTTCCCCTCCGTCCCATCCCAAATCCTTATCCTGACCCCTTCCAAGGGCTATATAGTCGTAATGGCTTGGTGCTTTCTCCTGATAATTCCCCTTCCTCCCTGGATAGCGCAAGCTGCAATCTTTAGCTCTTCTCTGTGACAAACTTTCACCCGTTAGATATCGCAAGCCTTAACCCCTTAACTACCTCCTAACGACAATTTATCATACAATAACTGAAACAAATAATACAACGCAAAGACAGAGTGTACATATACAGTATATATATATATGTACAGGAACAAATATATGACGAAAATCTGTTTTTATTATAATAATTTTGTTGCATCACTAATTCACTACTGACGCATGGTCTATTATACAATAGAGAAAGGTGATTACTTCTAAAAATCAAAGGAAATAAATTACCGAGTAACGTAAAAAGACCTGGAATTATTGGACTGTTTCAAGCGTAGCCTAGACATAAGTATGAATGCATTTGATTGCATATATATATATATATATATATATATATATATATATATATATATATATATATATATATATATATATAGTGAGGGCTCTGTTAGCTTTGATATTCAAGACCAGCTTGAAGCTCAGATCCCTCACATCTCTTCCAGACTTCGTAAGGGGGCATTTATTCTGTCTACAGATCGACAGAAAAGTCTATTTACATTGTCTTCAGGTCAACACAAAAAGCCTTAACCCCCCCGTCATTGTTAATACAGATAGGAAATAAAACAGTGTTTGGATACAAAATTAAAAGATATACGTCAAAATGGATAATCGTGACGGTTCGTGTGTGTGTGTGTGTACGCTTAAAGATATTTGTGACCGTTTTGTGTGTACACGAAAAGATATGCTCATCGTTACTCACACGAATGCGTGTTACCACTCTCTTCCCTGGTCACGAATCAACAACCGATACCAGTAACCGGTCGAGAGCAAGAAGTCTTGACCTCCAAGTAAAGGCAGCTAGGTATCTTAAGCCAGAAATAAAGATAAAAACTAAGAAATTTGTATTAAAACGAATAAACAAGTAAAGAGGAGAGTTGTTAATGTACCCCATCAATTACGAGTGATGGACGAGACATCGCCTGTCAACCCCCTACTAATCCGCCTTCTGTTCCTCTCCTGTGAGGAACCCACAAGGCGTTTCAGGCCGTCAGAAACTTCACGGTTTGGGTTGATGAAGATATACTCATACACACAAACCCACATACATACATATACACACACTCCCGAAAGTCCACACACTCATAGGTGCGTTTCCTTTGGAACTATATGTTCATCTAGGAAGTAAGTCTGTTCCATTCTTTACATCGTAGTATTTCTTTAGGCATGTATACATACATACATACATACATACATACATACATACATACATACATACATACATACATACATACATACATACATACATACATACACATTTGCACGCAGCTACACAGATAAAGACAGTGGATTCTCAAGTCGACATTCTCAATCGACTTGAGAATGGTCCAGGACGGACCGAAACGTCGTCGTCCTTTCACTTACTAGTGTGTGGTCTGGTCAACAAAGACAGTGTATTTAACACAAGGGGTTACACGCACAAAGGGGCACAGGTGAGAACTGGGTATCTAAATGAGGCCTATAGAGATATTAGGAAGAACTTTTTCAGTGTCAGAGTAGTTAACAAATGGAATGCATTAGGAAATGTTGTAGTTGAGGCAGACTCCATACACAGTTTCAGGTGTAGATATGATAGAGGCCAGTAGGCTCAGGAACCTGTACACCAGTTGATTGATAGCTGAGAGGCGGGGACCAAAGAGCCAGAGCTCAACCCCCCCGCAAGCACAACTAGGTAAGTACAACTAGGTAAGTACACACACACACGGGGAAGTGTGAATTACTTAGAACTCCAAATTGTAATCACAATTAATAATTTTTTAATCATAGTATGTCTTTAGACCGTGCGAGGAAGTAATTCAGAACCGATCTACTTCGTCCTGTTAAATACCCATCAATATATATAAATTATATATATATATATATATATATATATATATATATATATATATATATATATATATATATATATATATATATATGAAATACACAATTAGTGAGCCTATTGAAAACGTCAAAAGGTTACCAGACCATGCGTGAGACTTGTATATACTTTATAGTGTGTATTAAACAAATATTGTGCACACGAATCTATACAAATCCTTCTTCATGCTCTCTGGTCGAGGTCCAACGTAGAAATCTAGTGTTGATGTTAACATATTCCATCAAGTATTGGGTGTTTACATCCCATGTGTACAATACTGTATCTCTGACCGTCGGTACGGGTTCAAATATTGCTATCATTCTTGCATTACAGAGAGAGAGAGAGAGAGAGAGAGAGAGAGAGAGAGAGAGAGAGAGAGAGAGAGAGAGAGAGAGAGAGAGAGAGAGAGAGAGAGAGAGAGAGACTAAGAGATACAGGGAGGAAGTGTTCTCGTTAAACAACCAGCATAAATCAGAGGGCATAAAACAAAACATAAAAGAGGCAAACACGTTTTCGAGACCTCGAGACCGGCGTTCGAGGTGCAAACTTGATCACTCAATCCCGCTAACAACACGTGATTGGGAGGTACAAATGCATTTAGACACTGAAAGACACCTAATGCAGAAGCTGTAAAAACTCTGAATTTTAAGTGATGGGGGTCAAAACGAGGCTTCCTTTTGCGTCTGGCAGCGAAGGAGTTCTTGATCTCAAGAGGGGGAAAAATATCGTCACATGTTGAGGTGTTGCAACCCGTTCATGGACCAAGTCCATTCCATCCAGCGGTCGACCCCAAAGCTGCATTCATAAATTTTAACATGCTGTTCATTTAAATAAGGAATTTTCTCAGATATAAATTAATATAATTTTATATCAATGTTATCAGCTGTGAGTCGTTTGTAAACCGTTTTTTATTCATAAACAAGGGGTTTGGCGGGTGCATGGAATGGACTTTAGCCTTTATTTATGAGTACAGACTAGGTATTGGACGGGCTGTCCAAAGACCCAATTTGTTTGGGTCTTTGTGATTCCATGCACCCGCCAAACCCCCTGTTTATGAATGAAAATCGGTTTACACACGACTCACAACTGATGACGTTCGAACACTTCCGGAACAAGTGCTTCACTGACGAATTTTGTTCGAACCACAACGCTGTAAATGCTTCACCCACGTACTACAAATACAAATAATCGCCAACAGAACCTCAACAACTAACCTAACCCACGCTTAACTATACAAATAACTAATATGTATAATAACACTAAAGTATAGATGAGAAAACTATATCTAAATACACAATGCTTTAAATCTGATGAATATGCGTCTTGGAAGATGGCTACCGCTTTAACGAGCCTAGCCTGAGGTCAAATGTTTGGCCAACACATAAACTATCATTATCTCTTTTACAGAAGCGTCTTGTTCAGGGTTTTCAAGTGCTTAGTATTATGTACCACACGGAGCAAAGTGTCGCTATTATTAAATTTAGGAGATTTGTTTTCTTGGTTTAAACTGCTCGTTTAAATATGTTAACTGGACGGATCTTGGCAATGAAATATTAACAAAATACCGCGAGACTTCAATTGTTTAATTTCATGTGTTACAACTCTGTTTAAATTATTGAGATGTCTGAGTATTGAAAGATACTACAAAACGTTTATGTTTATATATATATATATATATATATATATATATATATATATATATATATATATATATATATATATATATACATATATATATATATAGTGAGTGGGCCCCACGTCCCAGCACGTGGTGGTCGTGAGTGGAGGTCTGAGAGTGCCGGTAAAGGCGGAGTTTCCAGTCGAGTGATCGCTGGAGTCTGGCCAAAAATGAGGACAATGAGACACGCGTCTCTGGCCTTGCTGGGAGACTCATTTTTAGTACCTTAGACCCTCAAGTGTGAGTGTGTGTGTCCATGAGGGCCTCCTGTGGCTAGTCTCCACTACTACTACTACCACCACTACCTCTCCCACCACCACCACTACACCACCTCCACTAGCATCATAATCACCACAATCACCATCAACTACCACCATCAACCACCCCTCAGGACCAGGAGTATGAACCACAACTGCCGTGATAATGCGAAATCTCAATTTTTTCCCCACCATGAAAGATCTGCAATTAGCCTTGAGATCTCGTGGAAAAATACCAACAATTTATAGATAAACAATACCTATTGCCACGGGTCTGGGTTAATTGTTTACCTGGAAGGTTGTGTTTGGACGTGTCTGTGTACTCGATATTCTGTGTTTGTTGATATTACATCTACGTTTTGGCACTCTACTTCCTGTCACTCTGCCTCCTGTCACTCTGCCTTCTGTCACTCTGCCTCCTGTCACTCTGCCTCCTGTCACTCTGCCTCCTGTCACTTTACAGGAATACCTTTGGCCTTCTGGCACCTGATAGATTTAGGCTTGTAGTTCGTCTGACCAAATCCATTCCATCCAGCGGTCGACCCCAAAGACGTATTCATACATTCATCAAGAAAGTAGACTTAATTAACTTTGTTGATTACGTTAATGCGTGATCAAGGCTAAATTCGCAGTATCGTGGTAGTCCATCAACTAAGAGTGACTGCCTTGCTTCTTGCACGGTCTGCGTTCGATCCCCAATGGTCCAAGTGGTTACATATTGTTCCAAAGCTCCTTCCTCATATCCCAGCTCCTCGTTGCCCCTCCTATCCTTCCCATAACAAGGGAATGTAGTCATTCTGGTTTGGTGTTTTGTCTCGACAATTATCTAACCATCGTGAAGTGATTGTTTTCATCGGGGCTTAGCGTCCCCGCGGCCCGGTCCTCGACCAGGCCTCCTTTTTGTTACACCCCTCCCCCCCCTCAGGAAGCAGCCCGTAGCAGTTGTCTAACTCCCAGGTACCTATTTACTGCTTACCTGCTCCCAGGTACCTATTCACTTCTAGCAACGAGAATTGAAATGAAAGTTTCATCTGGAATGCTTCGAGTCGTGCAACCTCCCATATAAGTTGAGTAATTTTTTTTTAAATATTGCAAATTGATCTTGCGTCTGGTGCCTATTCATCTGGGGCTTAGAATTTTATTTGCAAACAAATTTATTTCAGGATCTTTATTTACGTTAAAAGTAATTTTCTCTCTTCGCTTTTAATGTGTTGAATTTCCTTACCCTTTCCTCAAGGGTGGAATATATGCTACAGATTCTTAGAGGTTTGTTATTCGTGATCTTTTTTGCTCGAGTCTTTAATCTCTTGTCTGTTTCTAGATATCTAGATATCGACCGGCTCCTAGATATTTGGAGCCAGTCGGCCGAGCGGTCAGCACGCGGGACTTGTGATCCTGTGGTCCTGGGTTCAATCCCAGGCGCCGGCGAGAAACAATGGGGCAGAGTTTCTTTCACCCTACGCCCCCCTGTTACCTAGCAGTAAAATAGGTACCTGGGTGTTAGTCAGCTGTCACGGGCTGCTTCTTGGGGGTGGAGGTCTGGTCGAGGACCGGGCCGCGGGGACACTAAAGCCCCGAAATCATCTCAAGATAACCTCAAGATGGGTTTCGTAAGTGATTGAGACAATGCTTGATGCCCAGCCTCTCGCAGATGGTCGTAGCTGCCTCTACTGTTCCCAGAGTATAAGAACCAGCGTCTCTGGACTTCTTTTCATCTCTCGTGGGCAGCATCCCGCCAGTCATGCCTCGCCTGCAACCCCCCTCCAGCCTCTGGGATTGTCCTTCTTAGGAGCAATGTTTTTATATCTTGTGTTTTGTCCTCGTCTGTGGGTCACTGTGTCGAGGTGTGGCACAATGTGTCGCAACAGCAGTACTAGCAGCAGCAGCAGCAGCAGCAGTAGCAGCAGCAGCACCAGCAGTAGCAGCAGCAGCAGCAGCAGCACCAGCATCAGCAGCAGCACCAGCAGCAGCAGCAGCAGCAGCAGCACAGCACCAGCACCAGCATCAGCAGCAGCAGCATCATCAACAGCAGCACCAGCAGCACCAGCATCACCAGCACTAGCATCAGCAGAAATAAATCCAAGCACCATCTTCAGAGCAATGCCATTAGAAACGCCAGCAGCAGCATCAACTACATTAACAACAACAACAACAACTCCTACATTAGAAACAGCAACAGTAACTTTAGAAACAGCAACAAAAAGCAGCACCAGTGGCAGCAGAAACAACAGCGTGGGAAAATTCTTCTAAACGCATATATATTATTGATGAATAATTTACAAGTAAGGATGAGCTGTCGCGGCCAGCCAGCCGCTTCCGCTGCCCGAGTGAAGGTGAACAGGTTCTTGGGGAGTCCAGAAGCAGCCTGGGGGTGGGGGGGGCGGAGGGGAGGGGGTTATGGAGAAGGGGTGTAGAGAGGGGGGTGTAGGGAGAGGGGTGTAGAGAGGGGGAGGTGTCCGGAGGGGGGGGGGGGTGTATGGTGGACAACAAGTGTCACCATTTGAAACAAAAGCTGCTGGACTAGATAAGGTATTGCTACTATTAAATGTTAACAGAAAAACTCGACAGGCTCTCAGTATGCCTTCGGCTCTTATCTTTATAGATTGAATTGAAAAGGGAGAGTTGCCCAACTGCTGGAAGATGGCAAAATGTTGTACTGATATTCATGAAAATGTATAGGAAGGAGGCACTTAACGGAGCCCTGTGACTGACAAGAATCCAATGTAATTCCCTGTAGGGATAGTAAACCATGACTTACGAAGCAATCGAAGATCTATGCTTAAATAACGAAAATAAGATAAGACAGATAGATGGACTCAGGATTAGATACTACACTAAACCTAACTCCGAAGGAACATATAACTAAAGGTCAACAAAATGTTCTAAATTTACAAAAGTCGAAACATCAAGCAAGATCATAAATAAAGAACCATTGAGAACATTGTACACTGCCAGCCTGAGACATGTCCTAGAGCCCTCTCATCCTCAAGTCCCCATTAAAAAAACATATTAGGAGCTTGAAAAGTTGTAGAGATTTGCAACGAGTCTCAACCCAGAATTACTAAGGTTCAGGCACGAAGATGAGACATGATATGGATACAAAATGAAATGTTCGAAATTAATACCAATAGAACACAAGGGCTTGGATGGAAGCATCAGAAACAGATGTGTCATAAAGATGCTTCAAAGCTTTCTTTTATTTTAAGGGTGCTAGGAAAGTGAATGAATTAAATGAGAAGGTTGCACAGTAGTAGCAAACTCCATTTATAATTTTAATAATTGATGAGCTAGGGGAAATAGGTTAAGAGTCATTGCATTAGACTACCAGAAGCCCCGAAAAGCAGGGGGTCCAATAGCTAAATCTCGATCCTGCAGGTACTAATAGGTGAGAGCAAACACAGAGACATACGAGACAATATTAGTCACAAAAGTGAATATGTGAATGCAGGCGATAAGTCACAATAACGTGGCTAAAGTAAGTTGACCAGACCACACACTAAAAGGTGAAGGGACGACGACGTTTCGGTCCGTCCTGGACCATTCTCAAGTCGATTATGCAGCGTATGAATATGTGAACTAAAAACTAAAATATTTGTTACATAAAAGCGTATTTATACTTACCAAAAAATGGTCGCCAGTGTACCAGAACAGGCCACACATATACAAATTTTTGTCCGACCATTTTACAAAACTCCCAACATCATTGTCACTCTATTGCATTTTTGTCTCTTTTTTTTCACCCATCTCTTTTATATATATAATTTTCGCGGTTTAGTGTATTCTTCCTGCTATAATCAACTTAACTCCATTGTGCTTTTTGTTATCCAGTGAACGCTAAAAATTCGTAATGAAAGTGGCGCTAATATATAAAAAAGGAGATAAAAATCTCAGCTGTTGCAGTAGCAAGATAATGTTGCCATCCCTGACAGTTGCCGTATCTCCAGCAATATCTAAAAGAGGAAACAGCGTATCTTCTATCTTGCGGTTATCTTGAGATGATTTCGGGGCTTTAGCGTCCCCGCGGCCCGGTCCTTGACCAGGCCTCCTTTTTGTTACACATTCCCCAGGAAGCAGCCCCCGTAGCAGCTGTCTAACTCCCAGATACCTATTTACCGCTAGGTGAACAGGCGGCATCAGGGTGAATGAAACTTCCTGATTGCATCCCGAACCTTAGGACTACGAATCCCGAGCGCTGTCCACTCAACCGTCAGGCCCTTCGTTTACCGCATTACTCTCCATTTGTACCCTGGAAATTTTGGTGGCAATTTTATCACGTCTTATCGTTTTTATTTCCTTCGTTAACCATAATTTTTTTTCTTCCCCCCCTAATTCTGAGCGTTAATTTCCGATCGTTGTACCTGAATGTTTCGCTCGAGGTTGATACCTGTAATGTACCTGAAAGTTTCGCTCTTGTGGAGGAAGGGTTTATTTTTGCAATCGATATTTGCTTTATTTACTGTGGCGAATCAATTGTGTTTGTTGTTGTTGTTAGCTACTCAGAACGAAGTGTCCATGTAGCACGGGCTATGGTGAGCCCGTAGTGATCAATTGTGCGTTAACTGTTAATGATGTGGTCAGGGATGCCCTGAAGTGGTAGAGGTGTGGTGGTGGTGCGCTTAAACTGAAGGAGGAGGAGGAGTGGCTGCTCGTTTTCTTGTGAGAGGGGAAAAGAGAAATAGACTTAGGGCTTTTGAGACCCGAGTTCGATTCTTCATTGATTCAAGTTTATGAAATGAATTCATATTTTTTTTTTATGATTTCATTATATTGCGATGTCGCAGTGATTATGGTTTTCCTTTGATGGTAAATTTGTGGTCACTTGAATATTTTTGAAAATTTCTTTTTTTTTTTTTGTACAATTCACTTCCTTTTCTAAGTCAAAATCCCTTTGAAATCTACGTTAAAAACTTTTTTCAAGTCATTCTAAGGCTTCTAATGTTTCTAATTTCTTTCTAACGTTTCGTCAAATTTCAGGCTAAGTTTGGGTAAGATTAACGTTGCATTAGATTTTGTTAGGTTTCATAAGATTCACTCACCACACTCACCTAGTTGTTAGTGTGTGTGTGTGTGAGTGTGTGTGTGTGTGTGTGTGAGTGTGTGTGTGTGTGTGAGTGTGTGTGTGTGAGTGTGTGTGTGTGAGTGTGTGTGTACTCACCTAGTTGTGAGTGTGTGTGTACTCACCTAGTTGTGAGTGTGTGTGTACTCACCTAGTTCACCTAGTTGTGCTTGCGGGGGTTGAGCTCTGGCTCTTTGGTCCCGCCTCTCAACCGTCAATCAACAGGTGTACAGGTTCCTGAGCCTATTGGGCTCTATCATATCTACACTTGAAACTGTGTGTGGAGTCAGCCTCCACCACATCACTTCCTAATGCATTCCATTTGTCAACCACTCTGACACTAAAAAAGTTCTTTCTAATATCTCTGTGGCTCATTTGGGCACTCAGTTTCCACCTGTGTCCCCTAGTGCGTGTGCCCCTTGTGTTAAATAGCCTGTCTTTATCAACCCTGTCGATTCCCTTGAGAATCTTGAAGATTCTCAAGATGAAGATGTGTGTGTGTGTGTGTGTGTGTGTGTGTGTGTGTGTGTGTGTGTGTGTGAGTGTGTGTGTGTGTGTGTGTGTGTGTGTGTGTGTGTGTGTGTGTGTGTGTGTGTTTTACGGAAACGACCAAACCGACGAAATTGCGACGTATGAATTAAAAAAAAACTAAATATACTGCAATATTGACGTTTCCTGAGATCTGAATACCAACGTTTCTAATTAGTCAAACCGGTTGCATTTCTTACGAAGTGGCAAAAGCGTGAGAACTTGAATGTGACTACCCTCCCCCCCCTTCCCCCCCCCCCGGTCACTATACAGTACGTGGTCTCAAGTCATCACCATCCGCCCCCCCCCCCCCGCCCCTGAGTAAATGGTTCCCTCCCGTGTAATTAGCTGACCAGTCTGGTAGTGAAACATTGTCGCGGCCTTATTTAGCCGCTGGGGTAATTATTTACACCTGTTTCGTTACGGGGATGGGTGATTTACACGCCTGTCGTTATGGAGAGGATGTTTTTTTGTCAAGGCCTCGTTGAAAGGACGGTGTATCTGTCGTTGTAGAGAGTAGGGGGGGGGGGTGGATTGTGGGAGTGGGTTATCTTAGTTACCTTGAGGTTACCTTGAGGTGCTTCCGGGGCTTAGCGTCCCCGCGGCCCGGTCGTCGACCCGGCCTCCTGGTTGCTGGACTGATCAACCAGGTTGTTGGACTGATCAATCTTAGTTAAGGTCTCGTTAAGACGACGAAATTAAGTCTCACACACACATTAAACGGTATGCAATGGCAGCCGGCAACTCACTCGCCAATCTACACACATACACACACACACACACACACACACACACACACACACACACACACACACACACACACACACACACAGTTGCAAGAAGTATCAAGCTTCTCACGCAAACATTACTTAAGGCTCCAAAAGGAGCGTTGTTATAAAAAAAATATAGAATCCTATTCAACTCTTGACATGGGGCAAATCCATTGCAAATGTGGAAACTCTTACTGACAATGACTGCTGCTCCATCTCCTAAATTGTTTAGAAGGATTTAATATAAAGATTGACTGCAAAGTTTATTTTTCGTGGCTCTTGTAGTATATATCTTGAGGTTATCTTGAGATGATTTCGGGGCTTTTTTAGTGTATATAAACTTTATCGTTTCAAATTCTGTGACTTCGAGGTGGAAAGAGTCTTGAAATGTATAGCAGTGCTAGTTTTTTTTTTTTTTTAATTTATGATGCAGTGGTTTCAACAACAGCCGTCTGGGCCGGAATCGGATAATATGATTCGAAACGCTTCATCATGGTGTTGTTAATCCAGTATCATTCCCACGACATCACCGGTAAACATAATCCTCCTCACTTTGTGAGAGATTATGCTGCTCCTGCTCCTACCTGCTCCTACCTCAAAACCTCCTAGTCTCCTTTCTCTCTCCAGCTCTTTCTCCAACATTTACCTCCATCTTTACCTTCTTCTGGACACCATTCCTTTCCCCCGTCCCATCCCAAATCCTTATCCTGATCCCTTCCAAGTGCTATATAGTCGTAATAGCTTGGCGTTTTCTCCTGATATTTACCTTCCCTTCACCCGTTACTTCCCTTATGTCTTCTTTCTCCGAATCCTCACCTCTCAGTTATCTTTGTTTTCTCTTTATTTACATTTCCTTCTTTCTCATTCGTCATCGCGAATTCTAAGCTCTTATGGATTTATTTCCTTCTTTTCAGTCTTCGTAAGATGGGTCTTTACCGTGTCATAAACATCCCACTTCTGTTGGTCTTACACCCTCTTAAATAACATGGAAGACTTGACTCTTAAATGGCGCACTACCCGCCGTAAGGATCAATAATCAAGCTTTGCATGTTCAGGGGCTTCTCCTTATATTTACAATACATCTCACATAATGGAGGAAATGTATATGTTCTCAGAATGTTTGGTAATATGTTTATTGTTTGTGATGTGTGTATATGTATGTATTAACACGATGTACTGAACGGGGTGAGAATAGCTTGAGCTACCTCATCCCTTTGTGTGTATTTTACATCAATAAACTTATTTCAATTTCAATTTCAATTTCAATCTCACATATTCCTGCCAAGCGACGACTATTCTTAATTACTTTCTTCACGATTTTCCCTCTTTCCATCTTGTCTCATAATCCTCAAACATCTTCTCATAGCCTCCCAAGACACTCTTCCTCCTCCTCTCTCTCTCTGTCTCCCTCTCTCTCTGTGTCCACTCCTATAAACACTAGCCTCAAGCTAGGATTAAAACTCAACCTCTTATATTGCAGACTACAAAACACGCTATTCTGAAAGCCGGTTCAAGGTTGGCCCGCGTGTATTGCTCGATCCTCATTGGTCGCTCGGTGCTGAGTATTCTTCGCCTTCTGGGTTATCGGCCAATCAGATTCAGTGAGTTAGGCAGGCACACATCAGGGATGAAAGGAGATTTTGGGAGAATAAAAAGTATTTATCAGGCATCATCTCTCAAGCCGTCACATTTGCCTTAAGGTAGTTTTTCTTCCTGTCTGTTTCTGAGACTCGGTGTTTGACTTGGGAGTTTCTCGTATCGTTTATAACTTTAAAAAAATTATTAAGTTTTTATTTCCATATTTTCACATTTTTTCCTAATATTTCTACATCTGTTTCCGGGGTTCTTATCACCATGACATTATTTTTTTTACCTTTTAATAGATTTTATCCCTTAAGTTACTCCTTTATGTCTTTATCTTAACACTCAATCACCCTTGATCAACGTGGTATTGTACATGTGGTGTAAGCATCTTCTTACTCTCTATCTTATCTCCTATCCTTTCTCAGCATCTCGTCTGCTATCATAGATAATTATCAAAAGAAAGCACTATACATGACTCGAAAACTATAACTAGCGCCTATCATAACTCGCACTTTGCTGAGAGACATGAGAGTTACGATGGACGTTATTATAGTGTAATTTTTCAGCCAGTAACGTAGCTGAAAATTACACATCTAATCCACACACTGCACGTCAATTTCTATATTTTCAAATGTGTAAGTTGGGTGCTGTTCACACTTTATTTCACATTTCGACATTTTCCCTTAACCCTTACACCAGTTGCATCCAGTCTTCATCCACCTTTACTTAAAAACAAAAAAGTAAAATAATAATAATAATAATAATAATAATAATAATAATAATAATAATAATATTAATAATAATAATAATAATAATAATAGCCTTGTACCGTGGGAAAGGCTTGGAGCCGAGGGAGCTACATTAGCATTAGTAATAGTGAGATTTTCCTTGGCTTTGGGTTGAGAGGAACCAGGCATACTACGTGAGTGGTGAGTGAACACATTCATCACTCACTATTTGTACTCACTATTTGTACTCACCTATTTGAACTCACCTATTTGTGCTTGCAGGATCGAGCATTGACTCTTGGGTCCCGCCTTTCCAGCCATCGGTTGTTTACAGCAATGACTCCTGTCCCATTTCCCTATCATACCTAATTTTAAAATTATGAATAGAGTTTGCTTCCACAACCTGTTCCCCAAGTGCATTCCATTTTTCCACTACTCTCACGCTAAAAGAAAACTTCATAACATTTCTGTGACTCATCTGAGTTTCCAGTTTCCACCCATGTCCCCTGTGTGTGTGTGTGTGTGTGTGTGTGTGTGTGTGTGTGTGTGTGTGTGTGTGTGTATGTATTACCCTTTACAAAAGACAGCAAAAAGACTTATAAGCCCTTCATCATTGGCAGAATACAATACTCAATTCCCGATGTTTTTCAAAGGTCAGTACTTGTATGCCTTGTTTCCTCTTTTATATATGTAGTACTAAAGCTTTATATAGTACTAAACACAATTGAACCATCATTGAGCAAATCTTAATTTTATGTGTCTATCTGTACATGTCCGCGTGGGTACATTCACACACACACGCAACTCTGGGATCTTTTTGAGATCTGAACTCTGGCAAGTCAAGGAACGTCAAGCAAATCACTTACGGTACTGAAGACAGCTAAGCCTCTTAGCGTCTGGGGATAGCTCAAGCAAGCAAGCAGGCCAGTCATTGTGGTGAAATAAATCAACCTGTACAGGTGTGTGTGCCAAGGTAAGATTAACTAAGCATCAAATGGGGATGAGAATAGCTTGACCTATCTCATCCCTTTGTGTGTGTTTATACCTCAATAAACTTATTTCAATTTCAGTTTTAACTTAGCATCCAAGTTTTACTCGCCCCCCCCCCCGCAGCTTGGCAAGTCATGGTTCGAGTCTTGGCCAAGAAGGGGACAATTCTAAGCGACAATCCTTAATTATTTATTGTTGTTGTTTAAGATTCAGCTAATGGGAACAAAACATTCCATGTAGCACGGGCTATGGTGAGCCCGTAGTGGATTTACCTGGCACAGGAGCGGGGCTGTAACTTGCGCTTAATTATTCATCTCTATTCACCCAGTATTAATTGGATACCCGGTTGTTAACGGATTAGCCAGTCGTGTTCCAGGAAAGACTAGTAGGGAGGGGGGCTAAGGCTTGCCATGAGCTATGGGAAGGGAGGGCTCCAAGCCTGCTAACAGGTGTCGGAAGTCACCAACTCCTGTTGCCTCCTGTATGATAACAAAAAGATAACGACCATACTGGATAATCAGGTGACTTGTAACGAGCCGCCGGCTTGCAGCCAACGTTGCTGAAGTACTCGTTATCTTCTGTTCGCTGCGGTACTCGTTATCTTCTGTTCGCTGTAATACTCGTTATCTTCTGTTCGCTGTAGTAATCGTTATCTTCTGTTCGCTGTAGTACTCGTTATCTTCTGTTCGCTGTAGTAATCGTTATCTTCTGTTCGCTGCAGTACTCGTTATCTTCTGTTCGCTGTAGTAATCGTTATCTTCTGTTCGCTGTAGTACTCGTTACCTTCTGTTCGCTGTAGTAATCGTTATCTTCTGTTCGCTGTAGTAATCGTTATCTTCTTTTCGCTGTAGTAATCGTTATCTTCTGTTCGCTGTAGTAATCGTTATCTTCTGTTCGCTGCAGTACTCGTTATCTTCTGTTCGCTGTAGTAATCGTTATCTTCTGTTCGCTGTAGTACTCGTTACCTTCTGTTCGCTGTAGTAATCGTTATCTTCTGTTCGCTGTAGTAATCGTTATCTTCAGTTCGCTGTAATACTCGTTATCTTCCTGTTCATACTTCACTGTCATCAAGCCTCGCTGTCGCCCACCTTCTGATTCTCTGCTTGTGCTGTCAAGCGCTCCGTCATCTATACTGTCTTGAGTGTTGATTGATTGATGAAGATTAAGCCACCCAAAAGGTGGCACGGGCATGAATAGCCCGTAAGTGGTGGCCCTTTTGAGCCATTACCAGTATCAAGAGCTGATACTAGAGATCTGTGGAGGTGCGACTGCGCCCAGCGTGACGGGAGATGTCTCTCAAGGTTCTTTTACCAAACGAATGTTGTTATTGTTAAAGATTTAGCTACTCAGGACGAAGTGTCCATGTAGCACGGGCTATGGTGAGCCCGTAATACCAAACGATGTCTCCCTTCTCGAATGTTTTTAATCACTTCATCATTAATGGTGAGTGCCGCCCACGTCAACCCTGACCATGTTCCTTCACGTGCAAGCGGAGACGTGTACGTACAAGTCCACGTACTCACACGTGCAGGCGCTCAAGGCGTGCAGGGAAGTGACGCACTGAGCCATTGCACAATAACTTGCTGGATTCTAAGACTAATGGGATGTATTCACCTAATTGTATTTACGGGGGAAAGGGGGGGGGGGTATTGAGTTTCGGCTGTTTGGTCCTGCTTCTCAAGTGTCAGTTAACTGGGAATTACGTCGCTTGAGCGCAAGCACGAGGTAAACATTTCGATTCACACCAGCAGCGTGTGCAAGTCTAGTTACATATTGATGACGAAACCACTAATAAGAAGATGGAGATGTTTCGGTTCAGGACGGACCGGAACGTCGTCGCTTCTCCATCTTCTAACATCGGTTTGTTCATCATTTCTTCAGCCACGTAATTGTGACTCTCGTTATAGAATATAACATCCCACAATATACACTGAAAATATATCACGCAAATACATCAACGTATCCCTCCTCGAAGACAAATTTAACCATAGTGACTATTGCAAGATTCCCCTCAGGTCAAGCATAAAGAGATACAAGGCTGCTTGACTAAACTTGAAGTTCGCAAATGTATTTGTATAATACGGACAAATTCCTCATCTTTCACAGCAAATGTGGAATTTGAGCAGCTCAGACACACTCACCGAAGCCATTGTTATGAGATGAACTAAACATCCCACCTCCTGATTTGAGATGATCCAAGCATCCTGAGGAAAGATAAATCGAGCATCCTAACTCCTAAGATGAACCAAACCCACTAAACATCCTGAGATAAGATGCACTAAGCATCCCAACTCGTGAGATAAGATGACCCAAGCATCCGAACCTCCACCGCGGAGAGATATAAATTAAACAGTAAAGAAATACACCAAGTCGCCTAAGGTTACAGCAAGGCATTTCAAAACTAACAACCACTGCTAGGACATAAATCGCGCCGCTCCGCCACTGTGGAGAAGAGATAAACCAGAGCGACTACCCCCATTAAGGACAAACACACCAGACCGCACCGCCACTGTGGACTGACAAACACCATCCCAAACACCTTCAAGTGTTTGGATAAGAGTCCGGAGTCGGCCAGATTCGCTTTAGAGCGGCTTGTGTTTCCCGTCTAGAATGTTTTGTTATTTAAATGTCTCTCTGAGGAACAAGAGAATTATATATATATATATATATATATATATATATATATATATATATATATATATATATATATATGAGTCTGACTCAACGTTTTGAGTCTGGTGTTGACAACTGCTGTAAAACGGCCGAAACGTTCATCTTCCTTTCCAATTTCTCTCTACTCGGATGCACATCTAGGTGAGCTGAGCAAGCACACGCTTACTAAACAAACAATACTCATATTGCTCTCTCTTATTGAGATTCAAGAGGAGTACTCAGGTGTTCTAGTAATTACACGCCTCAATATGAATAACTTATAAGCTCGATAATCTACGATCATTGCGGTATAAATAAAGAAAAAATGGTAAAGAAAGAACTCCAATAATCCCTTTAATTGGCAGGAGATAACTTAGGAGATGACTAAATGAGCTTAGTCAACTAACATGATAGTTATCGCCAATTAAACTTAATTACATTAGAACTTGTTTTTTTTAGGGAGGCCCACAGCTTAATTATTAGATTTCAAACGTGTTAATTAGCATATGATCTTAGACTGTGTGTGGCGGCGTCTGCCACTTACATCTTACTCTAACCTTACACCACCGTTTCGTATAGTTTTACAAGCTTACCTGAATTTACCTGTCACCCTCTCTAGTAGCCTCGCCTGGAACAGGGAGCCGGTTTCTTGTCACAGGTACTTCCGTTCCCAATTTTTTTTCCAGTTGAATTTTAAGATGTAGATTTAAGATGTCTTGGCATTTTCGGCTTCGGCAGGTAGGTGGTTCCTTGAGCTTATTATTCTATAAGTGAAGTCTATAAGTCTATATATGAAGTCTAAGTCTATAAGTCTATGAAGTCTATAAGCTCAAAGCTTTTATCCCTCGTGTGAGTAATATTGAACCTTTTTAGAAGTCATCTGTGTAAATACTTTCTAAATAGTTCAGTATTTTAAAGATTTCGACCATATTGACCCTGTCGTACTCAACTAGTTGTACTCACCTAGTTGTGGTTGCGGGGGTTGAGCTCTGGCGCTTTGATCCCGCCTCTCAACTGTCAATCAACTGATTTACAGATTCCTGAGCCTACTGGGCTCTGTCATATCTGTGTTGTGGTGGTGTTTGTCCCGTGGATAAGTCCCGGCATGACTCTTAACGCTCTACATTTAACTTTTCCTAATCAGTTATGTTTGTTTCTTATTAATAAAATTATTCTCTATAGCATGGTTTGGC
>NC_091155.1:18965607-19028107 GCF_040958095.1 Procambarus clarkii
TGTTCCAACTTTATTGAAGGCTACAAATTGTTTTGTTATGTCTTTGATTAGTTTTACTGAATTTTTTCTCGTTTGCCACAAAATTTAGCAAATTCTCATTTCAGATACATATTTGAACACTTGTAGTAAATATAATTAATAAGCCTATTTTGCTCATCTGCGCTTAAGTAAACGATTTTTTCGTCTGAGAATTTTCTAAGGTTTGTCTTTTTACTCTTTAAATATAATTTCCCAGTGTAAGCACGACATTCTTTCTATGTAATTGTCACATTTCTCTTTTATTCTGAATCATATCATGCTCATCACCCGCCCCCCCCAAAAAAAAATCCTTAACAAGCTAATTTATTCACTTATAAAACTAATTTCTTTCTTTGGCCCGCGAAAATATGTAATATATATAAGCTGCGGCCTTCGTACTGAAAAATTTGGAAACTTCTATAATGTAGTGCAATAGCTATCTAACCTTGTCCATGGAAGATACAGGGAATTGTATATTTACGCTGCTCATCATTAAAAATGAATAATTATGTGTGCATTAGGAAAATACTAAATGAAACCTCGTTACCTGATGACTTGACAATTTTCAACAGCTCCATCTTAATTATGGATCGTAAACGTCTTATTAAAGTGTGTTGTTTGCACGTTCATCAGGAAAGATAAACACCCCAAAACATGCAGAAATAATAATAATAATTAACTTTGTGATAATATTACACTTTGATAAAAAGATTGACTGAGATTAGTCAATATTCCACCGATCTGAGACTGTATAATGCGTCAGAAGCATGCAGAGTTTTAATATAATAAAAACTCTTCATTTTTTATTTATTAAAAAATAAAAGGTTCTAAGTAAGAGGACTCTTACGAGGACTCTTGAGTAAGAGGACTCTTGAGTAAGAGTAAGTTAAGTGTATTAATTTCAGGACGACACAGGGAAAGCACAAAATGGTTTCACCGATCACTTTGTTTCCTCAAAGAGCTCCACCTGCCTGAGAAAGCCCGTAAGCTTGTGCCTGTAGGCACGTCGTCTCCCTGGGAAGCTGAACCACGAGGTAAAATACGAAATTAAACATTAACATCTTGAGAATATCAATAATGAAGACGGGTAAAAGAACTAGACCAAATCTAAACTAATGGATCCGCTACTCCTAATAATGACAAGGCTGGAAAAGCATACACTAATTAGGAACAATGTTATTCAAAACGAAAATTAAGAAAAAAAACAAGTATTAATAATTTCTTGAATGCAAACATTGTTTTTAGTGAGAAAATATACGATTTTCCCTAATCGGAGTAATTCATTTAAGTTTTATTACAGGGAATAAACTTTACTCGTTTTTTGAACACTGCTCGTGTTCATTGCCACAATGAACAGAGGATCATGCACAAGCCAATATGTCTAAATTGTAGACTGAAGAACATATACAAGTTCATCAGTTTATAATCTACTTCATAAAATATTACACATGTTTAAATTTCTTTCTCACCTCATTTCTCCTCCCTCTACCCCTCTCCCCCCTCTTCCATTCAATCGGAGCTCTGTACTGACAACTCTAATGCTTCCTTATTGGCTTTTGGGGACCATTATCAAGTCGTGATAATGGTCCATAATGGACCGAAACGTCGCCACAACCTTTATTTTCAGATGTCCGCTCTTGTAAACCTTAAATGCACGCTTTCTGCATTCCCAAATTAAGTCTATATGGTTCTTAACTTACGAAAAAAATAAATCGATGTTATATTGACATATTAATTACTCCCTGGACAGAAAACTTTATATAAACAGTTTATAAAAACAGTTTATAAAAACAGTTTATAAAAACACCACGTTTCCTGTGTTATATTATTTTTAAGTATTGAAGGTATACACACACTTCTCCTGGCTCCACTTTGCTTTCAATGTGGAGCAAGTGGAGCTTTGCTTTTGTTAGCTTAAGTTAGGCACATCAACATTTACGTGGTAGTCGTAAATTGTGTGAAGTGGTATACAATATCAAGACTTACTGTGGGGTACTAAGTTTCCAATCTCAAAGGACGGTTTGTTCAACAGAACAAACTGGCACGAAAGGCCAGTACTGGCACACTTTAGATGAACAATGAGGATCTCCTCATGAACAACAGAGTGGATGAAGTCATTGTGAATCTCCACCGACCTCACACCGACAGGTCTAAAAAGGGGTCAAATGACAAGACGTTCAGTAACATAGTTTTTATGGAGTCTGACCCAGTTCTTAAATGAATGATTAAAGGATTGGCCAAGTTGGAGTGAGGAAGGGGGGGAAGGGATTGGCAGCCGGTAGAGCAGATACTGTAAATTGAGGTTCGTAGCTTAGTGGGCTGCTCAAGTTTAGTGCCCCCTTTTACTATAGGCTTGTTGTGGTGGTGCTGTGGGAGTAGTGTCCTGAATTTACAGAACACAGAATTTACAGTGTTAACAGTTTAGTGGAGCCGCTGTGTGGCCCGTTACTGATGGGGTGAGAGGTGGTTAAGGGGATAGGGGGGTGGTTAAGGGGATAGGGGGGTGGTTAAGGGGATAGGGGGGTGGTTAAGGGGATAGGGGGGTGGTTAAGGGGATAGGGGGGTGGTTAAGGGGATAGGGGGGTGGTTAAGGGGATAGGGGGGTGCTTAAGGGGATAGGGGGGTGGTTAAGGGGATAGGGGGGTGGTTAAGGGGATAGGGGGTGGTTAAGGGGATAGGGAGGTGGTTAAGGGGATAGGGGGGTGGTTAAGGAGGGGGGGAGATGGCTGGTGTTTTGGGGGGTGGTCACTCTCCATCACCCTCTCACTACCCCCTCAGGAAGTCCCCCTCACCCTCGCAGAGGTCTGGTAGCCCCCACATCACCCCCCCTTCACAACCCCCCCTCTAACAAAATGTGTGACGCGTAGGTAAATAATTGCAGGGCAAATAGACCTAAGCTGGGAGCGGGTACCGCTGTTGGGCTTGTTACCCGAGACCAACCACCAGGCCTACAGCCTCTCTCGCGCGAGAAAGAGAGAGAGAGAGAGAGAGAGAGAGAGAGAGAGAGAGAGAGAGAGAGAGAGAGAGAGAGAGAGAGAGAGAGAGAGAGAGAGAGAGAGAGAGAGAGAGAGAGTGAGAGAGAGAGAGAGAGAGAGAGAGAGAGAGAGAGAGAGAGAGAGAGAGAGAGAGAGAGAGAGAGAGAGAGAGAGAGAGAGAGAGAGAGAGAGAGAGAGAGAGTGAGAGAGAGAGAGAGAGAGAGAGAGAGAGAGAGAGAGAGAGAGAGAGAGAGAGAGAGAGAGAGAGAGAGAGAGAGAGAGAGAGAGAGAAAGAGGGTGAGAGAGGAAGAGAGAGGAGAGAGGGGAGAGGGGGAGAGAGGAGGAAAGGAAGGGAGGGAGAGAGAGAGAGAGAGAGAGAGAGAGAGAGAGAGAGAGAGAGAGAGAGAGAGAGAGAGAGAGAGAGAGAGAGAGAGAGAGAGAGAGAGAGACAGACAGACAGACAGAGAAACAAAGAGAGAGGAGAAGGAGAAAGCAATAGAAGGGGGGGAAGAGGAGAGAGAGAAAGAGAGAGGGAGAGAGAGAAGGGAGAGGGGGGGGGGGGATGGGGACGTGGGGGAGGCTGTATAATGTAGTGACGCTCTGGGTTAACCAGGGCAGCCGCTCTTGTTTGACAGACAAACACGCCAACAAACAAAGTGGAGTGCATAAGCCTGTCCACCACAACCTACCTGCTAACCTTCCCCCTTGCTACCTCTTTCTTCCCTCTATCCTCTCCCCTCCATTCCATCCCTTTCCTTCTCCCTTTTCCATTCTAACTTATCCTTTTACCCCAACCACTATTTTTCCCTCTTTTCTGACCCTCATCAACACTGCTACACTACCTCTCTTTTTTCTCTTATGTCTTCATTGTTTACCTTTCTGTTTTCCTTCCCAGCTACCCTAACCTCTCCCTTTTCACCTCATTTCTCCTTCCCACTACCTACCTCTCTCTCCCATTTCATCGGAGCTCTGTACTGACCACTCTAATGCTTCCTTATTGGCTTTTTGGGGAATTCTCAACCTTCTCGATATCTTCTTACACTGACCCACTTGCGACTGTGAACGGTGCTCAAACATGCCCTTCTTTGCTCAGTGATATCACGCCACCGAGATATCTCTTTGATAGAATTTCGAAGCTATACGATGGGATCGAACTTGTGTCCCTTAGCCAGGGTTAATTAAACATATGCGCAACCACTATATTTAATAACCAGTTTGCGAGCTTAAAAGTTAACAACCCCAAGGTTATTATTATTATTATTTACAACCTCGTAGTGCTTCGGAGCTCTTAGGCTGTTCAGTGAATATAAACAGAGCCGCCATGACTGAAGAGGGATGAACAGGTTTCGTAAGCTTTCGTAAATGATTCGTGAATCCTGGCTCACCGTGGTCGAGTCTGTAGTTTTAGTCTGTCATTCATTCTTCCGTCTTTAATCAAAATAAGAAATGAAACTGTGAATTTTTTTCTTTTATAAATATAATATCAAACAGTGAAAAATCGTCTCTTTGAATCTACTACGCAATTTTCTAAACAGTAATATGTGTATTGTATGTTGCATTACAAAAATGAATGTTGAATAGCAGTATGATGTATGCTATAATGCATAAAAGTACAATGAATGTTGCATTGCATAACAGTATAATGAATGTTGTAATATATATTACTAAAGTATCTCATAAATGCTGTTTCTTGAAATTAGCATGTTAGCATTCACTTTTTATACTCTAATTATCTGTGTTATTGAAAGCCACTACACCTTATGTGTTAAAACCCCAAGCTGTCTCTCCACCAGCCAGTGTTCAACCCCAAGCTGTCTCTCCACCAGCCAGTGTTCAACCCCAAGCTGTCTCTCCACCAGCCAGTGTTCAATCCCCCAAGCTGTCACTTCACCAGCCAGTGTTCAATCCCCCAAGCTGTCACTTCATCAGCCAGTGTTCAACCCCCCAAGCTGTCACTTCATCAGCCAGTGTTCAATCCCCCAAGCTGTCACTTCACCAGCCAGTGTTCAACCCCAAGCTGTCTCTCCACCAGCCAGTGTTCAACCCCAAGCTGTCTCTCCACCAGCCAGTGTTCAACCCCAAGCTGTCTCTCCACCAGCCAGTGTTCAACCCCAAGCTGTCTCTCCACCAGCCAGTGTTCAATCCCCCAAGCTGTCACTTCATCAGCCAGTGTTCAATCCCCCAAGCTGTCACTCCACCAGCCAGTGTTCAACCCCAAGCTGTCTCTCCACCAGCCAGTGTTCAACCCCAAGCTGTCTCTCCACCAGCCAGTCCTCACACCTCCAGTAACTCATAACACAACAATAAAACAATCTTTATACAAGGTGCTTCTTGAGACCTGCACCATGTCGTACCATGTTTTCCTTTAAGCAAAGCTGTGTTTTGTTACACAATTCATAACAGTTGATTACATGCACTTACCATGTGGGTACCACTTAGGAACGAGCCGGATTGTAATTAAATATTCCTTGTAAGACGGTTAAGACTTCTCACTAAACTGCTTTATACTTACTTCTTGACCTGTTTCTATCCCAGCTTTCCTGCTTTTAACATTTGCTTTCATTCTTCAATTACAATGACAATTATTATTATTTTTATTAATTATTATTATTACACAGACCAATTCTTTTTACCATGTCGTGGTGCAGTTGACTAGAGCGCGTCTGGGAACACTCACCACACAGGTTCGAACCCTCAGCAAGACTCCTGTGGACTCGAACCGGCAACCAACGGACTGCCACCTGGTACAAGTCAGGGTGGTACAGTGGTAGAGGCTGATAGAGAACCACCCACTAATAGAACTTCAAACCCTCCATATTAGACCACCTCACGCATGTATATATGATAAAACCTCATAGATCCCATGTATGAGAACCTGACAAAAACATATAAATATTATAAACACCCATATAACAGTGCCTCATAGACCCCATATATATGAGTACCTCGTAAACTCATATATAACAGAACTTCATAAATTCTCATATAAAAGTAGGTCATGAACCCCTATAACAGTGCACAATAAACCCGAATAAAAGAATACCTAAAATCAACATATGAGTACCTCATAAACCCCTCATATGAGAACCTCATAAACCCCTCATATGAGAACCTCATTAAACTCCCATATAAGTACCTTATAAACTCTCCTCTTCCCCATTTCAGCAAAAATAGTAACTCTCCAGAGGAACCGAGTCCTCGCCTCAAGCGAGGCATCAAGTTACTGTCGAGGAGTCAGCCTCTGTCAACCAAAAATGCCAAAGTCACTCCATGTGCGAGTGAGTGCGGTGGGGGGACCCGTTAATTCAGCTCCGAGTGCGTGTGGAGTGGGTACTCGACTACACTTGAGCGCATGTACAAGAGTAGTTAGGAGTTTACAGAGTTTAAGTGGCCATGTCCTCAGGTGTTCCAGGTGGCACCATAGATGTACTCCGTGGCAGAAGATTCCTGGCGTCTGCTACATCTTTGGAAGAGTAGAGGGGGGAATAGCGAGCTTCTTCCGGAGGGAGGAAGGAAGTGGGGTTGAGAACTGCGTCTGTGAAGGAGGGTTGTAAGAAGCATATATAAGATTGATTGATTGATGAAGATTAAGCCACCCAAAAGGTGGCACGGGCATGAATAGCCCGTAAGTGGTGGCCCTTTTGAGCCATTACCACTTACTGGAGATCTGTGGAGGCATATATAAGGGATTTGTAAGCTACGTCTGTGAGGGTAGGAGAGGATAACATATTTGTTAGTTGCTTCTGTCCCTTATTTCCTAAACGGATAGATGGATTTGTAAATTGTGACGCTGTTAATCTCTCGCCTTTCCGACCTATTTTCGTACCTTCATTCCGCTGTATAAATAGACAGCCTGCGTATCTCTGATTTGATAAAGCCCTTTCAAATGAAAAGCTAAAAATAATTGAGGCAATACAATGGGATCGAACTCGCGTCAATGGACTCCCCAGGCACTAGAGACTGAACCATGATGAGTGTAAAGCTTCTGGGAAGGCCTGCTACGAAGGTTAAATCCCATTGTATGACCTCAATGTTTTCTCATACATTGGGGTCCTTGTGATTTCAGTGTGCAATTGAAACGAGATAATCACTAATGAACAAATCCACAAGGGCCGTGACGAGGGTTCGAACCTACGTCCTAGAGGATCCCTGAACCATTTGTTAATTTGATGTAACACGCTATTGTGATTTCTGTGTGTAATGAGATTATCACTTTCTTTATAATCTACTGCAACACCCCCACTTATAAGATCATAAGAACAAGGCAACTGCAGAAGGCCTATTGGCCCATACGAGGCAGCTCCTATTTATAACCACCCAATCCCACTCATATACATGTCCAACCCATGCTTGAAACAATCGAGGGACCCCACCTCCACAATGTTATCTACACTGTTGCTGTGTTGAACCACAATGACAATGATTATACAGGCGATGAGTCACAATAACGTGGCTGAAGTATGATGACCAGACCACACACTAGAAGTTGAAGGGACGACGACGTTTCGGTCCGTCCTGGACCATTCTCAAGTCGATTGTCGACTTGACAATGGTCCAATACACAATCGACTTGAGAATGGTCCAGGACGGACCGAAACGTCGTCGTCCCTTCAACTTCTAGTGTGTGGTCTGGTCAACAATGATTATATTTCCTTTGTATTCTTCAAGAGGTTCCAGTTTTAACCTCAAAAGTTATATTGACTTTGCTGGTCATCATTATGCCTTCCCTTTGTGTCTCTTGATTAGGACAAGTATTGTGTCTCTCGGACCAAGTTGAATGCCTCTCAAGCAGACGTTTACATTCTTAACCAAATACCGTAATTGGCACTCAGTACATTCTTGAGCACAAAGGAAGGACAATCAGAGACACACTCGCTACAATGTAACTACTGAGACAGATCTCCAGCCCAGTTCTTGCCCACCTCACTCTCTTATCCTCTCCCTTAATCTCTCTCTCTCTATTCCTTCCATATCTCAGCAGTACTGTACCTCACTCAAGAGACAATAAAAGGAGACATGATAGCCAGAATAATATTTTGGACACATAGCACCGCTCCTGTGCCAGGTAAGTCCACTACGGGCTCACCATAGCCCGCGCTACTTGCCCCGCTCCTGTGCCAGGTAAGTCCACTACGGGCTCACCATAGCCCGTGCTACTTGCCCCGCTCCTGTGCCAGGTAAGTCCACTACGGGCTCACCATAGCCCGTGCTACTTAGGAACATTTTGTTCCCAGTAGCTGAGTCTTAAACAACAATAACAGCCAGAATATTGACCTAATTATACTATGAGCACAAGAGTGATCTAAGGAAGCAACTGAAACAATTAACAGATCGTTAGCTCTTGGACCCCGCCTGTCTAACCAATCTACATTTCCTCTATTATGTCTCTAAAACAGAATCCCGGCTGGAGAAGCCATGATGTCGTGTATGGCTGGCATAGGCATGGTCAAAGACTGAGGCAGTTCCGGACTTAATTCTTGCCGGCATAAATAGGCAAGACACCGACGATAATGACCCACTTTCTGTGTCAACTGTTCGCACCATAAACTCTCCACGAGCAGATAACATGACACAGATGCATTTCGAAATATTTAACACATCTCTGGCGGCTGTAGTTTAGGTCCTCGACAAACTGAATCGTGTTAAAGCCAGCATGATGGAGCTAGGGTGAGGGGGGGGGGGCCAGGAATTAGGGTGAAGGAGACCAAGAGCTAGAGTGAGAGGGGGGGCCAGGAATTAACTTCTAGAAGGTCAGAAACCTCACGTTCGAGTCCCTCTGGAGGTTAATTGACGGAGTTGATATGGAAATGGCTCATTGTTTCCAT
Source organism: Procambarus clarkii (assembly GCF_040958095.1). Taxonomy (NCBI): domain Eukaryota; kingdom Metazoa; phylum Arthropoda; class Malacostraca; order Decapoda; family Cambaridae; genus Procambarus; species Procambarus clarkii. Next base: position 18,974,426 of record NC_091155.1, read on the forward strand.
TCATAATATTGATGCAATGTTAATTTATTTGCATTTAGAACTACACCCACGAGGCTCCTTACGGTGTCTCTCGATACGAGGCCGTCTTTCAGAACCTCGCCAGGAAAGACCTTCAGGAAAACTCTCAATAATGGCGCCCTTAGCAATCCCTTATTCAAACCTTGCACCAATGTGTATAGCAATAATCTCCTTGGGAAACACCTGGCGTCGATCAAGGCAACCTAAGACCTAAGTCAATGACACAATGTCGAGTTGATTTAGGCTGGTGGGGTATACGGATCACCTGGCTCTTAGCAGGGTCGGCGTTCGATCCCCGACGGTCATTGCGGCTGGGGGTATTATTCCAAATCATAGTATGTTCTAAAGTCTTATATATACCCTCTTAGTTTGTCCTCATATACCGGCTCAAAGTCTGTCTGGAAAGCCTCAAAACATATGTTAGACTTTAAAGACTACTCTCTCCTCAGCAGTATCACACTCAGCAATGCACTCAACTCAGCAATGCACTCAAACAAGTCTGCTTCTTTTGCAGTGTATCACACGTGGAATGGACCCCCCATGCGCGTCGTCCGGGTTTGTTCACTTATCAGAGCACTTAATCAAGACACCAAGCAGTGTCAGATGCCATATAAGTAACACACTACACACTTGCATGTATTTAAGAAGCTATGAAGCAGATTAATGTAAGCAGCAGGTCTGACAGCACTTATATTTTATCGTTATTTATGGACAGAAACTCGCTGTTTTAAAAAAATATGTTTATTTTTCGAAGTAGCGGAAATCACTGTCTGACTGTCTCTCTGTTTCTCTCTTTATGGTTCTCTGTCTCTGTCCCTCTCTCTCCTCCCTCCCTGCCTGCCTGCTTCTCTCCCCCCTTCCTCTCTTTCTGTCTCTCCCTTCCTGCCTCTCCCACTCTCTCTCTCCCCCTCTCTCTCTCTCAGTATCTCCCTCCCTCCCTCCTTCTCTCTCTCTATTTGATGCAAACTTTCAACTTAAATTAAAATAATTAGAACACAGCCAAACAACAAATTATTTGTTTAAAATAACGAAAAATAATTAAATCAGCTAATAATTATATATAGCGTAAAATAAGGCAAATGCTTCAATATTTACGGGACGACTAAATTATCATTCAAATTCATGAATTTAAAAACGAAATTTATATTTCCCACGACCAACATTTGAATCTTCAGTACTGAAGGAACTTACATTCTTCTCATAAGCTCACTGCAGGGGGTGGGTTTCTGGCAGAATATTATATTTCCTCACAGAACAAGAACTATAAAATGCATGCAAATTTTATCTCATCGATCTAGCTAGTGCAGGGCAAGGTGGTTTAACTAGCAACAGCTTGTCATACGCTTGTCACAGTCTTGGGTCATCCAGTTACTATCTAAATATTACAGTTGGAACAACCAGAGGCTTCGGGAATACCCTTAAGCCACAGTCTTAGATACACCAGAAACTAGTAAAATATGCAGGCGATGAGTCACAATAACGTGGTTGAAATATGTTGACCAAACCACACACTAGAAAGTTAAGGGACGACGAACGTTTCGGTCCGTCCTGGACCATTCTCAAGTCGACTATGAATGGTCCAATCGACTTGAGAATGGTCCAGGACGGACCGAAACGTCGTCGTCCCTTCACCTTCTAGTGTGTGGTCTGGTCAACTTACTTTAGCCACGTTATTGTGACTCATCGCCTGCAATGAATTACCTGGTAACAAAATAGACGTTATATCACTGGATTCTTTCAAGCGTCATTTTACACGTAGATGAGGATTTTTTTACACGTTTGGGAGGTTATAAATAGGAGTGGCCACGTGAAGGCCAATAGGCCTTTTTTTGTTCATTCAATTCTGTCGTTCCTATTATGTTTACATCAACGAGAAAACATTGAGGCTTTAATATGGGATCGAACCTGCATCCTGGACTTGTCAGGATGCTCAACGCTTTTGAGCTCATCGTGGTTTGGTTGGTAGTGCTTGTGCTTAGGATGTCCAAGCATGGGGATTCGATCCCATTTGATGGCCTCAATAATTTTGTTACATTTATCTCGTTTATTCTCATATTTCTCACATATCACGTTCTTTTGCTATGCTTAACGTTCACCGAGTTTATTAGAGACTAACTCGGGTAAACTCGCACTTTACGGGCTATTCCTGCCCGTGCCACCTCTTGGGTGGCTTAATCTTTAGCTATCAATCTGAACTCGCACCAATCCATTCAGTCTACACAGCACCGTTCCTGTGTCAGGTAAGTCCACTACGGGCTCACCATATCCCGTGCTACTTTCCCCGCTCCTGTGCCAGGTTAGTTACGGGCTCACCATTGCTCGTGCTACTTGCCCCGCTCCTGTGCCAGGTAAGTTACGGGCTCACCATAGCCCGTGCTACTTGAAACTTGTTCCGAGTAGCTGAATCTATATAACAACATCGCACCAATTCACGTTAATACGTCAATCCTAGTTGGCACAATATGCAAGAGAAGCGAAGGTTTGCGTTAAACCAACGTTAATTCAGCGTTATGTTGAATTGGCGTTGCTCCTGCATATTAAAACCACTGTGAAGCATACATGCTCTCGAACGTAAGTTCGAATCCTCATCACGGCCCTTGTGGATTTGTGCACCGTGATTATTCGCATTCTCAAAATACAAAAAAAAGACCAAGTTTACTCCAAACAAAAGACGTCCTTGTACAGGCGCAACTCACAGGAAATTTGTATAAAAAGCTAAAAAAAGAAAAAACAAAAAAAGCAGCGCACCTATCATAAATGCCGGGGGGTACTTGGAGCCCGAAGCATCATGCACTTGTCTAAGTGAAGACGCTGAAAGATGTCGACGATAATCGCTAAGCCTGTTATGGTGTGAGGGAGGTGGGGGGGAACCAGTTGGAGATCACCGTCTTGCGGCGACATGTTGCTCGAGCAACTCTGCATCAAAGTTAACGACGCTGAACCCCACCGTCGTTTGTCCCAGCATAGGCCCAAACGGTTGAGCCGACGACACGCAAAGGGAGCCGGTCGGCCGAGCGGATAGCACGCTGGACTTGTGATCCTGTGGTCCTGGGTTTGATCGAAGGCGCCGGCGAGAAACAATGGGCAGAGTTTCTTTCACCCTATGCCCCTGTTACCTAGCAGTAAAATAGGTACCTGGGTGTTAGTCAGCTGTCACGGGCTGCTTCCTGGGGGTGGAGGCCTGGTCGAGGACCGGGCCGCGGGGACACTAAAGCCCCCCAAAATCATCTCAAGATAACCTCAAGATAACCTCAAGATAGCTCAACAACCGTAGGCGGTGTTCGAGCACAGACGTACGGCGCAAATACGTCGTATTGCAACCTCTCCTCTCACTAATACGTCGTTTAAACGTAATAGACCAGGGACCAGATTCACAAAGCAGTTACGCAAGCACTTACGATCCTGTCCATATTTTCTCAATCTTTGGCGGCTTTGTTTACAATTATTAAACAGTTAATGAGCTCCGAAGCACCAGGAGGCTGTTTATAACAATAACAACAATTGATTGGCAAGTTTTCAACCTTGTACACTGTTTAATAATTGTAACCAATGCCGTCAAAGATTGAGGAAAGATGAACACGTTCGTAAGTACTTGCGTAACTGCTTCGTGAATATGGCTCCAGTACGTTAAAAAAATGGGACATAGGAGAACAAATTAGAGCACTGTGACATCGACGTTTTCTATTAATTGGCCTCGATTGGGTGGTTCATTGCGTTCGATCGTTTAGGCAACTTTAGGCAAAGCGAGAGAGCAAACCTGTCTTCATTAACACAGGCCGAAATGTTCGTTCATTTGTGCATGCGTCAACCACACCTGTTCGTCCAAGCGGCGGCCGACCCCAAAGAGGAATTCATTGTTGTTGTTTAAGATTCAGCTACAGGGAACAAAAAGTTCCAAGTAGCACGGGTTATGGTGAGCCCGTAGTTGACTTACCTAACTCAGGCTTTTAGAAAAGCTAAACTTATATATATCTTTACAATTTTATATAACTGAAAATCTTCAATTAATAAAGTTTTCGAATTGGCAGCGAAAAATAACTTGATGTTTAAAAGGGATAAATTCCAGTTACTTAGGAATGGAAAAAATAATGACCTTAAACATAATACAGAGTACAAGACACAATCAGATCTACCCGAAGTAGGAAAGCAACATCTAAAACATCTAGGAGTAATGATGCTTCACGCCCTAACACTTAGAGAGCATAATCAAGCAAATATAGTGTCAACTAGAAAAATTATAGGGTGGATTATGAGAACATTCAAATCCAGGGATTCCAACTCAATGCTCATACTATTCAAATCTCTTGTGTTGTTCCTCCTTGAGTACTGTTCTTTCCCCTTCAGAGCAGAAGAGATTGCTGAAATAGAGGGTCTAAGGAAAACATATACGGCACACATAGACACGATAAAGCACCTAAATTATTGGAACCGTCTCAAACCTCTCAAAATATGCTCCTTGGAAAGGAGACGAGAGAGATATCTCATAATATATACTTGGAAAATACTGGAAGGCCAGGTCCTAAATTTACCTACATATTGGAGTGAACGATATAGTAGGAAATTCAGAATAAAACCAGTGAAGAGCAAAGGTGCCATAGTCACAATCAGAGAACACTGAATTTCAGATATGATCTGAAATTCACAGATTCCTTCAGACACGCAAGTTATTCATAAATGCTAGTAAACCGCACGTAGATCACATAAATGCGACCGTGAACCGAGGTCACTACGTTCTGGGAACGTGGTGACCACGTTCTATGAACGTGGTGACCACGTTCACCAAACCACTCACCACAATGAAGACCCGCCAAACACACACCGAAACTACGACGTTGGTACAACGTTCGAACAAGTTTTAACACCTCCTAACCACATATAACAACCAATATAGCAAGTTGTAACAACGTTATAATACGTCATAAACACATTAAGCCAAGATGTAACAACTTTATTTCAAGTTGTAACAAGCGGAAAATAGAGACAGTTTCGGTTTGTGTTTCCAGGGGAGGCAGGTGTAGACGCTTGTAAACACCATGAAAGTACGATGAATGAATGTAGCAAACATAGTGGAGAGGGGTGCAAGGGGGGAGGGGGCGACTTGAAGGAGGTTAGCTGAGAATTTATAAGACTGGTTTGCATGTAGTTTCACTGGACAACTTTGATTTATGTATCTGACCAGTTTACTGCGTTTTTTTTATTTGCAATTGCATCAACAAACATCGTTTTGTTTATACACAAAGAAGGTGTGTTTACTGTCGCACTAAATGAGAAAATGATCTGTTGAAGTGTAGTATAATACAAGTACACTATTCAAAACATCTTTGCACAGGTGGCCAAGAATGAAAATACTTTCAAATAACCTAACCTAACCTAATCTAACCTAACTTAACCTAACCTAACCTCACATAACTTACCCTAACCTAACCTAACATAACCTAACCTAACTTACCCTAACCTAACCTAACATACCCTAACCTAACCTAACTTACCCTAACCTAACCTAACCTAACATAACCTAACATAACCTAACCAAACCTAACCTAACCTAACATACCCTAACCTAACCTAACTTACCCTAACCAAACTCACCATAACCTAACGTCTAATAGATGGATATGATTGATAAAGATTAGGCCACCCAAGACGTGGCACGGGCATGAATAGCCCGTATGTAATATATGAACTGTTATGTATGCATGTAATTGAACTTATATATGATGGGCACCGTCCTGTATTCATCAGGGCACCTGGGATAAAGATGGTTAGTAATCGTAAGTGTTTGCTTCCAGATTTACGATACCAATGACTTACGATACCACTGTCTTACGATGCCACTGGCGTGTAATACCCGTTTGACATTTTCAGTTGCAGTCAACTTCCTACAGTAACATTAAAGCATAATATTAGGTAAGTTAAGTTAATATTAAGTTAACATAAGTTAATATTAAGTTAACATAAGTTAATATTAATATTAACACTCTACGTAACGTCCTAAATGACGATTCCATCAGACGTGTAGCTATGTGACTCTCGATGATCATGTGATGGTGATGAATACGCGGGGGGGGGGGGGGGGAATCATCACGTGTTGATCAATAAGAGTGTGGACCCATCTTGCAAGGGGAGGGGGGGGCTTGAACATCGAATGCAAAGACTGAAAATGTTTAATTAAGCATTAACGTGGCAGGCGATGAGTCACAATAACGTGGCTGAAGTATGTTGACCAGACCACACACTAGAAGTTGAAGGGACGACGACGTTTCGGTCCGTCCTGGACCGAAACGTGTTTAGTGAACGTGGCGTTCACTAAACATCACTCCGCTTGACTTGACGTGAAATGTCTCAGAGTTGCCGACTTCTAAACGAGTGACGGATATTAATTGCTGGTTTGCAATAGCACCGTTCGCAACGCGTTCACTACAATCACGTCAAGTTTCTCTCAGTTATACCCCCCCCAAAAAAAAAACAGGAATGAATTCAACAAATCCACAAGGGCCGTGACGAGGATTCGAACTTGTGCATCCAAGAGCATCCCAGACGCTGCCTTAAACGTCTGAGGCAGCGTCTGGGATGCTCTCGGACGCAGGTTCGAATCCTCGTCACGGTCCTTGTGGATTTGTTCATTTGATGCATCTCGTTATTGTGATCTCTGTGTGCAAGGAATGAATTTCATGTAAATTTGCTGCAAACATGATTTAAATCGCGATATTTTGGTAAAATCCTAAGATTCATTACGTATATAAATTCAGATTTTTCGTGATTCAAATTTATTTAATTTTATTTTGGACCTTCCTTTATGTGCAAGTTTTCCTAAATGATATTTAACAAGCTTATTTTTTTTAAGCGCTAGTCTCCTAGAATTTGTGCATGCAAATGCATTTCTCGCATGTCGATAAACGTCAAATTCTGCGACAAGAACCAAGTTGGGTACACTGTTTTCAGCACCTCGAGAAATTGAAAATCCACCTTTTAAGACCAAAACCTTTTTCTCTTTAGCTTTAATGAAGTTCTCTTCTTTTCGACACCGTTCATGCTTCAGCTGGAAAGCCAAAGATTATGCTGATCGCTGAGACCAGACTAACCTAATTCTCTCTAAACTCCAAGTCTGAACGCAACATATGTGAACCAAAGTTTTCACCACGGTATATGTTGAGCTGGGCCACAGGATCTATCCTTTAGTTTACAGTGAACTCAGTGAGTTTTAATTTAATTGGGGGTTTACAATACACTTAATTGGGTTCATACATTATTTCATTGGATTTACACAACACTTAACTTGGTGTACACTTTAAGGCACGGAGAGAGGGGATTCAGGGAGGGCATTTAGGATTCATGTTACGGAATTAGTAACGATAACGACAGAGACCATGAACAAAACCCACCAGACGGTTTTGACGAGAAGTTACTGCTCTTAAAATATTGGAAAGAATTTCTTAGTGAAAAAGAAACATGTAACACTGTAAATGGCTGAAAGTCTCTCTTCCCCTCACACCCCCCTTCATCCCAAATCCTTATCCTGACCCCCTTCCAAGTGCCTATATAGATGCAATGATTTGGCGCTTCTCAAGATAGTTCCCTTCCCTAATGCCACCTGGGAAGAAAGATTAGCAACAGATACTATTCACCTGGGCTCTAGGTTGCTCGAACCTTGAAACCCCCCCCCCCACGTGTGTGTGTGTGTGTGTACTCACCTAATGAGTGAGTACACACACACAGCGTCTGTGTGTGTGTGTGTGTGTGTGTGTGTGTGTGTGTGTGTGTGTGTGTGTGTGTGTGTGTGTGTGTGTGTATGTGTACTCACCTAATTGTACTCACCTAATTGTGCTTGCGGGGGTTGAGCTTTGGCTCTTTGGTCCCGCCTCTCAACTGTCAATCAACTGGTGTACAGATTCCTGAGCCTACTGGGCTCTATCATATCTACATTTGAAACTGTGTATGGAGTCAGCCTCCACCACATCACTTCCTAGTGCATTCCATTTATTAACTACTCTGACACTGAAAAAATTCTTTCTAACGTCTCTGTGGCTCATCTGGGTACTAAGTTTCCACCTGTGTCCCCTTGTTCGTGTCCCACCCGTGCTGAAGAGTTTGTCTTTGTCCACCCTGTCAATTCCCCTGAGAATTTTGTAGGTGGTTATCATGTCTCCCCTTACTCTTCTGTTTTCCAGGGATGTGAGGTTCAGCTCCTTTAACCTTCTTTAATGTGTGTGTGTGTGTGTGTGTGTGTGTGTGTGTGTGTGTGTGTGTGTGTGTGTGTGTGTGTGTGTGTGTGTGTGTACTCACCTAATTGTACTCACCTAATTGTGCTTGCGGGGGTTGAGCTCTGGCTCTTTGGTCCCGCCTCTCAACCGTCAATCAACTGGTGTACAGATTCCTGAGCCTATTGGGCTCTATCATATCTACATTTGAAACTGTGAATGGAGTCAGCCTCCACCACATCACTTCCTAATGCATTCCATTTGCTAACTACTCTGACACTGAAAAAGTTCTTTCTAACGTCTCTGTGGCTCATTTGGGTACTCAGCTTCCACCTGTGTCCCCTTGTTCGCGTCCCACCAGTGTTGAAAAGTTCATCCTTGTTTACCCGGTCGATTCCCCTGAGGATTTTGTAGGTTGTGATCATGTCCCCCCTTACTCTTCTGTCTTCCAGTGTCGTGAGGTGCATTTCCCGCAGCCTTTCCTCATAACTCATGCCTCTTAGTTCTGGGACTAGTCTAGTAGCATACCTTTGGACTTTTTCCAGCTTCGTCTTGTGCTTGACAAGGTACGGGCTCCATGCTGGGGCCGCATACTCCAGGATTGGTCTTACATATGTGGTGTACAAGATTCTGAATGATTCCTTACACAGGTTCCTGAACGCCGTTCTGATGTTAGCCAGCCTCGCATATGCCGCAGACGTTATTCTCTTTATGTGGGCTTCAGGAGACAGGTTTGGTGTGATATCAACTCCTAGATCTTTCTCTCTGTCTGTTTCATTAAGTACTTCATCTCCTATTCTGTATCCTGTGCCTGGCCTCCTGTTTCCACTGCCTAGTTTCATTACTTTGCATTTACTCGGGTTGAACTTCAACAGCCATTTGTTGGACCATTCACTCAGTCTATCCAGGTCATCTTGTAGCCTCCTACTATCATCCTCTGTTTCAATCCTCCTCATAATTTTTGCATCGTCGGCAAACATTGAGAGGAACGAATCTATACCCTCTGGGAGATCATTTACATATACCAGAAACAGTATAGGTCCAAGGACTGACCCCTGCGGGACTCCACTTGTGACGTCTCGCCAATCTGAGACCTCACCCCTCACACAGACTCGTTGTCTCCTGTTGCTTAGGTATTCCTCTATCCACCGGAGTACCTTCCCTCTCACTCCAGCCTGCATCTCCAACTTTCGCACTAGCCTCTTGTGTGGCACTGTATCAAAGGCTTTCTGACAATCCAAAAATATGCAGTCTGCCCACCCTTCTCTTTCTTGCCTTATTTTTGTTGCCTGGTCGTAGAATTCAAGTAACCCTGTGAGGCAGGACCTGCCATCCCTGAACCCATGCTGATGCTGTGTTACAAAGTTCCTTCGCTCCAGATGCTCCACTAGTTTTTTTCGCACAATCTTCTCCATCAGCTTGCATGGTATGCAGGTTAGGGACACTGGCCTGTAGTTCAGTGCCTCCTGTCTATCCCCTTTCTTGTATATCGGGACTACGTTAGCTGCTTTCCAAATATCTGGCAGTTCCCCTGTTGCCAGTGATTTGTTATACACTATGGAGAGTGGTAGGCTCAGTTCTCTTGCTCCTTCCTTTAGAACCCAAGGGGAGATTCCATCTGGGCCTATAGCCTTCGTCACGTCCAACTCTAGTAAACACTTCCTTACTTCCCCACTGGTAATCTCAAACTCTTCCAGTGGTTCCTGGTTAGCTATTCCCTCACTTACCTCTGGAATTTCTCCTTGTTCTAAGGTGAAGACCTCCTGGAATTTCTTATTCAATTCCTCACACACTTCCTTGTCATTTGTAGTGAATCCTTCCGCCCCTATCCTTAATCTCATAACCTGTTCCTTTACTGTTGTTTTTCTCCTAATGTGGCTATGCAACAATTTAGGCTGAGTCTTTGCCTTGCTTGCGATGTCATTTTCGTATTGTCTTTCTGCCTCTCTTCTCATCCTGACATATTCATTCCTGGCATTCTGGTATCTTTCTCTGCTCTCCAGTGTCCTGTTATTCCTATAGTTTCTCCATGCCCTTTTACTTTGCTGCTTAGCTAGCCTACATCTTTGATTAAACCATGGGTTTCTCATCTTCATTTCTCTGTTTTCCTTTTGGACTGGGACAAACTTGTTTGCTGCGTCCTTGCACTTCTGCGTGATGTAATCCATCATATCTTGGGCCGTCTTTCCCCTGAGCTCTGTTTCCCATGCTATATCTGTTAGGAATTTTCTTATCCCCTCATAGTTTCCCTTTCGGTATGCTAACCTTTTGGTTTCGGTATCCCTCCTCGAGTTCAATAACCCTTCTTCAATCAAGTACTCAAACACCAGTACACTGTGGTCGCTCATTCCTACTGGGTCCTCAAAACCGATTTCTCTTATGTCGGAGTCGTTCAGAGTGAAGACTAGGTCGAGTCTCGCTGGTTCGTCATTGCCTCTCATCCTTGTGGGTTCTCCGACATGCTGCGTTAAAAAGTTGCTTGTCACCACCTCCAATAGTTTGGCTCTCCACGTATCCTCGCCTCCATGCGGTTCCTTGTTCTCCCAGTCAATCTTTCCGTGATTGAAGTCGCCCATGATGAGCAGGTGGGATCTATTTCTACAGGCAGCAGAGGCTGCCCTCTCAATTATAGTGTTAACTGCCTTGTTGTTGTTTTCATACTCTTGACTGGGTCTCCTGTCATTTGGTGGAGGGTTGTATATTACTGCTACTACTATTCTTGGTCCTCCCATTGTTATGGTGCCTGCTATGTAGTCTCTGAACTCCTCACAGCCCGGGATGGCTATCTCCTTAAAACTCCATTCCCTTCTCATGAGTAGGGCCACTCCGCCTCCTCCTCTACCTTCCCTCTCTTTCCTTATTACTGTATACTCCTGGGGAAACACGGCATTCGTTATGATTCCAGAGAGTTTTGTTTCAGTGAGTCCGATTACATCTGGGTTAACTTCTTGTGCTCTTTCCCTTAGTTCACTTGTCTTGCTTGTGATCCCATCTATGTTCGAGTACATCACCCTGAAACTGACTCTCTTCTGCTTCTTTTCTGGGGGGGACCTTTGGGATCTGGGGTGAGTGGGAGCTGGGGGGACCTGGCACGGGGGGATTGGTGGAGGAGGGAGGGCTTGGGGTGGTGGGGGAGAGGGGGAGGGTACAGGGTGTGGATAAGAGGGGGAGGGTACAGGGGGTGGATAAGAGGGGGGAGCGTACAGGGGGTGGATAAGAGGGGGAGGGTACAGGGGGTGGGTAAGAGAGGGAGGGTTGGGGAAGCATGGGGGGAGGAGAGGCTGTGGGGGATAGGGGAGATGGGGGGGCTTGGGGGGAGAGAAAAGGGTGGAGGGCTTGGGGGGCGTGGGGGAAAAGGGAGGGCTGAGGTGGGTGAGGAAGAGGGGAGGGTTTAGGGGAGTGGGGGAGAGGGGAAGACTTAGGTGGGGTGGGGGAGAGTGGGGGGCTTAGGGGGGAGGGGGAGAAGGGAGGGCATGGGGGTGGGAGAGATGGGAAGGCATGTGGGAGAAGGGAGGGCATGGGGGATGGGGGGGAAGGGAGGTCCTGGGGAGAGGGGTGAGGGGAAGAAGGGGGGTGAGTGGGGGGAGGGGGGTGGGTGGGGGGAGGGTGCCCTAGGTGGGTACTTAGTGGGGGGCTGACAGGGGATGGGGCAGGTTGGGTGTCTGTTGGGTAGAATTTGGGGGTGGTGCCCCAGTCCCCAGTTGGTGGTGTGTGTGTGTGTGTGTGTGTGTGTGTGTGTGTGTGGTTGAAACTCTTTATTAGCAATAGATAATAAGCCTCGGTGACTTAATGTTGGAAGTATAAAGTATTGAGTGGTCCAAAAACAGACGAGACAAAACATACGATTTCGTTAAAAAAATTGTTTACACACAAGTGATAAAATAGCATATGAAATTCTAAACAAATCTGAGGACTGTTTAATAACGAACAAAGATTATATCTTCATTTTCGTTAAATTACAGAGAATTATAATGATTATTTCTCTCACCAATCCAATATCATTTCTTTCTTTGCTATAGTACATATATAATAATTTCTCTTTAAGATTAGTATTTATAAGGATAATATCTTCCCCTGAATTTAGATCTTATAATCTTACACTGTTATAAACAGTTATTTATCACAGGAATTACAAAGACTTACTGAAGTCATTATATTTCTTTCACATTTTTCATTTATTTTTTTTTTGGAATGGTCTGGCAACCAGCAGTTTTTTTTTTTAGGTTTAAATGTGGTTCCCCAATCCCTTGCTGACCTGAACCAATGAAACAACCTATATGAAATAGATATTAAAGCATTACTTACTGAATTATATACGTATAAGAGAAGAAAATCTGAGCTTTGATGCATAGTTAGGATATATTTTTTTAATAATTGAAAAAAATAAATAATATCCTTATATAAATTAGTATTTAGTAATTGTGAGTTGTTTAAAGCAAGAAAGTGTTGCTGAGTTATGACTTGGGAAGAGGAGGAGGAGGTAGAAGGTAGATGGAAGGAGGTAGATGATGGGAGGAAGTAGATAATGGGAGGAAGTAGACAATGGGAGGAAGTAGATAATAGAGTGAAAGAATAGCCTGGGAGAAATAGAACACTCGTAAAATTAATTACTTAGATACTCCTTCGAAAAATCGGTGCTACAAATTTTTACAAATCATTCATTCAAAGTCGTAATTTATCGATGTAGATCAATTGCAAAGCTGCAACTCCCCACGTGGAAGCCCCATCTAGCCGTAGACCTATACATATAACGCATTCAGCCCCCCCTTCCTTCAGTATGCTACCCACAAAGGCTCGAAAACTGATTTCGAACCCATTTCCATTTCTTTCTTTATTATGCACCCCATACCCATCCCGTGGGCGGTGGTGGAAAGGGTTACAGAGGCGCATAATCAGCTCAGAAACTGAACCACCTAGTTCAACAAGACGCTGTGGGAACCGCCGAGGCTGTTAGTGCTGTAGGGAGGTATAAGATTTCCTGCACTCAGCATCTTTCACTCTCCTTGAGAACAAACTCGCTTCACTCGCGGGTTCAACAGTCAAACGGCTTATCCTGGATATGTGTTGCACATAATTGAGGTGTTCACCTATGTTCATTACAACTTCCACTCGTTCAGTTCCATTATCTCTCCTCGCTATCTATTTAAGTACAAATTTGGCTACTCTCTTGTCTCTCACCCTCCTTGGGCTTGACCTCTCCTTCTTATTCTCCTCCTTACCTTGTAATAGGTAGGTTGAGAGGAGTGTTTGCTCACCTATTTGTACTCACCTATTTGTTCTTACTGGGGGGGGGAGGGGGAGGCTTGAGATGTATCTATTTGGTCCTGTTCCTCACTATTTCAACCGATAGATTGCAGGTTCCCGAGACTCTTTGTCACTATTTTATCTATATTTGATGGTGTGAATAGAAACTGTCTCATTCTTTCAATTTCTTAGCGCACTTAAATGTTGACAACTCTAATTCTGAACAAAAAAGAAACTTTTTCTGATATCTCTGTGGCTTATTGGGGTATCTAGATGCTACTTATGTCCCCTGGTTCGAGATAGCAGGGAAGACAGGTAGATATCCATTCGAAAGTCTGTTTTTGTCTCGATTTCCTTCGGATTTAAGTGAAAATCACGTCTATAATGATTATTATCTCTAACAGTAGAGGTGAGTAGCACTTAAGTTTAGTCTTTCCTTGTAACTCTTGCCTCTCAGGTCTGAATCTAGTCTCGTGGCATATCTCTAGACTTTATCAAGCCTAGTTTTATATTTGTATCCCATAGAGTACTCTACGGTGATCAGATCTCTCTCCTACTCTTTCTCTCTCTCTCTCTCTCTCTCTCTCTCTCTCTCTCTCTCTCTCTCTCTCTCTCTCTCTCTCTCTTTTCCACTCTCTCCTTTCCCCCTCCCCATTCTTATTTCTCACTCCTCTCTTCCCCTAACACCCTCTCTCCTCTCTTCTCCCTAACCCCCTCTCCACCCATCATCGTCCTCTCTTAACCTTTTATTCTCTTCTAAAAGAGCCGCAGGTTCGGTCAATTCAATGAGTCCATTTCCTCTTGCTTCCTGTTACATTTATTTGTAATTGTTTACTAATTATTCCTCCACAATCTTTACTTTTAGCATATTCCATTTCTTAACAGCTCTTGTGCTGGTGAAGCTCTTCTGAAATCCTTACGAATGATTTCGTTCTCAAGTCTGACATGTTAGCGAACATGTCTTCAGTGTTTGAGCTTTACATTTCCCTAAATATTGCCTCTCTCTCTCTTTCTGAACGAGAGAGAGAGAGAGAGAGAGAGAGAGAGAGAGAGAGAGAGAGAGAGAGAGAGAGAGAGAGAGAGAGAGAGAGAGAGAGAGAGAGAGAGAGAGAGGGAGTGTCTTGCTGCTACCTGTTGAGAAAGTATCCAGTGTCACTCGACGGGGTGTTGGATGAGTGCGTGTGTGAGTGTGTGTGGAGTGTGTGTGAAGGGCGTCTGTTCGCGGAGGTAAAAGTTTGAGAGAGAAGGGGCGGAATCAAATCAAGGTTTGGTAAAGTTAAGTAGCCGTGTCTAGACCAGCACTCAAGAACCTCACTGAAGAGGCAGAGGACGCCCCATAGATTAGGAAGAAACGGGTTGCAGGGGAGTTGAGGAGAAGTTGCTAGAGTCTTCTTGATAGTTGATTAAGGTTGCGGGAGGCATCTGAGACGTCGAGAAAGGCTGTGGCAGGCATCTGGAGAGTTGATTGAGTTACGATGGACCTCTTGGGAGTTGAATAATGGATAAACAGTGAACCGCATCGACGTTGATTGCTCCGTCAGAACTGCATAGAGCTGAAGGAAGTTACGAACCTGCAAAGAGGTGATTCAATCATGTCAGGTACTGCTAGGTCTCTCATCATCTTATTTTCTCTCCTTTTCTGTTTCGTACATTCTTGTAAGTTGTGTATGTTATTCTTGAAGGAAACTTTACCATATAATAATGCTTATTTTCTTGGTCAATTTACACTTTGCTGTTCTTAGCGAGATTTATATATGTTTTACGAATTTTCCTTTCACTTATAAATCTGTTTTTGTTGATGGATATTTTCCTGAGGGTATTATAAATGAGTAGTGAGTGACTCTTGCTACCGTACGCAAGGTTCTCTAACAGCAAAACTGACACAAAACTAAATTTTGTTGGGAATTTCCTGGGAATATGTTTTCACTCTAATGGTATATATCTTTACTATAAATGAGGCATACATTTGCACTACAGAGCAGACGTACGTCTTCACTAAATAGGCAGACATTCCTCTTCACTAAATAGGCAAACATCCTCACTTTAGAAGCATATGCCTTCGACAAAGAGGCACAAGTCTTCACTTTGGAGGGGCATGTTTTCACTACAGAGGAGGCATCAATGCCATCTTAAAGTATGGGCACACTGGGCAGTACCCCATGGGGACCTCTGAGATTCTAGGGGGCCCATGCTGCCCTATTGTTCACGAGAAATCACTTGAGCAGATGATGCCCCATCAGTACCCACATGCCCAGGCGGTACATTGCTACTAGATGGTGGAATACGTCTTAAGATGGGTGGCAAAGAGAGTGCGCTGATGATACACAGGTTTCGTAAACGGGCACTTAAAATGCTTCATGAATCCTGGCCTTTCGAAGGGCAGCATTTTGCATCGTCATCACACTCTGCAACTGTTCGGAAATCTTCAAGAACCCGACAAACGACTCTTGAACCTCTCTTCAGTCGCTTGATGCTCCCCCCCACTCTTCCCGTTTTCTTAAGATGAATTGCAAGAGACATATGAATCGAATTAACATATCGCTGCTTGGGGGGTGTAGTTGGGAAAGAGTGTGTAGGGGTTTTGAAGGGAAGGGGGAGAGTGGGAAAGAAGGGGGAATTGGGGGGAGGGGGGGGGGGGAATAAAAGGGGTTGGGGATGGTTTTTTTTTTCCCTGGCCCATGGCCGATGTATTTGCTATTTGTACCTGTAGGATTGAAGTGCTGGTTCTTCAACCTCTTCTTTCTAACCATCGGTTGTTTGCTATACCGACTCCCGACCTATTTTTGCCCTATTATATCTACTACACATATTTGACTCTAACACACACACACACACACACACACACACACACACACACACACACACACACACACACACACACACACACACACACACACACACACACACACACATCCGAAGGATGCAGTCTCTAGTAGCTGTCTATCAGATACTTATTTGCTGCTAGGTGAACAGGGACATCAGGTGAACATCAGAGACTGCCAATTTGTTTCTGCCTCGGCCAGGAATCAAACTACGGGCTCTTAGGACTACGACCCCAGAGCGCTGTCCACTCAGCTGCGTATGCCTGTGTACTCACCTAGTTGTACTCACCTAGTTGTGTTTGCGGGGGTTGAGCTCTGGCTCTTTGGTCCCGCCTCTCAACCGTCAATCAACAGGTGTACAGATTCATGAGCCTATCGGGCTCTGTCATATCTACACTTGAAACTGTGTATGGAGTGAGCCTCCACCACATCACCCCCTAATGCATTCCATTTGTCAACCACTCTGACACTAAAAAAGTTCTTTCTAATATCTCTGTGGCTCATTTGGGCACTCAGTTTCCACCTGTGTCCCCTTGTGCGTTTTCCCCTTGTGTTAAATAGACTGTCTTTATCTACCCTATCAATCCCCTTCAGAATCTTGAATGTGGTGATCATGTCCCCCCTAACTCTTCTGTCTTCCAGCGAAGTGAGGTTTAATTCCCGTAGTCTCTCCTCGTAGCTCATACCTCTCAGCTCGGGTACTAGTCTGGTGGCAAACCTTTGAACCTTTTCCAGTTTAGTCTTATCCTTGACTAGATATGGACTCCATGCTGGGGCTGCATACTCCAGGATTGGCCTGACATATGTGGTATACAAAGTTCTGAATGATTCTTTACACAAGTTTCTGAATGCCGTTCGTATGTTGGCCAGCCTGGCATATGCCGCTGATGTTATCCGCTTGATATGTGCTGCAGGAGACAGGTCTGGCGTGATATCAACCCCCAAGTCTTTTTCCTTCTCTGACTCCTGAAGAATTTCCTCTCCCAGATGATACCTTGTATCTGGCCTCCTGCTCCCTACACCTATCTTCATTACATTACATTTGGTTGGGTTAAACTCTAACAACCATTTGTTCGACCATTCCTTCAGCTTGTCTAGGTCTTCTTGAAGCCTCAAACAGTCCTCTTCTGTTTTAATCCTTCTCATAATTTTAGCATCGTCCGCAAACATTGAGAGAAATGAATCGATACCCTCCGGGAGATCATTTACATATATCAGAAACAAGATAGGACCGAGTACAGAGCCCTGTGGGACTCCACTAGTGACTTCACGCCAATCGGAGGTCTCACCCCTCACCGTAACTCTCTGCTTCCTATTGCTTAGATACTCCCTTATCCACTGGAGCACCTTACCAGCTACACCTGCCTGTCTCTCCAGCTTATGTACCAGCCTCTTATGCGGTACTGTGTCAAAGGCTTTCCGACAATCCAAGAAAATGCAGTCCGCCCAGCCCTCTCTTTCTTGCTTAATCTGTGTCACCTGATCGTAGAATTCTATCAAGCCTGTAAGGCAAGATTTACCCTCCCTGAATCCATGTTGGCGATTTGTCACGAAGTCCCTTCTCTCCAGATGTGTTACCAGGTTTTTTCTCACGATCTTCTCCATCACCTTGCATGGTATACAAGTCAAGGACACTGGCCTGTAGTTCAGTGCCTCTTGTCTGTCGCCCTTTTTGTATATTGGGACCACATTCGCCGTCTTCCATATTTCTGGTAGGTCTCCCGTCTCTAGTGACTTACTATACACTATGGAGAGTGGCAGGCAAAGTGCCTCTGCACACTCTTTCAGTACCCATGGTGAGATCCCATCTGGACCAACAGCCTTTCTAACATCCAGATCCAGCAGGTGTCTCTTGACCTCCTCTCTCGTAATTTCGAACTCCTCCAAGGCCGCCTGGTTTACCTCCCTTTCTCCTAGCACAGTGACCTCACCCTGTTCTATTGTGAAGACCTCCTGGAACCTCTTGTTGAGTTCCTCACACACCTCTCTGTCATTCTCTGTATACCTGTCCTCGCCTGTTCTAAGTTTCAATACCTGTTCTTTCACTGTTGTTTTCCTTCTGATGTGACTGTGGAGTAGCTTTGGTTCGGTCTTGGCTTTGTTTGCTATATCATTTTCAAAATTTTTCTCTGCTTCTCTTCTCACCCTGACGTACTCATTCCTGGTTCTCTGGTATCTCTCTCTGCTTTCTGGTGTTCTGTTATTCCAGAAGTTCCTCCACGCCTTTTTGTTCAGTTTCTTCGCTTCCATACATGCCCTATTATACCATGGATTCTTCTGTTGCTTCTCGGATTTTTCCCTTTGGGCCGGGATGAACCTGTTTACTGCCTCCTGACACTTTTGGGTAACATAGTCCATCATACCCTGTACAGACTTGTCTCTGAGGTCTGTGTCCCAAGGTATTTCACTTAGGAAACTTCTCATCTGTTCATAATTCCCCTTTCGGTATGCCAGCCTTTTGATTCCTAGTTCTTTTTGGGGGGAGATAAGTCCTAGCTCTACCAGGTACTCAAAGTTCAATACACTGTGGTCACTCATTCCCAAGGGCGCTTCCATCTTAACTTCCCTTATATCCCATTCATTTAGGGTAAATATCAAATCAAGTATTGCTGGTTCATCTTCTCCTCTCATTCTTGTTGGTTCTTTGGTGTGCTGGCTTAGAAAGTTTCTTGTTGCCACGTCCAGCAGCTTAGCTCTGTGTGTGTGTGTGTGTGTGTGTGTGTGTGTGTGTGTGTGTGTGTGTGTGTGTGTGTGTGTGTGTGTATTCACCTAGTTGTGCTTGCGAGGGTTGAGCTCTGGCTCTTTCGGCCCGCCTCTCAACTGTCAATCAATCAACCCATTCCCCCCCCCCCTCAGTAAACCGCCCGTAACAACTGTCTAACTCCCAGGTACCTATTTACTGCTAGTTGAACAGGAGTATCGGGGTGAAAGAAACCCTGCCCATTTACTTCCTCCTCAGCCGGAGATCGATCCCCGCACCCTAGGACTACGAATCCCGAGTGCTGTCCACTCAGCCGTCAGACCCTCATGACGCGCGCATGCGTGCGTGTTCACCAGATGTATTATCCTTGATTTGCGTATGTTCTTTATCACAATAGTGACGAAAAAGACGCCCGCAATCATTTTTAAAGCGACAATCATCTTTAAAGCGACAATCATCTTTAAAGCGACAATCATCTTTACAGCAACATTTAAAGCGACTCTGTTCTCCCACAGCGCACAATAGACTGCGCTGCGCATTCCCTGTATATCGCTATCACATCTATCGTCATCCTTTCGCTTTAATCAACAACATTATATTCGCTTGCAAAAATATTTGCATACTCATTGCTCTGGTTTGCAAATAAAACCAGTTTTTTTTCTTTTAAATCAGTTAAGTCGGTAATCTTCCATTAAATAAACTGTCAGTTCTTTATTAGTTTCCCATCTTAATTCGCTAATTATCGCTCCTAATAAGCGCAGTTACCGCTGTTCTCTTAATCATAAACGCGCTCTCTTGCACTCATTCATCCCCAGGGCATATTTTTGTATTTTTAATTAACTGCTTTCATTATCTTCGTTCGCTAAATCACCTACAGCCTCGTTAACGGTGCAAAACGGCCCGTTCGCCTCCGTCTAAAGTGGAGCTGTCTAGCTCAAGACACTCTGCCTACCTTCTCTCACCCCTCACCCCTCTTCCCTCACCCCTCTTCCCTCACCCCTCACCCCTCTTCTCTCACCCCTCCCTTCCTCCCTCCATCGTATGTTTGATCAGGTGAAATACATGCCAAGAGGTCGGGGGTCGGAGGGGGGGGGGGAGGGGTGTCAAGGACGTGGGAGAGAAAGTAGAGCAAGAGGACGCGAGGAACAGGAGGAAGGAGGAGCAGGAAGAGGCTATATAGGAGGTGTTCCTCGCCGGCGCCGGGAATGGAACCCGGGTTACAGGATTACGTGTCCAGCGTGCTGTCCCCTCAGCCACCGGCGCCTCACACAATCACCTCAAGAACAAGGGACGAGAGAGAGGAGGAAGAGGAGAAGAACTCACCTGTCAGACTTTGAAAAAGAAAACATAAAAAAATAGAAGAATTTGCGATGAATTTATACTTTTTTTTACACAATCATAAATGCTAACAAATTACCTGGTTCTTAAGAGGTAAAATTAACAATGACAATTTATTATTATTATTAACATCTTTATTGACAAAACTAATTACAATTTTGCTTAATCTGAGGATTTTGATAGTCTTATTAAAGTGAGGATAATGCTGGTATTCACTGTCACGCAGGACAGAGGGTCATACATAAGACAATAGGCCTAAACTGTAGGCTGAAGCACATATATATCATGGTTACAATCAATGTTTTAATGTATGGATATGTGAAAACAACTTTCTACTAATTAACGTGAATGGAGAAGAACGATACATTAAAATTATACAACGCAAAGCTGTCTGCAGCGAGCGTTGAAGCTCATATTGTAGGTTGACCAGACAACACACTAGAAGTTGAAGGGACGACGACGTTTGACGAAGGGACTTCTAGTGTGTGGTCTGGTCAACATACTTCAGCCACGTTATTGTGACTTATCGCCTCATATTGTAGGTTGGAGATGAATTACCTAGAGTCCAAAGAACCATGAAAAAAAACTCTTCTTATAAACTACTCATAAAGACCTCTCAAAGACTTTTCAGTGTCTGTATATGTGAACTGATGACTGATTCTTCAGGGTGGATGGAATGAATATATTGTGAGGATGAGTTGAACAATTAGCAACAGAACTTAAACACCAAACCTAACCTAACCCAACCTAACCTAAACACCAAATCAAACCTTACCTAACCTAAGCTAACCTAAACACCAAATCTAACCTTACCTAACCTAACCTAGCCTAACCTAAACACCAAACCTAACCTAACCTAACCCTATCTTACCTTACCTAACCTAACCTAGCCTAACAGAACCTAAACACCAAATCTAACCCTACCTAACCTAACCTAACAGAACCTAAACACCAAACCTAACCTAATCTAACCCTAACTATAAGCCAAATTCCGACATATATTCAGTCATATTTGCGAAAGTACCAGTTCTAAATACACAGTTCGTTAAAATTGATGAATGCGCTTGCGGGGTCGGCCGCGCCTCGAACCAACACCAGCCTGAGGGCAGTCTGTCATATATCGCTAAACTGATTACGATGACAAAGGAGCTCATTAGCACCCAAGTACCTCAACCACCTGCTGCCTGCTAATTAAAGAATAGGTGTAAGTTAGGTACATTATCGGGTTGCGGATCTTTTTGGTCATGTTAAATGATAAATATATATAGATCATTTGATTTTAGATTATGTCTCTTAGTGTAATTTGTAAGTTCTAGATAGGTTGGCTTTACGGATGAGTTGGATTACCAACTCCTGTTTTAACGGGGCTCATTGTGCGTGTAATTTACTATTTATATCAGCAGAATCGAGCTATTAGCTCTTGGACCCGCCTTTCTAATTAATATATTTTGCCTCTATTATGTCTACTACTTATATTTCTCATACATACACACACACACACATGGTCATTGCGGGATCAAAGAGCCAGAGCTCAACCCCTTCAAGCACAACTTTAGGTGAATATACACACATCCCCAGGAAGCAGCCTGTAGCAGCTGTCTAACTCCCAGGTACCTATTTACTGCTAGGTGAACAGGTCCACCAGGTTGAAAGAAACTCTGCCCATTTGTTTCTGCCTCTGCCGGGGAACGAAACCGGGCACTTAGAACTACGACCCCAGATCGCTGTCCACTCAACCGCGAGGACCCCCTTAGCCTGTGTGTGTGTATTCACCTAGTTGTATTCACCTAGTTGTGCTTGCGGGGGTTGCGCTCTGCTTTTTCGGACCCCTTCTTAACTGTCAAACAATCAACTGTTATTAACTACTATTCCCCCCCCCCCACACAGGAAGTAGCCCGTAACAGCTGTCTAACTCCCAGGTACCTATTTACTGATAGGTAAAAGGGGCATCAGGGTGAAAGAAACTCTGCCCATTTTATTTCTCTCATCAGTCGCATGTACTCTTCCTGCTAATGGTCACGCGACAGACGTGACATCGCTGGATTACGTCGAGCGCAGGCTAGACACACATACGAATGAATTTTGGGTAGATAGGAGCTACATCCTATAGGCTAATAGACCTTCTGCTGTTTCCTTAGTTCACATGTTGTAATGTTATCTTACGAAACTGAATTAACCTTTTTGCATTTCTTTCCTAGAGGGCGAACTTTCCCAGGCAACAGTTACAAGGAGGATTGCTTTGTCGTCGCTGGCTGGGTGTTGACTCTCTCGGAGAGTCGTCACTTCCGCCTCATGACTGCCTGTTCATGACACTTCTCTCTCTCAAGTTAATAAAACAACTGTAAAAAAAATAAAACAAAATTGACACAGCTCTCGGGATTATCTTTCGCTATATAAATTCATCATTCAAGAATAAAGGCCCAGAGGAATGTAAGGTTTTTCAAGTGTTCTAGTTGTGTGCCATTAAGACGTTCAGGTGCCAAAATTACCTCATTATTTAGCACGGGCTCACCATAGCCCGTGCTACCTGGAACTTAATAATAAGTTCCATTAATAACTTAATGATTCGCTTAATACTTAAGCGAATCTTAAGCGAAACAACAAAACAACCTTATTAGGCATCTTCTTGAGGTTGTCTTGAGAGGATTTCGGGGCTTAGCGTCCCCGCGGCCCGGTCATCGACCATGCCGGGGCTGGTCGATGACCGGACGTTGACCGATACAACGGACGTCCGTCCGTTGACTAGTGCCGTTCATCCGTTGATTAGTGCCGTCCGTCCGTTGATTAATGCCATCCGACCGCTGATTAGTGCCGTCCGTCATTAGTGATTAGTGACGTCCGTCCGTTGACCGGCACTGAATCTCATCAGTGATTCATTGAACAAAACACACACACACACACACACACACACACACACACACACACACACACACACACACACACACACACAAACACACACACACACACACACACACACACACACACACACACACACACACACAAACACACACACACACACACACACACACACACACACACACACACACACACACACAAATAAAAAATAAACGCGTGTTTGTTTTCCTGATTTTAGCTTCACGTCCTTTGCCTTGTCCGCTGAATTACAAACAGCTTTAATGCCTTATCAGCCAACCTCTCCTCTTACAAAGAACGTCGCATTTCGGACGTACGCGTTACATACACGTCATCAGCCAGATTCACGAAGCAGTTACGGAAATACTTACGAACCTGTACATCTTTCCTCAATCTTTGACGGCTTTGGTTACATTTATTAAACAGTTTACAAGCATGAAAACTTGCCAATCAACTGTTGTTATTGTTATAAACAGTCTCCTGGTGCTTCGGAGCTCATTAACTGTTTAATAATTGTAAACAAAGCCGCCAAAGATTGAGAAAAGATGTACAGGTTCGTAAGTGCTCGTGTAACTGCTTCGTGAATCTGGCCCCCTTGACGTTGGGTAAACCTTAGAAGGACGGGTTGGTCACTGACCCGATGGTGATGATAATAGCTGAGATAAGGATGATGATAATAGCTGAGATGATGATGATAGTGATGATAGTGATGGTAGAGGCAGCGTCCAGAGAAGAATCACTTATCAACACGAACAATATAAACATTCTCCTCTTTTTTCAATTATGATCGAAGGTGATAAGGTGATTTAGTAATGCCTAGTGGGAACGAGGCCATTAAGGCCCCAAGCCTTACTCAAGGCGCTCCAATTACGCCTCACCTTAACGACCTGACCAGGACAGAAAGGCGGTACGAGAGTTCTTATATGTATACATACACACACACGCCGATCTTAGCACCCTTACGGGTTATTCATGCCCGTGCCATCTCCTGGTTGGCTTAATCTGAATCAATCAATCAATCAATCAACTTAGCACTTGTAACCAGTATTATATCAGGACCGACAAGACTGAAGCATCATCAGGTCCCAGCTACAACCAGTGTTGTATTAGAGTTAATACACAGCTACAACCAGTGTTGTATTAGAGTTAATACACAGCCACAACCAGTGTTGTATTAGAGTTAATACACAGCTACAACCAGTGTTGTATTAGAGTTAATACACAGCCACAACCAGTGTTGTATTAGAGTTAATACACAGCTACAACCAGTGTTGTATTAGAGTTAATACACAGCTACAACCAGTGTTGTATTAGAGTTAATACACAGTTACAACCAGTGTTGTATTAGAGTTAATACACAGCCACAACCAGTGTTGTATTAGAGTTAATACACAGCTACAACCAGTGTTGTATTAGATTTAATACACACCCACAACCAGTGTTGTATTAAGAGCTAATATACAGCCACAACCAGTGTTGTATTAGAGTTAATACACAGCTACAACCAGTGTTGTATTAGAGTTAATACACAGCCACAACCAGTGTTGTATAAGAATTAATACATAACCACAACCAGCCGTCAGTATAGTTCGTTCATGGGGGAGGACCTAGATACATGAATAAAGTGTTGTATATATACAGGCTTCCTGTCCCAAATAAAAACGATTTGTGGTAGTAAATGACTTATTCCACTTACTGACAGCTCCAACACTGATATATTTTGGATGTCTCTGTGACTCATTTGTTCTTTCAATGACCCAGTTTGTTCTTTTCATGTTCTTTCATGTCCCTTGTTCTACTGTTCCTTGCTCTGAATAGTGCTACTCTCTCTACTTGTTACTTTCTTCTAAGATTATTATATGTCGTTAACATGTCCCCTCTCTCTCTATCTTATCCTTCAGAGTGGTGAGGTTCTGTTTCTCGGTCGTTCCTCGTAGCTCAAGGTCTTCAACTCGGGAACGAGTCTTGTTTTATATCTTTTGTATTTTTTTATTTACCCTTTTTCAAGTGAGGGTTCCACGTCGGGGGATGCATATTCAGGAATTGGTCTCACGTATGTGTATAGGGCGCGGAGGGCTTTTTAGGTTAAGTTTCTGAAAGATAAACAGATGATGGCCATAGTGGTTGGCAGGGTAGTGTGTGTGTGTGTGTGTGTGTGTGTGTGTGTGTGTGTGTGTGTGTGTGCGTGTGTGTGTGTGTACTCACCTAGTTACTCACCTAGTTGTGTGTGTGTGTGTGTGTGTGTGTGTGTGTGTGTGTGTGTGTGTGTATGTGTGTGTGCGTGTATGCGTGCGTGATGGCATGTGCGATACAGTATTGTAGCACCTTGGTGTTGTATGCATACGTCGAATTTCACACGCTGGCAATGTTTCCGCTTCATAAGCAGAGTGTGGCAGCCATGACAGACCACCATCACAGGAGAAGGCAGCGCTCTCGTCCTCACAATTCACGCAACTTCACCACAACAATTTTGAGCACGCCGCAGATAACCCAGTTTCCTGGAGCTGCGGCTGCGGCTGCGGCTGCGGCTGCGGTGGTGGTGCGGGGGAGGCAGGCTTGGAGACCCCCATACAGACCCAGACTTGCCTAGCCAAACACAAGCATTGAGAGCACACACAAAGTACTTGACCCCCCCCCAAAATGATGGAAGACCCTGTAACCGTTTTCTATAAAACTCACTTATATCCACAGGTTTCGCGTTGTATCAAAGCCGCTAATCCGTAACATTGATTTCTGACAGCTATGGTTGCTTGGATTTTTATTGACTTAAAATCCGTACGAGCTTCACATAGAGGTAGAGGTTTTAAGTTTGCGAAGTAGTCTCGAAGGAACGTGAAATTAAAACCACCGCCAAACCTATACCCTATGTATCCACCCCCACCCACCCTCGCTCGGAAAAGACAGATGTTCAAGTACCTGAAATTTTATCATCGGTAAAGGTTCTTTTTCTACCCTGTTACACCGGACATCTGGTCTTTCCCAACCCCTGAGATAACATCCTCGTTAGCCTCTCTCTCTCCTTACACTAACTACACAATGTCGCTATTAACGAAGACACCGGTTTCTTAAATATCTACTGTTTTTTTTAGTGCCTTTAATCATCCTTACTAATGCCTCAATACACTAATTATCCCCCATCAAGCCAAACCGTTTGTGTTGGTGTCCGTAAGGGTAGCTATAGGGGCTCGAACGCTGGCGTATCGACGACCCAAAAGGAGCAGATGGGCCAGTCAGTTGGCCAATGTAAACAAAGGTGACGTCATTGGGGATTGCTCCACAAAGATGATGGATCGATTCACAGATTCTGGAGTGGGACGCCACTCGGTGAATGGAGGAGCTTATGGAAGCACTAATTTACGGAGTGAAGGAACTTACCGAATGAGGGAATGCCAGGAATAAGGGAAGGGAAGGGAAGGGAATGCGTCAAGCCATTACAACTATATAGCAGGTTCTTGTGCCAGGTAAGTCCACTACGGACTCACCATAGCCTGTGCTACTGGCCCCGCTCCTGTGCCAGGTAAGTCCACTACGGACTCACCATAGCCTGTGCTACTGGCCCCGCTCCTGTGCCAGGTAAGTCCACTACGGACTCACCATAGCCTGTGCTACTGGCCCCGCTCCTGTGCCAGGTAAGTCCACTACGGACTCACCATAGCCTGTGCTACTGGCCCCGCTCCTGTGCCAGGTAAGTCCACTACGGACTCACCATAGCCTGTGCTACTGGCCCCGCTCCTGTGCCAGGTAAGTCCACTACGGACTCACCATAGCCTGTGCTACTAGCTCCGCTCCTGTGCCAGGTACATTACGGGCTCACCATAGCCCGTGCTACTTGGAACTTGTTCCGAGTAGCTGAATCTATAACAACAACAACAGACTATATAGCACTGGGTCAGGATAAGGATTTGGGATGGGACGGAGGGAAAGGAATGGTGCCCAACCACTTGAACAGACGGGGATTGAACGCCGACCTGCTTGAAGCGAGACCGTCGCTCTATCGTCCAGCGCAAAAGGTTAGGAATAATGGAATTTACGGAATATGAGAAAACTTACGGAACAGGGAAGATTTAGGAAGGAAATTTGGAAATTATAGAATGAAAGGAAGTATAGATTACAAAAAATGTAGTGAAAATTTGTATTTAATTAATGAACGTAAGAAATAACGAAACATTCGTAACGAAAGAAGTATGAAATAATGAAATTTTTGGATTGAAAGTCATATGAATTATAAAAACCTTTGAAATGAATGAATAAAGTATGAAAAATAGGGAACTTTGGAATGAAGATCCGTATGAACAAAAGAAACTTTGGAATGAAGATCCGTATGAACAAAAGAAACTTTGGAATGAAGATCCGTATGAACAAAAGAAACTTTGGAATGAAGATCCGTATGAACAAAAGAAACTTAGAAATTGAAAACACACAATAGGCAAACCGACGAATAATTTAGCCACATACAGAACACTGAACCTTCAAAATAACTGAATGTAGAGAATGACGGTGTATAACGAATAAACTATTTATAAACTTAGGAAACTAATCAACTGACAGAACTTGGATAACGAAGACACTTCGTTAATAATAAAAACATAAAACAAGGGATAAGTGAACATAAAATAAATGAAGATAGAGATAAAAGAATATATAATAATTATGATTAAACAAACGTGTGACTATATCCCACAACTCTGGCATTAAATCCCATAACTCAGACAATACTGTTTCAGACAACACTGTTTCAGACGACACTGTAATCGACTAGGATTATCATAATCTAGCTAGATCCATTATTGACACATCCAACCCACTCACCAATAACATCCATGACTGACAAGGAATGTGAACACGTCAATTCTGCTAACTCACACAGACACAGGTAAACTGCTAACTATTCATAATTGGAGAATCTTGAGTAAATATTGGACAATGGAAACTTATGATCATAGGAATGTGCTCGGAGGCAGCTTGCTGGAATATTATTAAGCAAGTTGACCAGACCACACACTAGAAGGTGAAGGGACGACGACGTTTCGGTCCGTCCTGGATCATTCTCGATGGCAATCGCCTTTAGAATGGTCCAGGACGAACCGAAACGTCGTCGTCCCTTCACCTTATAGTGTGTGGTCTGGTCAACATACTTCAGCCACGTTATTGTGACTCATCGCCTGCATTATTTAGGAACATAAAGGTGTTATCAGTGGATCAACCAGTACATTAATCACCACTACTGTCACAATATCTCATGATATGAACCATCTTTCTGGCATCCCGGTTACTCTGGGGGAACCATTTCAGGGTACAAGTTCTCCCAGAAAACCATTTCAAGGTAAGTGTTCCTCTTTGAGAACCATCCAACCACTTCTGTTGTGCATACGGGTTTTCCCACTTAGGTCCAAAGGTTACAGCAGCGTCTATATGGGTTTACAGAGGAAGAAGAGTAGCTCCCCTCCCTCGCCTGTTGGTTTACCAGAATACGACACAGTTTACACGTTGAGTTTACGTCCTTACAGACGTAACAACGGAACCAACATATAAAGTCTGATTTCTCAGACTCCTGTTACACGGATCTGAAAAATAAAGACGCATCGGTCCTTCCTGGAGCCACATTAAGTCTGTTCTCGTGTCTTTCAACGTTGTTAGTTGTCTGAATTCTTCTCCGCATATTTATTCCTAATTTTGTGTTAAATTAGTGTTCTACAAATTTGAAATGTGACATTTTCAAATTAGAAATAGTTTGCGAGTGAGAGCAGCCGTTCGGTGCATATTTTTTGACGGGCGAATTGAATTTAAAATTTTACAATGAATTTCCCTTCTATTTAGTCATGTCTGGTCAGAGAGCGATGTGTTGTAGAGATGTGTAGTAGAGATGTGTTGTAGGGATGTGTTGTAGGGATGTGTTGTAGAGATGTGTTGCGTGAAAATTTTTTACTGAAGCTCTCCTGTTGAAAGCTGATGATAGCGGTGGAGGGATAATTTGCTTCTAATCTTCCCTGTAAAACACAGTTGGTCTGAGGGACACAGTGATTGATTAAGATTAAGCCACCCAAGAGATGGCACGGGCATGAATAGCCCGTAAAACAGACACAGAACACTCACTCGTCTTAAACGCATTTGTGTGTGTGTGTCGGTCATTAGAGTTCGATGACATGAAGACAAATCCAGTTTCTAAAAGAAGAAACACGTTATGCGCCATTCACAAAAATTCCCCGAGGAATGAATACAGCGACTTACCTTCTTCTCGACGGCATACATCATCGTTAGGCGCAGTCTTGCAACCCATTATTTTGCTTGTGTGTAATGGGAGGGGGGGGATGGGGGGGGGGTAGAGGCCTCTATTACCCAATTGGCAACATCATCGGATAATAAATGAATTCGCGCATGGCTACTGCTCATTCTGTTAGCCATGAGACTCAGATATGCAGCTTGTGTTAGCATTGAGACTCAGATATGCAGCTTGTGTTAGTAATGAGACTCAGATATGCAGCTTGTGTTAGTAATGAGACTCAGATATGCAGCTTGTGTTAGTAATGAGACTCAGATATGCAGCTTGTGTTAGTAATGAGACTCAGATATGCAGCTTGTGTTAGTAATGAGACTCAGATATGCAGCTTGTGTTAGTAATGAGACTCAGATATGCAGCTTGTGTTAGTAATGAGACTCAGATATGCAGCTTGTGTTAGTAATGAGACTCAGATATGCAGCTTGTGTTAGCATTGAGACTCAGATATGCAGCTTGTGTTAGTAATGAGACTCAGATATGCAGCTTGTGTTAGCATTGAGACTCAGATATGCAGCTTGTGTTAGTAATGAGACTCAGATATGCAGCTTGTGTTAGCATTGAAACTCAGATATGCAGCTGCTCTTAGCTATGATACTCAGATATGCAGCTGCTCTTAGCTATGATACTCAGATATGCAGCTGCTCTTAGTCATGAGACTCTGAGATGCAATTTCTGATAGTCTTCATTCAGAGAGATTCAGCATCTGCTAGTCTCAGAGTCTCAGAGATACAGCTTCCGTTAAGCCCTGCGTCTAAGATGAGTCGGGCTTCAGTGGCCATGACTTAACAAAACAACAACTTGACACCTCTGCAGCCGCTGATTAGCAGACAAAGAGGAGACAGAGGTGCTGATGTTTACTGTCTTGCTAATGAGACGTCGGCTTCCTAAACGACCCACGCTATTCATAAGTAGTAGCCGCTGGTGTCATGAAATGCATGAATGAAATGACAGTTCGGGGAGGAGGATAACAAGGTCTAAGAGGAGGGAGAGAGAGAGAGAGAGAGAGAGAGAGAGAGAGAGAGAGAGAGAGAGAGAGAGAGAGAGAGAGAGAGAGAGAGAGAGAGAGAGAGAGAGAGAGGTGGAAGAGAAGGTACATGTTTTTTTCATTATGATTCGTTAATGTTGCCAAACTGTTAACACAGAGAGGATCTTTATCCAGTTTCTCTCTTCGTGGATAAGAGAAGGATCATGCCGGAGTACAGAAAGGTGAGTAGAGGTGCAAGGTAATATCTCTCTTGCTAAAGAAAATCTATAGCACAAATGATTAAGAATAATACATGTTAAAGTCTCACTCGTCCAATCTCGTTTCATGCAGGTCGGCGTTCAATCCCCGACTGTCCAAGTGGCTGTCCATTCCTTTTCCCCCCGTCCCATCCCAAATCCTTATCTTGACCCCTTCCCAGGGCTATATAGTAGTCATGGCTTGGTGCTTTCCCCCCCCCCCTGATAATTCCCTCGTCCAATCATTATATCTTTCACGATACCAGAGCCCCCCCCCCCAAAAAAAAGTCCCCAGTCATCCACAGCTTCATTCGACCAGGTGTACCCCAACCACTTGGGCTGGATGGTAGAGCGACGGTCTCGCTTCATGCAGGTCGGCGTTCAATACCCCGACCGTCCAAGTGGTTGGGCATCATTCCTCACCCCCCCCCGTCCCTTCCCATATGCTTATCCTGACCCCTTCCCAGTGCTATATAGTCATAATGGCTTGGTGCTTCTCCTGATAATTCCTTCCGTGGACCAGGTGTGCAGTGTTCCTCGTACACCTCCACACCTGCAGTAACCCACACCTGCATAAGACCTGGTATACAGTCTTGAATTGTCACATACATTATACACAAATAAATGTACGTCCCTCTTACGAATTGCTTTCGTCCAGTCTTGTCTCCCACTACGTGTGTGTTCCAAGCACTCTTGGCTCCCACACACTTACCCTTTCCTCACGCACACACTCTCACCTTCCTCACACTCATTCTCTGCTTCTTCTACACTTCATACTCTAAATTTCAGTTGAACATACGCTCTTTACCAGCCCGTAGTCATCCATTCCTTCAACATGACCAACAAGTCTCAGTTGCACTATTGCACTACATAGCTCTCCTTGACTTCTGTTTTTCTTATTCTCCTCTAACACTTGACATTGATTCTCAGATCGTCCAGTTCTACTGTTCTAATCTTTGACTTTTAGTACATCAGACCCTCGTCTCACATCAATTAATACATCAGACCCTAGTCTCATAGCAATTAATACATCAGACCCTCGTTTCGCATCAATTAATACATCAGACCCTCGTCTCACATCAATTAATACACCAGACCCTTGTCTCACATCAATTAATACACCAGACCCTTGTCTCACATCAATTAATACATCAGACCCTCGTCTCACATCAATTAATACATCAGACCCTCGCCTCGCATTAATTAATACATCAGACCCTCGTCTCACATCAATTAATACATCAGACCCTCGTCTCACATCAATTAATACATCAGACCCTCGCCTCGCATTAATTAATACATCAGACCCTCGTCTCACATCAATTAATACATCAGACCCTCGTCTCACATCAATTAATACATCAGACCCTCGCCTCGCATCAATTAATACATCAGACCCTCGTCTCACATCAATTAATACATCAGACCCTCGTCTCACAGAAATCCATAGGAGGGGGACCCCATCACTCGCCCGTGACGACCAGATGTGATTAAATTACAGGGCCAGAAAATGATCAGTAAAACTAGTAAATAAACTGGCAAACTCACCGCTGGACACAAACAAGATATTCCAAGCTATCAAGCTTGTATTTGAAGACATTCTCAAGCATACAGATTATAATTTCCTTTTTTCTTTAGACATGCACACAGTTTGGGCAGCGTAAGACCAATAGTGGCAATATTTAGGGGGGAACATATATATATGTTCATATATCATATATGAACATATATATATGTTCATATATCATATATGAACCAGAGGTGTACCTTTATATATCGATAAATCAAATACAGTAAACGCCAGCGATGTACAAAACGTCAGATCATTCTTGGACCAAAAAGAGACCTGCGCATCACAATCTGTACTGACCATCCCATCTATCGATCGCTTTCAACACTACCGATACAAGGATAAAAATAGTCAATGGCACCCACGACTCAACAGATGGTTTCCCAATACGTTTCCAGTGTCGTTCGCTGTTCCATTAGTTTTCCTCTCCCCTTTACCGATTACTGTAACCTACTCGGTTTATTAGGCATTGTATTTAGTGCCTCTGTTAGGGACTATAACCATACGACTTTTTGTGAGAATTGAAAGAGGGTAAAGAGAGAAGGAGTCTGAAGTAATGGGGAGATATTCGACGCGTCTGAGTGTAATTTTTCGAAAGGTGATGATGTTGTTCGGTTAGTTTTGGGTCGTTTCGACATGCCGATGGAACCTATAGGAGGGGGATGGTACTCCGGCAGGGGCGAAGGAAGGGGAATAAAGCCAGAATGGAAAATGAGATATTATTGTAAACAGTAGAATGAATCTCCCCGAAATACGTTTAGTAACGATACATGTTGTAGAAAACATTACGGATTATTACGTTAAAATAATTCGAATAGTCGTTGACATTTCGTTGCCAACAGCGACGGCCTTTTATATTCCATCATCAAACACTTGTCGGATTAACGTGTTTGGTCTAATTGAGTTATTTCACACGAAGGGGGAGACAACTACCCCCCCCATTGTTCCTTCCAACTCACTACATTTGATCACGAGTTACAGCCCCGCTCCTGTGCCAGGTAAGTCCACTACGGGCTCACCATAGCCCGTGCTACTTGGAACTTTTGTTCAGAGTAGCTGAATCTAAAACAACAACTACATTTGATCAACGTTTTCTCTACAAATTCCCCTCCCTTCCTCCCTCCCTTCCGCGACAGTGTTTAAAATAACAACCACGAAGGAATTTTCCCACCAGCATGTTATATCGTTCAAACCCTGCTGTTGTCTGCATATTTATTCTAATCCAATGAGTTACAGCTACAGTTTTTATGGTGAATTAAGGTTACTGGTGCAAGTCTATTGTGTTTCCATGTGTGGTGGTGGTGGTGGCGGCGCTGCTACCGGCCTCTGTGCACAATCGTTTCGACCTCTTTTGAATGCCAAGAAAGGCGAAAGGTCAGTCTCTCTCTAGTTTGAACTAAGGTTCGAGTCATTCTGTTTAACTAGTGTTATTAGTCTTAGCAGACGAGCTGAAAATATAGTTAAACATATAAATATATGGTGGTTACTAAATATGCCTTGGCAACTCCAAGGGGATTATAGCAGTTCAAATCCGCAGCTGCTCCGTCTGCTCCATATATATAAATATTTCATATATTTTTGAGTTCTTTCATACGTAATGTTTTTAATATATCACTGAGAGGCTAATGGTAAATATTATTAATTCAATTTTCTGAAATGTGGGGAGGCTGGTGACTGGTTATTGACTGGTGAGAGAGAGAGAGAGAGAGAGAGAGAGAGAGAGAGAGAGAGAGAGAGAGAGAGAGAGAGAGAGAGAGAGAGAGAGAGAGAGAGAGATAGCGGGAGTCCGATGCTTCAACAAAGAACTCCACTTGGTTACGGCACGCGCCGTGCCGGACACGCGCTACCTACGGCACGAGCCGCACGTGTGTTTGGGCGGAGCTCGGCTTTCCCGCCCAGGCCCTCCTATTGGACGAATATTTGGCGGGAGGAATTTGGATTGGGTGGCTGACTGTTGATGGGTGGAGCTTATGCACGCGCGTAGGTCTTTGAGCAGAGGCACGCGCAGATGCATTCCGTTACCGCCGCGGTCAGAAGGGAGATTGTCGCGCGTCAGAAAACGGCGGCCAGTTTGAAGTGACGAGGATAAAACCGTTATTACCCGCCAGTGTCTGGAAATTAAGTCGCCTTTCTGGGTGTGTCCCGTGGAGTGTGTGTGTGTGTTGAGCGCGGTTGTGATCGTTGGGGGGACGGAGACTAGTTGTGAGGAGGGGGAATTATGCACGAGAAAGGACAGTGAAAGTTTGTTTAGTAGTGATATTGCAAAATCGGTGACGATGTCGACGGAGGTGGCGGTCATGCAGAAGGCTCTGAAGGTGGAGGTTCAGAGCCCGGTGAAACCAGAGGTCCTGAAGCCCTCCAACACCGCCAACCTCCAAAACATCACCAACATATCAGCCAAAATTCCTTCAATCAACAACAAGGCCGCGAACTTCACCAATAAAATCACCTCAAATGCCGTCACCAAAACAACAGACAGCTTTACTACTAAACACATGCTCGGGAGAGTCAACATCAGAATCCAACCAATCACTTCCAAGCCCAGCGTGATCAGATCCCCTTATCCACAGAGCACCAAATCTCCATTTAAGCCTCTGACGCCCATCAGACCTTCTCCAACAACCAAGAACTCCCTCACCTCCCCCGCACCAACCACCCCCAACACCCCCACCCGAACACCCACTTCCGTCTCCAAAGCCTTGGATTCCTCGTCTCTCTCCGCGTCGTTCAATGCGCTCCTCGCCTCTCCATCGTCGTCCTCGACGATCAGCCTATCACCGACCAAGTGCAGAAGAAGAATAAGCTACTCAGACACGGAGGTTCGTATTCCAGTGTCTAGAAGAAACGCCAGAGAGAGAAACAGAGTGAAACAGGTGAGAGAGAGCCGTGGTAACTGTTAGTATTACAAGTAGTTTTATCATTATTATTCAGAAGGATATCACGATATCGTGATATATCTGAGGGAAATCATTGGAGTAGAATCGTCTCGTGTTATCGACTGGTTCGATCCCCGTCTTGCTTCAGTGATTTGTATAGCTATTTTAATATTATTGATATTAGTGTCATTATTATTATTACTCTATATTAATAGTATTAAATTTGACTGTTGCTTTAATATTTATATTTACTTGATAGACACGTCATTATATATAATTATTTCTTTGCAATTGTAATTGCTTATGTGTTTGTACCTGAAACCTTATCGAGGCTTTTCATTCCATTTAGCAACGGATTCATGGCTCAAGGTTCTCTTTTGGAACGAAAAACAATGAATTTTATGCAACATTATCTCTAACAATAATTTTTTTTACGTTAGCAGCATGAGATGAGTTTTCATTGTATTTTATTAACTACAGTATTTCAGAACTGATGTGGATAAGTTATTATATATATATATATATATATATATATATATATATATATATATATATATATATATATATATATATTGTATGTAGAATAATTTCATTCTGATTTGTTGCTGCTAGTGGGGCTGCTGTTGCTGCTGCTGTTTCTGCTTTTGCAATTCTGTTTTTAATGTTTCTGCTGCTGTTCGTACTGACTGCTGTTCGTATTGCTGGCACCACTAACACTGTTGCAACTGTTGCTGGTACTGCTGCTTCTGCTGTTACTGCTACGGTTCAGGTTGCTGCTGCAGGTGGCACTGCTGTGGAAATTGGTACAGCTGCTCGTTCTCCTGCTGCTGCTGCTGCTGCTGTTTCCTGCTGTGGTACTGTTGTTATACTGCCTGCTGAACCTACTGAACCTATTGCTGTGGGGGAACATCTACGATATTTCCTTCTTTTACTTATAATACTGCTATCACTACAATATAGCAAGTACTTACGAACGTGTACATCTTTCCTCAATATTTGAGGCCTTTGGTTACATTTATTAAACAGTTTACAAGCATGAAAACGTCCCAATCAACTGTTATTATTATAAACAGCTTCGTGGTGCTTCGGAGCTCATTAACTGTTTAATAATTGTAAACAAAGTCGCCAAAGATTGAGAAAAGATGTACAGGTTCGTAAGTACTTGCGTAACTACTTTGTGAATCTGGCCCCAGCTTCCTTTCCTTATCTCCTCTTTCTCTCCCTATCTCCTCCTTCTCTCCCTATCTCTTCTTTCTCTCCCTACCTCCTTCTTCTCTCCCTATCTCCTCCTTCTCTCCCTGTCTCCTCCTTCTCTCCCTGTCTCCTCCTTCTCTCCCTGTCTCCTCCTTCTCTCCCTGTCTCCTTCTCTCCCTTTCTCCCCACTTTCTTCTAGACGGCAGCTTGGCCTCACAACATCAACAAGTGCTATATAACCTTAGATTATTCGGCCCAGCTGAGTGTTCATATACTTCGCTGCCGAAGGATTCCTTGCTTCCTCCTCCTCCTTCTTCTGAGAATCCCCAAGTGTCTCCTGAGAACCCTCTCCCTCCCCCCGCCCCCCCGGTGGCTGTTGGTGGGGGCTGTTGTGGTTGGGTCATTCCATGCATTTCCGCTTCTGCCATTTCGAGCCCTTTTGTCTTCTTCCCTTTTTCCTTCTTTTATTTTTTATCTTTGTTCTTCTTTTCCATCTTCCCGTTTTTATTCTTTTCCTCTTGCTCAATCTTCATCTATTTCTCCTATTCTTCTGTCTGTTCCTCATTCCCACTTCATGGGGGAGGGGGGGGGGAAATTTCCTGTCCTGGCAGTATATATTAACAATTTCTGTATCTTGTTGTCTAATAAGCTCTCTATATAAAAACCTAATCACCCACATTTCCTTCTAAGATACCGGAGTATTGTGTATTATTGTGTGATACTAAAATATACACTTCAAACACTATGTTTATGGTAAGCATAGCTCTCAGATCAAGTCTTGAGAAAAATATATTTGTTATTCTCTGGATATCGAAATTCAGTCTAGAATCAAGAAAAATTATGTTGGGGTGTGATGTGTTTATTCTGTAGATGTTTTCCAATGATGTGTTCGCGATACGTGGTTAGCTATCTCATTACAGCTTTAGCTTGTTGCAGAGTCTGAGTGCAGTTGTAACACGACCTCCTGGGGGGTGTGTTTGTCGTTTCCTCTGTCCTTGTCTGCTTGTTAAGGGGGGGGGGGCAGTAAGCGGTTGAGTTATTTGCGCGAGCATCTTCTTCTCTGTCTGGCATTCTCTTCTACCTTCTTCAACTTGCAATGCTTTTCCCCTTTTCCATCTTCTCTTTCCCGTCTTTCTTTTGTTTTAATTTTTTATTTTATTATATATATTATATAGGAATATTTGGTCTGTAAAATATAATTCGTTTATTAGATATTAATCCTGATATTTCTCAGGAGCAGAATAGAAACTTAACTGCTAATGTTCTAGTAGGAACATAGTACCTAGAGGCTATGTCTCCCCCCCTTGTTTTATACAATGATTGTGCATAGTTCATGATTAACGAGGTGAACAACGGATGGCACATTGTGTGGGATAATGACGCCCCTTGTACCATTACCAACTTGTTCTACCATAAGATATCATTAAATTCAGTTGCCCTAATTTTGTGTAATTTCATAATAATTGTCAACTGTCTTTTATAGTCAGGGAGGGAGAAAGCGCCAAGCTATAACGATTATAGTGAATGTCTAATGCATTTTAGAGATTTAAAATGAAAGTATTAAGATCATTGGAAGACCAAAGCAAAAGCCATTCTGTACAAAGTGTCACGAAAGAGTGCAATGTACAAAGTGTCACGAAAGAGTGCAATGAACAAAGCAACGAACACGTACCATCAATGTGTAGAATGATGAGTTTGTTGACAGTTGATACTACTCTCTAAACGCCACATCTTACCACTAAGCCCATCGTCCTACAATGTCTACTCTCATCAATTTCTTTCAACGCCCTCTAATCAACAACGATATGTTTTTTTTTTCCTTAAAGTCCTTCCGTAAATTCTCCTAAGGCCCCGACTGCCACCTGTATCATGCTCGCTGGGTCCTCGGAGTCTCCACTACCGCTGGGAGACTTGGCGTTTTAAGATAGCAACTCGAAGATAACCATCAGTTGGCTTTTGCCTCCAGGCTCTGATCATATTTCTCTGTGCTCCCAGCTACTCTCATCAGGGGCAGGGGTGATTACTCACACATCTCGCTACCTTAGTTCTGTCAGCCTGTTGTGTCTGGGATTACCATTACCCCTCACAATGGTCGCCTAACTCCTCGGGTACCCATGGACGTGGTCCACACATTTACAATGCTAATCAGCATATTTATGTACTTTTTCTCCTGTCCTTCATGGACAGGGTTAGAGATCTGTTAAACATATATTACAGTGATTTATTGAACAATCAGCCACAGAAGGTGAAACGTGCCCAAACGTCTCGTTCTGGCTGGGGGATCGAACTGTTGTCTAATCGGGGTTTTAGTGCTTCCGTTCAGTGAGTTCCATAGCACTTCCATCATGTATGGCTTCAGTGTATTTTAGTACCTTCTTTGTTGGTTTAATAGACTTCAGTCATCCAGATCCTATCATGCTGTTATACATTTTAGAGCGTTTATGCTCCAGTCTTTGAGTTCTTATACAATGTCGTAGCTCAGTCGATTAAGGCAGCGTCTGGGATGCTCTCGGACGCAGGTTCGAGTCCACGTTACGGCTCTTGTGGATTTGTTCATTTGAGTTCCTTGTTTGTCCAGTTTCTTAATCTCGCTGATGCTCTGTTCCAGCTCAAAAGTGATTCTGGGTTCCAGTTTGTAGGCGACTCTGTGTTCCAGACCTTAAGTGATTATCTATTCCAGCCCAAAATTGATTCTATGCTCCAGATCCTAAGCGACTCTGTGTTCCAGACCTTAAGTGATTATCTATTCCAGCCCAAAATTGATTCTATGCTCCAGATCCTAAGCGACTCTGTGTTCCAGACCTTAAGTGATTATCTATTCCAGCCCAAAATTGATTCTGTGCTCCAGATCCTAAGCGACTCTGTGTTCCAGACCTTAAGTGATTATCTATTCCAGCCCAAAATTGATTCTATGCTCCAGATCCTAAGCGACTCTGTGTTCCAGACCTTAAGTGATTATCTATTCCAGCCCAAAATTGATTCTATGCTCCAGATCCTAAGCGACTCTGTGTTCCAGACCTTAAGTGATTATCTATTCCAGCCCAAAATTGATTCTATGCTCCAGATCCTAAGCGACTCTGTGTTCCAGACCTTAAGTGATTATCTATTCCAGCCCAAAATTGATTCTATGCTCCAGATCCTAAGCGACTCTGTGTTCCAGACCTTAAGTGATTATCTATTCCAGCCCAAAATTGATTCTATGCTCCAGATCCTAAGCGACTCTGTGTTCCAGACCTTAAGTGATTATCTATTCCAGCCCAAAATTGATTCTATGCTCCAGATCCTAAACGACTCTGTGTTCCAGACCTTAAGTGATTATCTATTCCAGCCCAAAATTGATTCTATGCTCCAGATCCTAAGCGTCTCTGTGTTCAAGACCTTAAGTGATTATCTATTCCAGCTCAAAATTGATTCTATGCTCCAGATCCTAAGCGACTCTGTGTTCCAGACCTTAAGTGATTATCTATTCCAGCTCAAAATTGATTCTATGCTCCAGATCCTAAGCGACTCTGTGTTCCAGACCTTAAGTGATTATCTATTCCAGCTCAAAATTGATTCTATGCTCCAGATCCTAAGCGACTCTGTGTTCCAGACCTTAAGTGATTATCTATTCCAGCTCAAAATTGATTCTATGCTCCAGATCCTAAGCGACTCTCCGGACAAGTGTCTTCGGTGATTCAGTGACCCGCTACCCCCTTCTCAAGTTGTATGTTCCAGATTCTTTTCCAGTTGCTTTCACCTGACACCTACTGACTGGAAATTTATGGAAGCAATCTCCGGGTGATATTACTCTTACAGGATCGCTGGATTGTTTCAAGCGTAGTCTGGGTTTAAATAGAAGTTGCCTTGCATAATCCAATAGAATTTCCAAAGTTTCCTTTATTCTCTTTGTTTCTCTCTGGTTTTATGTTTCAGAATTTTATGTTTATCTGTTTCATTAGTTCTGTATTCCCAATTTCCCCCTGTTCCAGATAGCTTCTCCCGTTCCAGAGAGAATTCTTCGTTCATTATAGCATTACCCATCCCTTATAGCATTCTCCGTTCCAGATAGAATGCTCTGTTCCAGATGGCCTTCTTCGTTAATTTATCTATGTTTCTCCGTTCCAAGTCGTTAATGTACTCGCCTAGTACTCATCTAGTTGTGCTTGCGGGGGCTGAGTTCTGGCTCTTTGGTCCCAGCCTCTCAACTGTCAATCAACTGGTGTACAGATTCCAGAGCCTACTAGGCGCTATCATATCTACATTTGAAACTGTGTATGGAATCTGCCTCCACCACATCACTTTCTAGGGCATTCCATACCAGATTCTGGAATGGCAGATTCTGCGTTTCTTGAGATCAACGTTTGAGTGTTTTGGGCCCTTTCTGGCCAGTTCTTGAAGAACCATCAGAAACATGGTTCCACACTCTCAGTGCGTCCCCATTCCAGGTTCTCTGTGGTTCCTTATTCCAGGTTTACTCTGGTTCTGTGTTCCACGTTTTTTTTTTCAAGCACTATCTTTCAGTACATCTTTATTTCTGTGTTGGCTCGAGGTCACATGCAGTTAGTTGATTTACTATTTAAAAACTCAAAATTGTTACGTACTTAAAAATGCTAATTAGAAGAATACCAGATTTCAATGGACCCCTTTGAGCCAAAAAATCCAATAAACTGTTTTGTTATCCTAACAAAACTCTATCCTACTCCGGTTATCCTAACTGGATTGTGGGATCAGATGGAAGTCCTGACATTGTCAGACAATGAACTGGTCGAAAAAGTGTTAATTTCCTGGAACTCATTCGAAATGGGCGATAGTTTCGTTTACATAGTGGTTTCTGTGTATTCTATTATAATTCTGTTAATTATGTTCACTGGTACAACGAATCTAGCCGTATGTGTGTCTCTGAGTGCAGCTGTGTGGTGTGACTGAGTGCAACTGCATGTGTGTGGCTGAGTGCAGCTTCCAGCGAAGCAGAGAGGAGAGAGAAACACCCCCCCTCCCCACCTCCATCATCCCCCACTTCCCTCCCCCCCCCCTCAGCATATGACTGAAGAAGGTCAAGGATAACAGGAGAAAGGAACTTGAATTATCCTCCCCTCTCCCCCACTTTCCCCTCTCTCACTCCCCTCCCTCACCCATTCGCCGTGAAATGGGTCTCTCTCTCCCCTCCCCCCATCTCAGGTTACTCATAGCTTCATGCATATATTCTCTATATCTACTGAGCGTTAGTTCGTATCATTCATCTAGTTTTTATGTAAACTGGAAATATTCTGTAAAATTTCCTGTTTGAGTGAATAAGTATACTGTATTAACGTTTGTGCTCTGTACATTGGGGTTTTTTAATATATAATTATTTATATGTACTAATTATTTATATGTATATAATTATTTATATGTATTTTGATGTATAATTATGTATATGTATTTTAATATATTACATAATTATTTATGTTGATCATATTTGTTCTGGCTGTGTGATCTTGGCGTTATAATGTCAAATGAGTTGTATATCAATCAATTTTCAACTTTTAACTTGTCATTATTCTTCTGTGCGTTCCCTATCTTCTCTCTCTCTCCACCTTGTATGGTTTTCTCTATATGTCTCTCTCTCCTCTCCTCCTTAAACCCTTCATTTTTTCTGGCTTTTCTCATCTCTACTCTATGCCCTCCGTTCCTACTTCTCAAGACTCATCTTTCTATCTCTTGCAACTCTCCAGGACTCTCCTCCTCAAAGAGGACTCTCCTTAACACCACCACACTTGCCTGCTTCACACTCTTCAGAACTCTTAACCTTGTTGTCAAGGAGAACGGGAACCAGGATGTGCTGGACACACACACACACACACACA
This sequence comes from Procambarus clarkii, assembly GCF_040958095.1. Lineage (NCBI taxonomy): Eukaryota > Metazoa > Arthropoda > Malacostraca > Decapoda > Cambaridae > Procambarus > Procambarus clarkii. Next base: position 19,016,587 of record NC_091155.1, read on the forward strand.
CACACACACACACACACACACACACACACACACACACACACACACACACACACACACACTTCAAGTGTGGTTTTAGCTCTTTCATGAAGACTTATGTTGAGTTGCCTGAAGCACCGAGCAAGAAGCCCTCGTCTGGATCAAAGAGATACTATAAAAACCGCTTTACAATCTCTCTCTCTCTCCTGTGAATCTTGCCTCTTCAACAATGGAAGATTTCCCCACTCTTGCAAGTTTCCTCTCCATATGCCAGTAACCTGTTCCAACCTCTTTTATACAATCTTTAGGTACTATCCCCTATCCTTCCAGTGTGGCATCTGTGTGTGCAATGCCCTCTGTACTATTCCCATCCTTATTGTATTCCATTTGTGCAATGTCCGTTTATCTTTGCAATTTGTATTATCCCCGTTCATATACATCGACTATGTATAATCGATGATAGGTCACATGTGTGCCACGTGACGTATCCATGGATTATACATAGGTACTACAAAGATAATGTTGTATGGAATAACGTAATGTGGTCATTGTAGCATCATTACCTCATTGAGCTCGGTTACGATGTCTCTCACATTTCTACTTACGAGCTATCGTACGTTGTGGCATTTACAATAATTTACGATATCATAATATTCTTTTTTGTAGTAGCCTAACAATTCCGGTATCGTTTAATATGCTTCTTGTATTAGTCTAATACCTACAGCTATTGTTCAAAATGCTTGCTGCAGTAGCCTAATTCTCCCACGATACAATGCGCCGTTTCCTGTATGTTACGGGTATCGTAATCATCCAGTAGGGACCTTGCCACTGACTCTGTCTCTCTCGATATCAGGTATCGCAAGGGTTCGCTATCCTCCGCCAGCACGTTCCTCAAGCCGCTCGCAAGAAAAAACTTAGCAAAGTGGAGACCTTACGTTGTGCCGTCGACTACATCCGGGGCTTGCAGCTGCTGCTGGATAACCATCCTTCAACCACCCAACAGCCCTTGACCGCCGCCGCCAACCCGTCCTACCACCACCATCATCACCATCACCAGCAGCAGCAGCAGCAGCAGCAGCAGCAGCAGCAGCTGCAGCATCCCCACCAGGTGTTCTTGCAGCCTCACTCTACCATAGAGCCGCATATCCTGAAACTTCCCGTGGCTGATGAGGCATTCCACTCACCAGCCTCCCTCAGGTTTGCTCTCCATGAGGAGTATTTTGTTTGGAAAACTATTTTTCGTGTATTTTTTATGAGGAAATGTATCGTGTGTGTGTGTGTGTGTGTGTGTGTGTGTGTGTGTGTGTGTGTGTGTGTGTGTGTGTGTGTGTGTATACTCACCTACTTGTACTCACCTAGTTGTGATTACATGGGTTGGACTCTGGCTCTTTTGTCCCGCCTCTCAACTGTTAATTAACTGGTGTACAGGTTCCTGAGCCTACTGGGCTCTATCACATCTACATTTGAAACTGTGTATGGAGTGAGCCTCCACCACATCACTGCCTAATGCATTCCATCTGTTAACTACTTTGACACTGAAAAAGTTCTTTCTAACGTTCCTGTGGCTAATTTGGGTATTAAGTGTCCCCTTGTTCGCATTATATATTTTATCTTTATCTACCCTGTCAATTCTTCTGAGAATTTTGTAGGTAGTGATCATGTCTTCCCTAACTCTTCTGTCTTCCAGTGTCGTGAGGTTCAGTTCCAGTAATCTTTCCTCATAGCTCATTCCTTTCAGCTCGGGGACTAGCCTGGTGGCACACCTCTGAACCTTTCCTAACTTCGTTTTGTGTTTGACTAGATGTGGACTTCAGGCTGGAGCCGCATATTCCATTATTGGTCTGACATACGTGGTACACAAGGTTCTGAATGATTCTGAATGACCTGCCTTCAGAAACACAAAGTTTCTAAGATTTCAGTCTCTTATTATGTTCGCGTGTGATGCGTGTGTATACGCATATGTGTACTCACCTATTTGTGCCTGCAGGATCGAGCTTTGACTCTTGAATCCAATTTTTTGAATCCATTGACTCTTGGATGTGTATACATAAATGTGTGAAAGTGTCTTCATATGAGTATGTGTATGTGTGTATGTGGGAATGTGCGTGAGTCTGTACGTGTGAGTGTGCGTGAGTCTGTACGTGTGAGTGTGCGTGAGTCTGTACGTGTGAGTGTGCGTGAGTCTGTACGTGTGAGTGTGCGTGAGTCTGCAGGAACGAGTGCACGCGAGTGTGTAGGCGTGAGGGGCTTATTTTCCACTCACCAATATTTTTCCTCACCCAACTCCTTTCATCTTAAGTCATTCAGGAAGCTTCTAAGGAACTTTATTTCGAGCTGAAATTTTTTCTTTCTCCGGGTCATGCCTTGCTGAGTCCACACCCTATACCTTGTCTTTTCACTTACCTAAGGTAAAAAAAAAAAAACTATATATGCAAGCGTTGTTGCCTGTTTGGCATTTTAGGGGAATTTCTACCCATTGACTAATTGTTTTCATCCTAATTGTTTGTGTATTTACTATTTGTGCCTGCAGAAGCGAGCTCTTAGCTCTTGGATCCATGGGACTCTGGCTCTTGTGTGTGTGTGTGTGTGTGTGTGTGTGTGTGTGTGTGTGTGTGTGTGTGTGTGTGTGTGTGTGTGTGTGTGCGCGTGCGCGCGCGTGCGTGTGTTTTATTTATTGCAAAATTAGCACTGACATCATTTGTAAAATAATATTCTCTAATGACCAGAGATCAACCCACTATATTTAATTTATAAATGTCAATATCTGAATACCGATAATTTTGCAACATTTATATGTAATATAACGAGTCAAAATTATATTGCAGTACGACCCTTGTCAAGTATTACAACATTGCGGCTATAATACGCAATTCCACGCCCACAACCACAGCTCCAAATCTGCCCTTGTAACGCGAGCCATGTCGTATATAGCATCTTCTCCCCTCTTCGCAGATATGACGGCATCGCTGGGGCGTTCCTGAGGACTTCTCCAACGGAATCTGAAGGAGGACAATCCCCCTCCCACATCTTCTACAGCGACAAGCTGTCCTCGTCCTCTACCACCTCTCCATCATCGTCCTCCTCCTCGTCGACAGGGGTATGCATGGGAACTATCAAGACTGAAGGGAATGATACCAGGAACTATGGCAGAGAGGAACAGGACCTGCTGGAGGCGCTTGCCTGGTGGCAACACAATATCCAACCGTAGGGAGAATGTCATGGCTGGATAAACTGACGGTGATACATGGTGATACATGTTGACGGGGCGGTGTGAAACGTGTAAATGGGGGGCAGAGATACGTGCATTAACGGAATACGTGTGTTGACTACAAAGTGAATGAACAAAGTGTGTCTTTTAGGGCAAAAAGAGTTACCACATGAACTGTTTGTATGAAAAACTGTGTCTGGGGGGAAGCTCAAACAGGAGAGTATTGTAATGATCTCAATATTCTGGATAAAATTTTTCCAATAGTGAATCCCACTCATGGGGAGCTGCTTGTGAGCTGCTTCGCTTAATGACCTGATCACAGATCTCTGTACATTACTTGCTCATCAATTCATTGTAACATCAAACTGTTTTAGAGTTTGAAAGTCGTGTATTGACTGACCGTATATATATATATTATCTATTTTCATGAGTGTTTAGCCAATATGAAAGAAGTGCGGCTTTCAAATGTGAAAAAAATCAAGGTAGGAATGACGAAGAATCAGCTCGTGATATATGGCCATCTCTCTCTCTCTCTCTCTCTCTCTCTCTCTCTCTCTCCACATTATTCCATTCTCATTACCGCTCTAATTTAATTATTTTACATATTCCTGTGTAACTGTCTGCAACCTGCAGTTCTTAACAGTTACCGTATGTTTTTGAACGAAAATACAAAATATCATTTATTCTTTATCTTGCATATATGCTAATCTCCAGTGTAACTTGAGCTGACCCAATCTCTTACCAATCTCTTTCTCCTACGTCTTGGAGAAAGCCTTTCAGCCTTTCAGTCTCGTCTTGGCCAAAATTCAGAGCTGGTTCTTACAGTCCCTTCCCCCGTTCTAGTCCAAGTTGTGGTTTGAGTCAAAATCTCAACTTAAACTCGAATATATAAGTGTTTCCATGATCTTAGAAATCGTTGTGGTTTCTCACCCGTCCCACTTATCAGGGGCACCTGGTGTGTGTTGAGATAACCACACAAGTGTTCATCCTAATTTATTGATAGATATAAATATATATATATATATTTTTTCTCACTTTTTAGTTATTTTGATTCTTTCCATGGCAGTTTTAAGTGCCTTGAGTGTTTTATTGCTGTGTATTGCTTCTTCCCTCCCATTTTTAAACTCCCGTAAGTGCCTGTTTCATGGAAAATTAATGTTTCGTCAAGAAGTGCCTTAAGTAATGAGAGTGCCTTAAGTAATCAGAGTGCCTTAAGTAATGAGAGTGCCTTGTGTTACCACTACTGGTGATGGGACATGACGTCCTCTTACTCCAGGACGACCTAAGCCAGGATGTATAATCTTGTCCATCATAGAGATTAACTATTAGTTTTCATATATGATAAAATATTGTGTTTCTCAAATGCAAATTAGTATTATTATAAATCGTAACTAGTGAAGTTAGGTAGTTGTATGTGTATTTAAAACAGGGAGCGGAAGTGAACGAGGTAGGCCTCGTAGCCCTGTAACATAGGCCTAATTAACCTTCGAGGGCCAGGGTGTAGACAAATCTATGTGTAGACATAGTGCATGTAGGGGCCTGATAGCTGGGTGGACAGCGCTTCGGATTCGTAGTTTTGAGGTTCCGGGTTCGATCCCCGGTGGAGGCGGAGACAAATGGGCTAAATGTTTCTTTCATCCTGATGCCTCTCCCCCTGTTACCTAGGGAAGGTTATCTAGCGCGTTGATTCCTGGGGTCATGGTCCCCCGCGGCCCGGTCTCTGACCTGGCTAGGTAATTACCAGGAGAGCGCCCTAAGCCATGACAACTATATAACACTTGGAAAGCATATGAGGATAAGGATTTGGGATTGGACGGAGGGAAGAAACACTGCCCAATCACTTGGACAATCGGGGATTGAACGTTGACCTGCAAGAAGTGAGGCCATCCCTCTACCGTCCAGCTCAAGTGATTGGGTCCCAAACCATATTAATGTGTATTTACGAAATACCTTCTCCTTGTTACTCCATTTTAAATTATCTAGGTGTTTTGAAATCTTAGAAGATGGGAGACTATACTCCAATATTCCTCAAATTACAGATAACATCATTGCGTCTCCTTACGTTAGATTTACACGTTCGTGATTTATTTCTTTCGTTAAAAAAAATAAAAAAAATCACACTGCTAAGGTCTCTTTTTGCAGCTTGAATTTAATTTATTTTTAATCTAATTACGATAATCAAGGTCAACCTGGCGTAACAAATTAACATTACCTTAACTCCGAAAACTACGAAATATAAGTTATTGGTGAACGAAGCCTTTGGTGCTAAGATTACCAGTCGGTGGCTGTATACACTTTGTTTGTGTCTTGTATGACGGCTTTTCGTATGATTTTGTTATATATATATAAAACGCTCTCACATGTACCTGATTTAAAAAAACACTACACAAGGAAACACATATAAACATAATACACTATTGGCACTTTCTATAGCTTTATATATATATATATATATATATATATATATATATATATATATATATATATATATATATATATATATATATATATATATATATATATATTCCCGAATGTGTGAAGTTCGGAACTTCTTACTCTAGAGCTGTCACTGTAATATAATGCAATATATATATATTAAAATTAAAATAACTTAAGATTGCGTTTCATTTCATATATTTTGTTTTCTGAGGGAGAGGGAACTGCTTCCTTTCATCCCTGAGTCATGCTCGCAGACATGTGTGGGTGACAGTGGCTTCCCGGTGTTCATTCTGGACTAATCTCGTAAATATGTAGACAAATATGTATTCTCGTATATGTAGGTCATTAGAGTAGTTAATGCCTAATAGTCGATATCCTTAGCTCTTTCCCTAATGATAACATTTTTTTTAAAAGCCTGAGGTGTTGATAACAGTCTCTCTCAGACTCCTTATCTCGATATAATTTCTACAAGGACTTTGAAATCTTCAGCATCACTCATGTTGAGAAAACTTCTGTGATGGATGTGGAGCCGTCAGCATCCGCCAGCAGCTTCAAATGTGTGCAACTCAGTAGCCTTGAGTTTAAAAGAGCTGCACTGCCCGCCACAGATCTTTTTGATACTCAACCCAGCACGTGATGTCCTAAGAGAGTCATCACATCTTAGCACAGCAGGAGAGAAAGATGTCTTAAAGAAGTAACATCTTCACATATCAAGAGTTAAGAAGAGAGAATAAGCACACCAAGAGAAACACGAAGAAGAGAAGGGGGAAAAAAAAGAGACAAAGCCAGAAGAAGAATGTTATATAGAGCAGATGAGAATGATTTAGTGGATAAATGTCATCTATCTAGCACCATAAGAGCCGAGCATCCCCGATTAAAGTTATCGACAGCCATATCGACAGTTATCGACACCGACGGTCTGGAGCATTACTCTGTGAACGCAGCCATAAATCCAGCCCACAGAAATAATGTCTAGTCTTCCTCTTTAATTTCATAATCATCATCTACGCCAAAAAATGGGATTTTGTTTGTCATTTGTTCAGGAGATACAAACAACACAGTCTTCAGGACTGTGTTATCCTACAGTTATCCTATCCTCCCTCAGTTACATGTTATCCTATACGGATGATTTCAAGACAGTAGCAGAACTCGAGCAATTAAGAACAAAGACGGGAGTAGTGTCTAGCTCATAGTTTTCCTGGCCAAATGCCTCCTTTTGATAACTACTTACTGTCTTATAGGAGTTTCCTACAATTAAAAGCAGGTTAAGTTTTAATTGATGTACAGCTAGCTGTTCACTCTGATCACAGCTGTAGTGATTTGATGAAATCACTTACGAATAAAGCTTCAAAGTCTAAATCTAAAGCGAGGGGGGGGGGGGGTTACTTCCATCACAGGTGGAGAGAAAAAAAACTGAGAAGGTAAAATTATTTATTACACTTCCACCCAAATCTGTCCACTCACTTTAAGTTTGGGGTCTGGAGATGTCAGCCAGAGAAAGGGTTCGCCATGTCTCTGTCTCTCTCTAGGAGAGCTAGGAGAGAGACAGAGAAACCCTAGTCTAGAAGACTAGGGTTTCTTATAGCTGTCTGATACTCCAAGAGCTGTCCTACCCCTGATGGGCAGAGTTTTTTCACCCTTTGCCCCTGTTACCTAGCAGTAAATAGGTACCTGGGAGTTAGTCAGCTGTCACGGGCTGCTTCCTGGGGGGTGGAGGCCTGGTCGAGGACCAGGCCGCGGGGACACTAAAAAAGCCCCGAAATCAACTCAAGATAACCTCAAGAAGGTTGTTACAGTTGTTCAAAGTTACAGATATTACAAAAGGTTGTTCAGTTATTCAACAAAGGAAAATTTTCCCTTGCTTGAAATTGTTCAGAGAATCAGTAATTCTCAGATAACCAGCACTAACAGCAGTGTATAAATAATACACTACAATACCCAATATTAATAAAAACTAGTTGTAATATATTGCTTTGATTGTCTCTCCACAAATACCTAGTGGTGACTATCTAGCAACCTGTAATCAGTTAATAATCGAGAACTGCGTGAAAGATATCCCTTGGTTGCTGGCGATGGAATTGTAGACTAAATATTTTATGTTTATAACAAAATGTAATTACCCTGCTTTGGCCTCGGATCCTTTTCCTATCGTCAGCCTTCCCTTCCATCCCCCAAACCATGGTCAAATCTCTTTTTCCGTATCCCAAATATATTACAAACCGAAGAAAAATCTATTAGGTACTAACACTCCCATCATTATTGACCCAAAGGTCAGTAGATTGCCAACAAGGTTACTACTACTAATTGCTATACGAGATGAACTATTTTAGCATTTAATGATTTTAAATAAATTTATTTGTAATCAGACATTTTCACTCAAAAAAATGGAAGCATATATCTTCAAAATGGTTTTAAAATATTTTTTTTTATATATAAATTTCTCAGTAACGTTATTATGGAAGATCTCTCGGATCCTCGTAACAAAAGAACTCTTTTATCGCCCATCCTCAGCAAGTACAGTTTTTTCTCTTCTCTTGACCCATCAAGTGGAATTATTCTTTGTCTTCACATTTCGTAAATTGAATGTCTTCCCCTGAACAACTGACCAAATACTTGTAATCACTTCCGAACCTGACCAAACAGTTATCTTCACCTCTGCACATGATCAAGGGAATATTTTACCACCACAACCGATTAATCACATATAGTTATGATATCCAGAACTTTATTACAAAACCTTCATTCTCTTCCTCCTTTGTTCTCTAATTTTTATATCAGATTTTTTCGGCAATTAATAGCTTTTACCACTGAATCTTTGCTGACTGCCTGGAATTGAAAACACGATATTGGTGATACAAATTGCATCCCCATGCAGCAAATGATAGATTTTTACTTACAACATTATTTGTAATACACACGAATGCATGGCTAGAGGCGCTGTCGGTTTCCTTCGCGAGCAATGATGGGATTGGAGATATTGTGGGTGGCCTCTGGTACCCACCTGGGAGCAAGACTGCCTGTCTGACCTCCAGTACCCACATGGGAGCAAGACTGCCTGTCTGACCTCCAGTACCCACATGGGAGGGGAGCAAGACTGCCTGTCAGATAGATCTCCAGTACCCACATGGAAGCAGGACTGCCTGTCAGACCTCCAGTACCCACATGGGGGGGGGGCAGGACTGCCTGTCAGACCTCCAGTACCCACATGGGGGGGGGCAGGACTGCCTGTCAGACCTCCAGTACCCACATGGGAGGGGAGCAAGACTGCCTGTCAGATCTCCAGTACCCACATGGAAGCAGGACTGCCTGTCAGATCTCCAGTACCCACATGGGAGCAGGACTGCCTGTCAGATCTCTAGTACCCACATGGGCGGGGGCAGGACTGCCTGTCAGATCTCCAGTGCCCACATGTTTATATATCTTGTTTACACGATCTGAAGTGATTTTACCAATTAAAAGCGTAAGAATCTTGATCAACCTATTACGCTGACCAATCAAATTTAATTCCATTTAATTAACAAATGACGCGGTTATGTTTATGCATCCATGTGACATATCTGTAAACGTAGGTTTACAATTTAATATTAAGAAAATTGGGTGAATTTCATTTGTATTATTACTATTTGTTCTAATGATTTAACGTCAGTGTTTTTTTTAATTGTCTCAACTTATTCCTCAAGGTGATGCTTTGAGCTCAACCTCGAGGACCAGTTCCAAGAACTAGGATCTCACCTAGCTCGCTACTTCAGATCAGATATCCCTGACTGATTCTTAGATCAACCAGACTCTTAGTTCATATCGTTGGACGAATCTGGTTTTCAGTTCGTATCTTTAGATTAAATCTACTCCACAAACTTGTTGCGTCAGGCCCAGAAGTTATAAGTCTCTCAGATTAGACTCTCAACTAAGTTAAGATGATAGCACAGCACTCTCAGACAAGCTTACGTCATCAGATCTTGTTCTCTCAGAGAACAGATGCTGAGGATCATATCAAAGAACAGGTTCTTAAGATCATCTAAAAGAACAGATACTTAGTCGGATCTTTGCTTCAACCCCCAGACGAGATTCTTAGTCAGATCTTTGCTTCAACCCCCAGACGAGATTCTTAATCAGATCTTTGCTTCATCCCCCAGATCAGATTCTTAGTCGGATCCTTGCTCCATCCCCCAGATGAGAGTCTCAGAGCCGTGTCCTCAGAGCAATCTCTGGAGACTTTGGTCTCCAAATAACCCCAGTGGCCGCTTCATCGCCGCCCTCCGCTCCCTGGCAACTCCCCCATTGTCTGCCACACCATCCCGTCTACACGAAACGCAACTCGTATTTATCGCGTAAACACGGGATCGTGTCGCGCCATAATTCAGGTCACGGAAGGTGGCTTCCAGCACGGCGCGGAGCGATTGTCAAAGCTAATTTAGAAAGCGACGCTGACGAATGGACACCTCCCCCGCCCTCCTTCTCTCTCTCCTTCTCTGGATCCCTCCTTCTCTCTCCATCTCTCTCCTTCTCTCTCCTTCTCCCACGTCTGCATTAGATTCACGCCCCTCTCTTTTTCCCCCCATTGGAATCCCAGTTTTCTATTTGAAACCCCCTTCCATTATTTGGACTAATCTTTTCACCTTCGTTGAAAATATGAACGCAAGATAGGATGTTTTAATGGCAGGAGAGTTAGATAGATAGATAGAGAGAGAGAGAGAGAGAGAGAGAGAGAGAGAGAGAGAGAGAGAGAGAGAGAGAGAGAGAGAGAGAGAGAGAGAGAGAGAGAGAGAGAGAGACAGACAGAGAGAGAGACAGAGAGAGAGAGACAGACAGACAGACAGAAACAGACAGAAGACAGAAACAGACAACACAGAGGCATCTTGTAACACAATAAAGTGAGCATAATTAGTTGAGTACCCACATAACCATCAGGAATCTTAATAAGAAGGCAGCGAGAACAATGTACACCACCAATGTGAGACCAGTTTTAGCGTGTGCAGCCTCGACGTGGTCTCCCCCATACCAAGACGCACAGAAGAAACTTAAAAAATTACAGAAATTTTCACCGAGGTGCGTTCCATAATTAAGGTGGATAGGAGATACGGTAAAGGTTGAAGTAAGTGTATCTAATGACATTAGAGACATGAATAGAAGCACGAGAGACAGAGAGAGGTGTGAGAGAGAGATAGAGGTGTAAGATAGAGAGAGGTGAGAGAGAGGAGAGGAGAGGAAGAGAGATGCCAGGAAATACTATTTTAAGCTTAACTATAAGAAAATGGAATAAACAAGATAAGGAGGTTTGTAGAATTCAGAGTTATATACAACATTCAACAGAGGAATGATAGGAAACACACACACACACACACACACACACACACACACACACACACACACACACACACACACACACACACACACACAATGTGTGTGTGTGTGTGTGTGCTTATTGCGACAAAGCGCAATGTGATCTGCGTAAAGCACCGCTGAATTTGACAAAGGCTGTTGGGCCTGACAGAATCTCACCATGGATACTAAAGGAAGGTGCAGAAGCACTAAGTGTGCCACTCTCTATAGTGTATAACAGGTCACTGGAAACAGGAGATCTATCTGAAAGTTGGAAGAAAGCTAACGTAGTCCCAATGTACAAGAAGGGTGACAGGCAAGAGGCACTGAACTTCAGGCCAGTTTCCCTAACTTGTATACCATGCAAGGTGACGGAGAAGATCGTGAGGAAAAGGCTCGTAGAGCATCTGGATGTAAATAACTTTGTAACACACCGCCAACATGGGTTCAGAGATGGCAAATCGTGTTTCACAGGTTAAATAGAATTCTATGACCAGGCAACAAAAATTAGGCAAGAAAGAAAAGGGTGGGCAGACAGCATTTTCTTGAACTGCCAGAAAGCCTTTGACACAGTACCCC
>NC_091155.1:19038107-19045607 GCF_040958095.1 Procambarus clarkii
TAGTGTGTGGTCTGGTCAACACTTGCTCGAATTTAGGAATGGTAAAATGAGGTTTTTCGAACCAATTATACATCAACTACGGGTGAAGTGGTTAAAACACTGGCCCTAGCAATCCCAGGACTTCTGAACAACGTGTAAACTGCGAGAGGAACAACTTCTCGTGTCTAAAAGAAACAGGATTTGGTATATGACATAAAAACACGTCTGTCTCCATAAATAAATAAAAACAGAATGAAGGAATCAGTCAGAACACTATATATACATTTAACAAATACTCTTAGAATACGAAACACCAGCAGAGAATCTTCTTTCACGTTCATAGATGTTCAGATGTTGACCCGACTGATACATATATAAGAGGTTCACCTGGATGGAACATGAACTGGACGTGACTTCACCAGGAGAGTAAGTGTCCCGGAAGATACACTTACTAGACTGGAACATGTATGGGACGAAAAGAACTGCGAGAGGAACTACCCAAGCGGTATCTTAGGCCATTGTGAACGTGTATAAATTACATTGTACAGAAATACGGGGACGGGGATACTAATGTATCCCCGGGGATCCCCGGGGGTTGTACGGGGATACTAATACCCCCCTGATGCCCCCCCTAATGTTAATGTAGTGCCAGGAATACATAACATCCATGATGTTATATATATAATACCCCTGATGCCCCCCCCCCCTCCTAATACCTCTGGCGGAATCTAATGAAACGAATTTCCTGTTTTCAACAAAGCATTAGTGGCTGGACGAAAAGGGTATAATCATATAAATTGCAACAAGCAGTTGCAAGAGTCTATTGAGGTATTATTTATAATTACCAGATCATGAATGTTGACTAATATAACTTCGCTCTGTGTGAATAATAAGGATGACTCTCTCCCGAATCTCATTACCTACAAAAAATAGAAATAAAAATAATAATTCAGTTTTGATTTGCTGATAAAAATGACTTCAACCCCCAAAATAACTCTCGAGAAAAATATACGTGAGAACAGACCGATGCTAATTTCTCTTTTAATCCTCAGTATAACGGAAAGAACAAACCAAATTCGTTGTTCATCAGGTGACAAGAATATCTTCACAGAAGAACAAAGACTGAGAAACTCAATTCGAAGCTGACTGACTGACGGTGTAATCACAAAACTGACTTTCGATTTCTAAGCAGTTAATTTATGGCTGAACCTTAATGTCTCTCCAAAACCTTAATTCAAGTTTCATAGATAACCTGATTGATGTGACGACTTATATTGAATTTTGTAACTAGCTCATCAAGATTGTAACTTGCTTAGCTAAATGAATTGTGGGGTTCAGTCCCTGAGCCCATTATGTGCCTCTGTAACCCTGTCCACTACCGCCCACAAGATGGGTATGGGGTGCATAATAAATGAACTAAACTAACCTGACTGATAGAGACCATAAAAAAGTTAATGTCAACATACTGAATTGTCAAAGAAACTTAGCGACTAACTGCCAAAGGGTAGAGGGGAGTAATGTAGTGCTACACCATGGGCCAGGTATTCATCAAGAATGTACTTGTCCACTTGCGAAACCTGTACATCCGTCCTCATAATGGTATATTCTGCACTTGTTAAACACTTTACAATCTTGGAAACGTCGCAATCCTAGGATTATTATTGTTACGAACAAAGTTTTAGCTCTTTATAAGCTCACAAACTGTTTAATAAGATGTAAACAAAGCCATCAATACAGAGGAAAGATGCACAGGTTTCGTATGCAGACACGTGAGTACTTGAACCCTGGTGTGTGTGTGTGTGTGTGGACGCTCTCATGGTGTGTTGGGATGTGTACATAGCGGAAGGATTCTGTGTTACATATGTGTACCAAGATCCTGTACATTGTGATGTGGATGTAAGAATATGCCGTGAACTGTTGCCTGTGTATTGAAGGATCTTGTTTAGTGTAACTTGCGAGAAGGAATGCATTGTCTTAATGTGAACAGTTATGTTCTATGACTTGTAATCTGAATAATATTTGTACAGTGGAGTGTAGCCACGGAGTAGGTGGGTTATGTTGAGTGTAGAATGTGTGTGGGGTGTGTAAATGTACTGGGGAGTGTTGTGTGTGGGTGTGTAAATGTACTGGGGAGTGTCGTGTGTGTGGTGTGTGAATGTGCTGGGGAGTGTAGTGTGTGTGGTGTGTAAATGTGCTGGGGAGTGTTGTGTGTGGGTGTGTAAATGTACTGGGGAGTGTTGTGTGTGGGTGTGTGAATGTACTGGGGAGTGTCGTGTGTGTGGTGTGTGAATGTGCTGGGGAGTGTAGTGTGTGTGGTGTGTGAATGTGCTGGGGAGTGTAGTGTGTGTGGTGTGTAAATGTGCTGGGGAGTGTTGTGTGTGGGTGTGTAAATGTACTGGGGAGTGTTGTGTGTGGGTGTGTGAATGTACTGGGGAGTGTCGTGTGTGTGGTGTGTGAATGTGCTGGGGAGTGTAGTGTGTGTGGTGTGTGAATGTGCTGGGGAGTGTTGTGTGTGGGTGTGTAAATGTACTGGGGAGTGTTGTGTGTGGGTGTGTGAATGTACTGGGGAGTGTCGTGTGTGTGGTGTGTGAATGTGCTGGGGAGTGTCGTGTGTGTGGTGTGTGAATGTGCTGGGGAGTGTTGTGTGTGGGTGTGTAAATGTACTGGGGAGTGTTGTGTGTGGGTGTGTGAATGTGCTGGGGAGTGTAGTGTGTGTGGTGTGTGAATGTGCTGGGGAGTGTATTGTGTGGGGTAGAAAAGCCCATGTTATTCTATATAACGAAGCCTGTGTATTTGAAAGCACATTTAAAAACTCAGCAAGGGACTATTTATGTAAATACGTCTGGTGCTTTAACAAGTGGCACTGCTTCCAATGATATAACCCATGTAGTCAAATGTGAATGCGATTAAACCCCGTCTGAAAAGATAAAGGTGTGAGAAAGGTGAATTTCATCAATATAAGGAAATATATTACATTCTGGGGAAGAAATATTATCGTTCAAGAACCACAGCAGACACTATCCTCTCTGGCTTAAGTTCCACCACAGTGGGGCATCTGACCATCTAGTGCTCTACACACACAGCAGAACTACGCAATTAGACACCTAACCCATACGTCTGAAAATAATGGAAGTGACGACGATTCGGTTCATTGTGGACTATAATCAAGTCTTAGACGTACTGAAACCTCCTCACTTCTTTAATTTTCAGAAGTGTGGGTTGGATGTGTATTTTTCAGCGTCGTAATTGTTAATTACTGTCTTCAATTCACAATTATTATAGCTAAATGCTTGATATGACCTGAGCTTGTTGGGGGTCAACAATGTCACTCAAACTATGCTGTTAGGATCCAGAAGCAGTTGACCAAATCTTTGGGTAAAAATCAGCCAGTGGGATTGATTAAATAATGATCACTACCGTAACAACAAAGTTATTGGTACTAAGGAACAACTTATTTCTTGGGTCGATTTACAATCTCGATTTACAATCTTGGCGTGAATGATCTCTACCATATGATAGAGCTCTACCTGAAGAGTTGAGCACCAGACAAAAGGCACAGTGGACCAACAATCCCACGGGAATTATGTCTAATGGGTGGAACTACTTTTTTTTAACATTTTTTAATACAAAAGAGAAGCTCTGCTATTAAAGCATCTATTACTTTACCATCCATTTTTGTTAATATTCTCTTGCATAATTATAACTTCGTCCTGGTAATGGGTATAGGCTCCTACTGGCCAATCTCAAATCTCCTCCCCTGTGATCAGTGGCATACAATACACAAGGTAATCACAGTGACATGATATATCTATGAGCAAATTTTTGGAGGAGAATGGGGGGAGATCGAACTATCGTCCTGGGAACTCCTAGTACGATAATTCGATCCCACCGTCCTTCTCCAAAAAATTTCTCAAGTAGAAACTTGGGTCCTACTTGAGTTTGGGTCGAAACTGGATATATCACTTCAAAATACATTTGAGATATCTGCTGAACACCTAGACTTATTTTGGAAATTCCCAACTTTCTGATATCTGGATCCCTGACTTGAAAAGCATCTTTAATACATAACCATAAATATGTACAGAAATATATACATGGTCCATGGTTCCCATCAGGGTATTGTGGAATATATAATATGTCGGATAATAGATATTTTCAGTTTTTTGCTAACACTGATCACGTGTATTCCAGAGAGGTGCTGTAACACGTAGTGTCTGACTAGAGAGCCAAGACAGTGTAATCTCTCCTGTGACAGCTGATGATACGACTCACAGGTAATGTTCATCTTATATTATGACTAAAAACGAATCTGTAGGTTATGGAAGCATGGCTTCACTACAGCAAATAACAGGAAAGTTATACAACCTTAGGGAGACTATTGCAGGTAAAACTGACGAAAACCTGCATCTGCAAGGTTAATGCCGAATTTATGTGATAATGTTGGGTATTCACTCAAAATTGGACTCGACCCAGATGCGGAAACCGGTTAGCTAATACTTCGTCATATTTCCTCCAAAACACGATACCCCCAATTATTTTACTCCCAGATAACAGATAATAGCTTTGTTCGTGGGTAAGAACAAAAGAACAAGGAGCCAAGCTTCCTGTGACGTTGAAGATTGTCACCTACTGGATGTAATCATTGACCAATTAGCAATTATAATATCAAATATAAGACATTATTATCTACTTTTAGCTTAAATAAGCTAGTGTTTTTTGTATGGACCAAGGTAACACTTCAGGCGAGGAATTAATGTTAAACATCCTTGCTCCCTTCGGCTACTTGGTCTTCGGGTCGAGTTTAACACCAGGGTCGAATCCCACTTGTCGTCCATCCCTCGTGCCTCGGGTATAACACAAGCAAGCACTATCTTTCGTGGTCTGCCCTTATGTGCTCACCACAGAGCTGTATGCCCTGGTCTCCTGTGTCCACCACAGGGCTGTATGCCCTGGTCTCCTGTGCCCACCAGAGAGCTGTATGCCCTGGCCTCCTGTGCCCACCAGAGAGCTGTATGCCCTGGCCTCCTGTGCCCACCAGAGAGCTGTATGCCCTGGCCTCCTGTGCCCACCAGAGAGCTGTATGCCCTGGCCTCCTGTGCCCACCAGAGAGCTGTATGCCCTGGCCTCCTGTGCCCACCAGAGAGCTGTATGCCCTGGCCTCCTGTGTCCACCACAGGGCTGTATGCCCTGGCCTCCTGTGCCCACCAGAGAGCTGTATGCCCTGGTCTCCTGTGCCCACCAGAGAGCTGTATGCCCTGGCCTCCTGTGCCCACCAGAGAGCTGTATGCTCTGGCCTCCTGTGCCCACCAGAGAGCTGTATGCCCTGGCCTCCTGTGCCCACCAGAGAGCTGTATGCCCTGGCCTCCTGTGCCCACCAGAGAGCTGTATGCCCTGGCCTCCTGTGCCCACCAGAGAGCTGTATGCCCTGGCCTCCTGTGTCCACCACAGGGGGTTCATTCTCTGCTTCCGTACCCATCTGAGAGCCCAAAAAAGATAGATAACATCTCATTACTAACTGCACCAATAATAGTGAACAACAGGTGTCACCATTTCAGAGCCTGGTGTCAACTGTGACCTGACAGGAGAGCCAACCCACTATTATCTGCTTGACCCCTGTCGATGAACGATGAGATAGCCGAGTCATTATAGGTGACACCTATAATGACTCATTATATTCCATTCCACCCATAGGTCCACTGTTAAGGAAGTGTTTCCACCAAGATCAGAAAATCTACTTCAGATGAGGTGAAATGAGTAATAGTCTATTAAAGCTTGCTTGTACAGCAAACAGATGGATGGCAAACAGCAAAAAAGTTGGCAATCGTGGTCTCTATCAGCTGGAAGTGGCGTAGGTCCCCGGTGGCGTAGGTGTCTGGTGGCGTATGGGGGTGTAACACACACTCACCCTGAGACGCGCAAATGAATTGGTTTGGGTTCGAGTCCTGGCTAGGGAGGATTGATTGTCCTCCAATCTGTAACCGTTCGCCCCTGTTCACCCCCAGCAGTAAATGGGCACCTGGTTTTTATTCGACTGATGGGTCGTGTTCCAGGGAAAACTAGTAGAGGCAAAGCTTAATATGAGTTATAGGAAGAGATAGCTCTCAGCCTCCTAACAGGAGTCATAAGTCGCCTGCTCCTGTATCAACCCCATGTCAAAAAAAAAAAAAAAAAAAAAAAAAAATATATATATATATATATATATATATATATATATATATATATATATATATATATATATATATATATATATATAAAGGGCTTCATAATTCACACGCAGCTGTCGTTCTGGTCTCTGGAGAAAGTCAAGTCCTTCCCACACGTTGAGAAATTGTCCAGATCGAGAACTGAGAATTCACAACACCAGAACCAATACACCGATGCCTTGGCTACTCATTAATGAGTGGAAACATGTTTGGAATGTGTGAGGCGCCCAAACCCCGTGTTCATACCTTCCTTCTATTCAGATCAAGATTACGAGAGCAAAACAATGGTAATTTGGGCCAGTTATCAAGTTCATAGTTGATACGAGGGATTAAGATCACTCAAACGATTGACACGTTTCTAAGAATGTTTGAAATTTACTGAATTTATTTTTACTGAAATTGAGCAATTAGTGCATATGATGCTCCATTTATTTGTCACATAATTCACTTAAGTATCCCTCCTCCAAACTGGCGCCTTGAAATTGAAATTAAAATTGAAATAAGTGTTTCCCTTCAAAACGCATAAATCTTTCGCCTTTTAAATGGCGCCTTGACATGGTGAAGATGGGGTGGGTGTGGGGGGGGGGGGGGGGGGGGGGAGTGAGTACCTCAGTGTTGACCAGACCACACACAAGAAGGTGAAGGGACGACGACGTTTCGGTCCGTCCTGGACCATTCTCAAGTCAACTTGAGAATGGTCCAGGACGTGGTCCAGTGTGTGGTCTGGTCAACATTCTTCAGCCACGTTATTGTGACTCATCTCCTGCACACGAGTACCTCAACGATTCAAATTACAGTTGAGAGTAACTTGTGAAACTGCATTCAAATGAAATGTTTCGTAACTACTAAAAGAAGAATTTGCCTGTGTTTATCAACCTCTGGAAGAGGCGTGGACCAATGTTTCTCTTCCTTTGGAAGATGAGGTCCACCTAGGGGCTGTGACTCACACAGGTTAACAATTTTCTTGAGTCAGAGATTAGAGTAAAAAGTAAGGTTGAGTGTGGCCCGACTGAATCCATCGGTTGGTATAACTGGCTATGAACAACGATGAAACAGGCAACGGAGTCAGACTTCTTCCAACACGAACTACAAAATTCAGTTCTCCATTTACTACAAGAGCTGCAAGACGCACTCTCCCGACACCAGTAGAAACGCCGTGGAGACGAATTTATATATAATACCTTTACATGCCCACTTGAGACGTCAGTTCCAACGATCTCAACACCATTACAAGAGCACGTCTCTTTTAAAGGCGCCTGACAATGCACAAACAACATGGCTCCACCAAATATCACATCGTTGTGCTTCACATAACCAG
>NC_091155.1:19048107-19050607 GCF_040958095.1 Procambarus clarkii
TGCGGTGTATACCTGACTCAACGGTGGAGACGTGAGAGCAGAACAGGTGAGTCAGTTGTATGTTTGTTGTAGTCAGATGTCGAGGAGAATGTTTGAGGACTGTTGATGAGTGATGGATAGTTGACACTTGTGGTAGGGAAGGAGGAACAAGGAGGGGATAAAAGAGAGAGAGAGAGAGAGAGAGAGAGAGAGAGAGAGAGAGAGAGAGAGAGAGAGAGAGAGAGAGAGAGAGAGAGAGAGAGAGAGAGAGAGAGAAAAAAAAATACGTCATCTTCCCACACTAAGTTCAACGAATTAATAATAACAACATTCAGTGACTGTTTTTAACATACAGATTTTCACACAGCCGTGAAAAGGCACAGGTGGCCACCAGTGCCTTCTATCTATTCTGCCTCACTACCTCCCCCTTTCTCTTCCTCCCACCATCCCTTTCTTCCTCCTTCTCCACCTCCCTCCCTCTCATCTTACCCCCTCCTCCATCTCTCCCTCCATGCCTCTCTATCCACTTCCTTCTCTCCATCACTCCGTCTCTACCTCCTGTGGAAAATTTCTACTCTTATGACAGATAAAATCTATCTACTTCTTCCTCTACTCGGCCAAGGTATTCACCGTAACTATAGTCATGATCAAGGTAGTTTCCGCCGGCGGTTCCTGAAGGGGGAATCACCTTCATATTATGAATGTGAGATCATTATACTCTTAAATGCTCTTTCACATTATTATCAGCCAGAGCCACAGGAATGTTCAGCTCATACAATGTATATCAAATATTATTTTCTAGCGGTATAAATGTTGTATTTTTGACATGAAATTGGGGTTAAGTTAGCATTACAAGGACGTCTTAACTAGCACTCCTAGCTTTTTTTTATCGTTGATTTTAATACACGTTGAGTATGGAGATATCTTGCTGCGACTTATACTTAACTAAGTAATTTGAGGGATGTCGTTACAGGTGAGGGGTGAATGACCTTACATGACATGACATGACCTCTTTTACAGGGGAGGTCATGTCTTCTCCGACGTGACCGATAATTCACCTATTTATGGTTCTTTCCCCAACTGGTTTTGGTGGATGTAGAGTGAATTTATAATTTCCCACACCTCCCTCTCTACCTCTCCTTCTCCCTCCCTCTCTACCTCTCCTTCTCTACATTCTTCCTCCTCTACATCCCTGGCCCCTGGGCCGGCATCGAGGAGTAGAAGAACTACTAGAACGCCATCCAGGTACAATCCAGGTTTGTACTGGAACCGACGACTGCTGAATACTGTTACCAGGCTGAGAGCGTTCCCTTCCCTAAGCTCATGACAAGCCTCACCCACTACTGTTCCCTGGAACACAACCAGTCAGTCGGTTAACAACCAAGATACTCAAATACTGCTGGGTGAACAGAGGCGAACAGTTTCGGTCTGTTGCCCAATCAGTCCTCCCTGGCCAAGCCTCCAACACCCAGACCACATCAGTTGCGTGGCGCAGGGCGAGTGTCTTACCACTAAGCCACCAAAACTTTACCTCATAACATGAAGGAATAAACTATGAAACCGCTAAGCTATGTACCATCAAAATGCGCATCGTTATTGTGTCAGGTGCTCAGCTGCTACCGCTTGTTAGTAGCCCCGACCACACGGATATCTTTATGGGTAGTGGCTTTTATCACGCGCGCGAGCATGCGTGTGTGTGTGTGTGTGGTCGGAATAAGGCCATAAGACTTAGATACAAGCGGATGAGGTTAAACTAAAGGACTCAATTACCAATGGAGCCGGATGCTGGATTCATTAAAACTCAGATAAAGTGAGTAATTATTATATTCCAAACTGTTCTCGGAGGCTGGTTGCCAGCTGAACGTGTTGGGTCGAATAGTGTGTGGAGGAGAGACGAGGCTTTTCGACTCTTGTACATAAGGTGGAGATAGTTCTACCTCCAGACACACACACACACACACCACACGGAGATACGTTTGACATCCAAGTTTACTCAGACATATGCAGGCGATGGGTCACAATAACGTGGCTGAAGCATGTTGACCAATCCTCACACTAGAAAATGAAGGGACGACGACGTTTCGGTCTGTCCTGGACCATTCTCAAGTCACAATCGACTTGAGAATGGCCTAGGACGTACCGAAACGTCGTCGTCCCCTCATTTTCTAATGTGTGGTCTGGTCAATTTACTCAGACATCACAACATGAAAATAAGCATTTCTCTAGATGCATGCACACACAGAAACACCACATGGGGATGAGTCCTACCTCCAGTCTCACTCACTCACCTCATGAAGGCAAAACCTACCACAGCCTCACACATCTCCCCAATCATTTGTTTTCATTACAAGCGTGAAGAGCTGTCCCAAGAGCAGCTTTCGTGTCGAAAGAGTACAAGTTATCACCCCCCCCCCCACACACACACACACGCAGACATACACATTACAAGGAGGCAGGTTGTTTCATTATATGCGAGTATATTGCTTGCATACATAGCGGGTTGTAAGTGAAGCGAGCAACT
>NC_091155.1:19055607-19060607 GCF_040958095.1 Procambarus clarkii
CATATACATATATATACATATATGTATATGTATATATACTTGGAGCCTCGAACAACCACCAAACATATATATTTACATACACTCGGACCATTGGACGCACAGCAAACACACTCAGTATTTACATACATGAACCCACCACACACTCGCGGTATCTGCCATACATGAATCACCACTCACTCTCCCAGCATGTACTGGGCGGGTCATCAGAGGCTGCTCAACCACCTCCAGGAGTATGTGATAGAATGTTACCGTTCCCTCTCGCTAACCTGTGCACACAGCTCACTCTTACTCCGGTTACATCCAATATTTAACATCTAAAAGAGTACAGTGGGAAGAATAATGCTGTTTTCGTTATACAAATAACAGAGAAGGCAAATGAAATAATAGATGGGGGGGAACAGCAAGGCCTCACTTAGGTCGAGGAGACTATGGCTGCTCTGGCTCCCCTCTAGCCATACAATAGGAATGAAGAGGGTCACATATGACAATAAAAAGAAGCGTTCTAAAGCAGGCGATGAGTCACAATAACGTGGCTGAAGTAGTTAGACCAGACCACACACTAGAAGGTGAAAGGACGACGACGTCTCGGTCCGTCCTGGACCATTCTCAAGTCGATTGTCTTAACTTGAGAATGTCACAATCGACTTGAGAATGGTCCAGGATAGACCGAAACGTCGTCGTCCCTTCACCTTCTAATGTGTGGTCTGGTCTAAGCGTTCTTGAGCCTGTGCCTTCCCAAGTTAGTCATCTTAGCCAGAAACAGCATCTTCATGTTTCCTCGTGAACATCTCTTCCTGCTCTCTTGACGTGCAGATATTCTGCCCATTCTCTCGATCTGACACTCCGTAAACAACACATCTGTTTTGCCTAAACAGAAACATTCGAACTCAAGCAACACAGCTATCGAGGACGACGCAAGGAAAATGCCAATATTTTAAGGCGTTTTAATTTGTTTTTAAAATATATAACAATTTTAAAGATTTGGTCTATTCCGTAATTGTTTATTTTCATAGAGTTTTAGATTCGTACTGGAAAGAAAATTTTAGGACAAAACAAGAGAGAGAGAGAGAGAGAGAGAGAGAGAGAGAGAGAGAGAGAGAGAGAGAGAGAGAGAGAGAGAGAGAGAGAGAGAGAGAGAGAGAGAGAGAGAGATAGAGAGAGATAGAGAGAGAGAGAGAGAGAGAGAGAGAGAGAGAGAGAGAGAGAGAGAGAGAGAGAGAGAGAGAGAGAGAGAGAGAGAGAGAGAGAGACTGACTTAAGAATGAAAAACGTGAGGTGGGACAAGCCCCATTCGATATTTTGGCCCAGAATTAGAGGGCTGCCATATCCAGCACACTGCATTATATAGTCTCATATGGCTACCATTCCTACCACTCTGAGAAAAGGGAGAAATTACAGTGAACAAACCCTGCCGTTCAATGACAAACTCTACAAAGCCCTATACAAGTATCAAATACAAAAATTTCCTTTGCAACAACAGAACAAACTCATTAATTACACCGCCCAAAATACATAACTTCTCACAGATCATCTACATTTTCTCTAAGGACTGGAAAGTCGAAATATACGTCACTGATTAAGCTCCAATTAAGCTGATTTAAGGTGAAAGACATCCTAACTCCACACCCTCCATCACAGGGAAGACGAGGCTGGTCTGTGTGT
This sequence comes from Procambarus clarkii, assembly GCF_040958095.1. Lineage (NCBI taxonomy): Eukaryota > Metazoa > Arthropoda > Malacostraca > Decapoda > Cambaridae > Procambarus > Procambarus clarkii. The sequence goes on from NC_091155.1 coordinate 19,057,270, forward strand.
ATTCATTGCCTTTGAATACATATACATATTCTTCCCAGTTCCTTCGTTACAGCTTCCTTTCTTGAGAGGTAATGAACACGAAACTTGAGCATCATTCTCAGCAGCTTGCAAGGGTTCAATGCTAATGTTGTAGCTTTTAATTTTTAACATGGATATTTTATTAGTTTTTTAGTTTTGCTCATATTATGGAATTAAAATTTCAGCTATCTTATTATTATTTATTTTCGGGGATAACTTTAACGTTATCTTAAGCTCTATATTTAGAGTGAAATTCAGCGCTCTATTTAAAGTTATCTTCAACTCCGTCTTCAGAGATATCTCTGACGTTGTCTTTTAGTGACATCTCTGACACTATCTTTAGAACTATCTTTAACTCTAATTTTAGAATTATTACTAACAAAATCTTTAGAGCTATCTCTAAATGTTATCTTGATAGCAATCTCTAGCGATGTCTTTTGAGCTATCACTAATGCTCTCTTCTGTGGCTGTTGCTAATTCTATTGATATCTCTTCTATAGATCTATAGATATATATCTATCGATATATATCTATATAGATCTATATCTATATATCTATATAGATCTATAGATATATATCTATAGATATATATCTATAGATATAGATACTTAAAGATATCTCTAACGCTAACTAATATCTTTAGAGATATCTCTAACACTATCTTCAGAGAAACCTCTATTGCATCGTTAGATCGATCATCAATGTTATCTATAGATGTATCTCTAATACTATCTTTAAAACTATATCTAACGTTATCATCAGAGCCTCATAATCTCTAGCGCTAGTTCTAACGCTGCCTACAGAGCTACAAGTATCTTCAGCAGCTATAATATCTGTATCTTCAGAGCTACAAGTATCCACAGTAACTGTAATATCTGTAGGTACAGAGCTACAAACATCTCGACATTTCTTTCTGAAATAATATTATCCATGATTGGAACACAATTAAAACAAAGATATCTGTGAAGTTACATGCTCAATTAATTACCTTTTTCTTCATCCCTCTTCTTCTTCTCCTCCTTCCCACACCTCTTTTCCATTTCCTCCCGTTCCGCTATCCTTCCAGCATCCCCCCATCCCATCTATCTCCCCCTCCCCAACCCACTTACACCACAGCTCATCCCCCAAACAAATAATCGCCTTCGGGATTTGCTGCTATATTAAGCAGATAATTTATGACTACGAAGCTTGATTTAGACAAGCGATGTCTGCACTCACAGAGTGAAATCTATGCACTTTAGTCATCCAGAGCTTCTCGTACACGCTTCAGACCACCTCATTATCTAGTTAGCGGTGCAAGCGAGATTAATCTTAGCTGATATTGCCGTCTTCAATTTAAAAAATGTAAAAAAAAAGATATTAAGATGCAAGGAAGATATATTTTTGTGGCTTTATCTGTTGAATTTATTAGATTCATCATGTTATATACGGTTTTGAGTGTGTGAGTGCGGTTGTGTGCGTGCATGGGAGCGTATATGTTAGCGTGCGAGTGAGTTCTTATGTCCGACCTATTAACTTTCAATCGACTGGTGTACAGATTCCCGAGTATATAATGGTCTATATTATATCTGCATTATATTATATATTTTATATCTATTATATCTGTGTGTGTGGGGGGGGGGGGTGTTTGTTAAATGGTACGAGGGGTTCATTTACTATTTATACTTGCATTATCAAGCTCGTGGGCCCCGCCTCTCTAACCGTAGGTTGTCTAATGTATTGACTCCAGACCAATCTATCATATATACTTCATATTTCTCTCTCGCGCATACATACACAGCCTCGGCATGCAGCCCGAGGCAGCTGTCTAGCTCCTAGGTACATATTTACTGCAAGGTGAACTCTTTCATCAGGTGAAAGAACTCTTGACATTTGTTTCTGCCTCGACTAGGAATCGAACCCACGCCCAAAGGACTATGATAGTGCTGTTTGCTCGGCTGCAAGTGTGTGTGTGTGTGTGTGTGTGTGTGTGTGTGTGTGTGTGTGTGTGTGTGTGTGTGTGTGTACTCACCTAGTTGTACTCACCTAGTTGTGTTTGCGGGGGTTGAGCTCTGGCTCTTTGGTCCCGCCTCTCAACCGTCAATCAACAGGTGTACAGATTCCTGAGCCTATCGGGCTCTATCATATCTACACTTGAAACTGTGTATGGAGTCAGCCTCCACCACATCACTTCCTAATGCATGTGTGTGTGTGTGTGTGTGTGTGTGTGTGTGTGTGTGTGTGTGTGTGTGTGTGTGTGTGTGTGTGTGTGTGTGTGTGTGTGTGTGTGTGTGTGTGTGTGTGTGTGTGTGTGTGTGCGTGTGTGTGTACTCACTTATTGGTGTCTGCAGGATCGAGCAGCGACTTTTGGGTGACTGTGACAGTGTGAGTGTGTGTGTGTGTGTGTGTGTGTGTGTGTGTGTGTGTGTGTGTGTGTGTGTGTGTGTGTGTGTGTGTGTGTGTGTGTGTGTGTGAGTGGTGTGTGTCTAGCGCGCGTAGACGTGCGTGTGTGTGTGTGACTGTTTGTCCTCCTGCGGTCTGCAAAGTCAAACAAGGATGCAGCAATCAGACCAAGGTGCACGTGTTGATAGACCAGGCTGTTCCTGCCCTGCCTGGCACAACAACTGCCGGAGCTTGAGTCAAGTGTTGTAGCCCTCAGACAGATTAGACAGCAGCGATCAGTTGTACAGGCGAAGGTACAGACAGGAACCAATTGTACAGGGGTTATCTTGAGGTTATCTTGAGATGATTTCAGGGCTTTAGTGTTCCCGCGGCCCGGTCCTCGACCAGGCCTCCACCCCCAGGAAGCAGCCCATGACAGCTGACTAACACCCAGGTACCTATTTTACTGCTAGGTAACAGGGGCATAGGGTGAAAGAAACTCTGCCAATTGTTTCTCGCCGAAGGGAAAAGGGAGATAGAAACCTGTTGTACAAGGGGAAGAACTCTAACAACCAGTTCTAACTACAGAATGGTTGACCACCAGTAGGTAGAACTATCACTACAAGTGCCTCATCTACTGCTACAACTACACCATCTTTCACCGTCACTATAACTACTGCTCTTTAATCTAGCACTTCAGATATCTTACTATTACTAACACTAGTAGTGGTAGATATCCATCAGTCTCAGGAGACTATGGAGTTGCGCTCTGGTTATCAGTTTGGAGTGGCCTCTCCAGGGCGCAATGCCAGGGTAGGTTGATACGGAGGAGAAGCTGTTACCCAAGCAGCAGGTCCTCCAGCTCCACTGCGCCGAAAGTCTCCAATGAAATTGGAATACTAGCACTAACAATTGTCTATTAGTTATGGTATCCCCTATGGACGTATGACCACACCCGC